>NC_090646.1:691093745-691422230 GCF_040937935.1 Hyperolius riggenbachi | reverse complement strand
TTTCATTGTTGAGGTAGATGCATCAGAGATCGGGGTTGGGGCTGTACTGTCTCAACACTCCGTTCTACAGGGCAGATTACACCCATGTGCATTTTTCTCTCTGAAGTTTTCTCCCGCTGAGAGAAATTATGACATTGGAAGTCGAGAATTGTTGGCCATCAAACTCACGTTTGAAGAGTGGCGACATTGGCTCGAAGGGGCAGAACATACTATTACGGTCTATACTGACCACAAGAATTTAGAGTATATTGAGGGGGCCAAACGTCTCAGTCCTAGACAGGCTCTCTGGTCGTTATTTTTCTCGAGATTCAGGTTCATAATTACCTACAAACCAGGTAGTAAGAACATCAAGGCAGATGCATTATCTAGATGTTTTGAGCCCGAGACAGCACAGTCACCAACCCCTAAGAGCATCCTTCCCGAGAAAGTTGTCCTCGCAGCTACAGAAACTTGGGAGGATTGGTCGTCCATTTTGAGTCCCTATCAGCAAGACGTTCCCAAAGGGAGACCAGATGGGGTTCTGTTTGTGCCACTGCAATTCCGTCTGAAAATACTTAATGTATTTCATGCTCATAAGAATGCAGGGCATCCAGGGGTTGCTAGGACACAGGAATTGTTGGACAGATGCGTCTGGTGGCTATAGTCTCAGATTGTAGGGACTTTGTTAGAGATTGTTCGGTCTGTGCCAGGAATAAACCATCCAGACAGGCTCCTGTAGGTACGCTTCAGTCATTACCTGTACCTGAGCAACCATGGACCCATCTGTCCATGGATTTCATGGGTGAACTACCCAGATCTGAGGGTAAAATGGTCATTTGGGTGGTAGTCGATAGGTTCAGCAAAATGGCTCACTTCATTCCATTGGACGGACTCCCCTCAGCCCAAGAACTGGCAGAACTCTTCATCCAGCATATTTTCCGGTTGCATGGGATACCGGAAAATATAGTGTCAGATAGGGGAGTCCAGTTCGTGTCCAAGTTTTGGAAGGCCTTTTGTCATCATCTCGGTATGAACCTGTGAGAAAACGCGGAAGAGCCGCCGCCATGAGCCAGCGGCAGGCGGCTCTTTCCGCGCACAGTGACCCCACACACGGAGAGGCAGCCGCCTCCTCGAGGTACCGCAGAGCGGGGCTGGTGTGGCTGGGACATGTAGTCCCTCTGGATTTAGAGTGACGCGCGCGCGCGCACTCAGGCAGAGTTTATATGACAGCCAGAAGTAGTCAGCTGACCAAGCTGGTCAGCTGACTCTGGCTTCACTCCTCATTGGTCCAGCAATGTGGGAGTTGCTGGAGAGGTATATGGGTATATATACTGCTGGCTGGTCATTTCTCGGGGGTCTGGCGTTGCGATCACATATGTGGGAGCACCCAGATCCGTAGTCAGATCCGCAAGTGTGCCGGGACCAGCTGGAGCTGTAATCCTACACTTAGCTAGATTCTGTTGATAGCTAAAGTACTAGTTTGATTGTGATTATCTGTTATGACCTATTGCCTGCCCGACCATTCTCCTGAACTCTGATCTTGTACCTCGATATTTCTGATACTCTGTTGCCGAACCCCGGCTCGTTCTTAGACTCTGTTTCTGCCTCCTGATTTTGTACCTCGACCTATCTGATACCCCGTTGCCGAACCCTGCCTGTACCTTGACTCCGCCTTTGCCTCCTGATCTTGTACTTTGTCTGTCCGTGTGTGTACGACCTGGCTTGTCCGACCTCGAGAACCGACCTTGCTGTTAGAGGCGGTTCCTCGCACTGTAAGTGACCCTTCCTCCTGAGGGTTACTTTCAGACTATCCTTCCTACTGTCAGCCTGACTCCTCCCGTCTTGGAGAGTCCAGGTCTGCGTAAGGAATCCGCGCAGTACTCCTGAATGCGCTGAGGCTTGTCCTCAAAGTGTTACTGTCACACCAAACAATACACTCTACTCCGGTGAACAGAGGTTAGCTAGTATATCGGATTATCGGTGATACTGCAGATCACGTATAATCTGGTATATATCTGTATTCCCTGTGATACTGCAGATCACCGGTAATCAGATCCTCTCTGTGCTTCACCGATCGTTACAGAACCTATCATTTTCCTCCGGCTACCACCCACAGACCAATGGTCAAACTGAAAGGGTTAACCAGTCCCTTGAACAGTTTTTAAGGTGTTATGTGGCAGATGCCCAGTTGGATTGGGTTAAGTTCCTACCGTTTGCAGAATTTGCGCACAATAATCTGAAGAGTTCCTCTTCAGGTTTCTCCCCATTCCAGGTGGTTACGGGAAGATCGCCCAAATTCTCGCCATTACCTGTGGTGTCATCTTCCTTCCCTGCCTTGGAAGATTGGCAGGGAGCTTTGAAGGAGATTTGGGTCCTGGTCAAAAAGAATTTGGAAAAGGCCTCTCAGTCCCAGAAAAAACAGGCAGATAAGAGAAGGTCTGTAGAATGGGATTTTGCTCCAGGAGACATGGTGTGGGTCTCTACCCGGCACCTGACCTTAAAAGAACCCTCAACTAAATTGGGCCCCAGATTTATAGGCCCATACCCAGTATCCAAGAAGATTAATAATGTCACTTATGTTATTGCATTACCCTCCAACATGAGAGGTGTAAAGTCATTCCATGTGTCTCTGTTAAAACCGGCTGTGCATGTGGATTCCTCTCCCCCCCCCCCCCCCCCCCTGTGGTGATTGATGGTGAGCCTGAATATGAGATTGAACAGATTTTGGATTCTCGGTGGGTGCGCAACTCAGTACAGTACCTGGTGCATTGGAAAAAGTATGGGCCTGAAGAAAGGTCTTGGGTGCCAGCTCATTGTATGCATGCTGAGGAACTTAGGAAGAGGTTCCATGAGTTGCATCCGGAGAAGCCATGCAGGTCGTGTTCGGAGTCCACGCCTCAAGGGGGGGGGGGGGGGGGTACTGTAATAAACATGGAGGAAGCAGATGAGGGCAGTCTGGCGTCCTCCGCAGCTGCCTCCATTCCTCTGCCTAGCGTGTCACCCGTGCCTCCGGCGTCTAGCACGCCGAGGACGGGATTGTCAGCCACACATAGGGTTGCAATGTTGCGTGCGTGCGCGCACAGACAGGACCTTTATGCGGGGAGGAGGAGCGTCAGCTGACCGGCTGGTCGGATGACGTCAGAGGAGACCTTCGCCGCTCCTCATTGGATCAGAGGAGTGGGCATGTCAATTGGACCTCCTCTGCTTCTTAAGCCTCTCGGCTTCACTTGCAAACTGTCTGCTGTTGCGAATACAACGTGTTAGCGCTCAGATCTTAGATCGATCCGGTTTGCTTCGATCCGGGAGGAAACTGGGGATTTCACACTAGATAGGAATATTGTTGTTATTACTCTCATTGATACCTGTGTATGACTCTGGCTTGCCTCTGACCTCTCTCTCGTTTACTGTCTCTGTACTTCCGCCCATCTGATCCTGTTGCCGACTTTGCCTGTATAACCACCTTCCTATTGCTATCCGATTCTGTACTGTTACTTCCTGTCTGTTGCCGACCTTGCCTGTCTGACCTCGCCTCCCCACCAGAGAGCCCTGATCTCTGGTGAGGGCCTCTGTACTGATAGTACCCACCAGCTCCTCTGGTGAGGTATAGCTAATCTACCAAGCGTACTGATAGTACCCACCAGCTCCTCTGGTGAGGTATAGCTGAATCTATCAAGTACTACTGTTGCACCAAGCACTATACATTGTATACCTTCTGTGTGTTGCTATACTTGTATTATTGGTGATTCTGCAGATCACTACATAATCAGGTATAGGGTCTGTATTATTGGTGATTATGCAGATCACACATAATCAGACGTCTGTGTTGCTGACACCAGTCGTTACATCCAGCCTCCCCGAAGGGGTAGTCAGTGGCTGGACCTAGACTAGGACTACTAGCAATATGTGAAGATCATTCCTTCCTTCTTGACTAATTATCTCTGCTAATTTGCTATACATTTTCAGTTTGACATCTCTATCTTAGATAATATGAAATGCAGAAATGTATATGTATACTAATAGGATCCATTATTGTAACATTCAGCATCATTTTTAATGGGAAGTTGTCATTTGTATGCTTTCATTGTTACGTAAACTTTCTCTATATAACTTAATAAAAATTGATTGTGGGGAAAAAAAAAAAAAATCCTGTCCCTCAGAGGAGCTCACAATCTAATCCCTTCCAAAGTCATATGTCTATGTATGCATAATGTAGCATTTTCAGGGCCAGATTAACAAGAGGCCTGTAGGTACAGACATTCTAACACCCTAAACGCCACCCCTGAACACAGGCCACACCCCAAGTAAAAATATTCTGAACTCTAATCCCTGCCTTATGTCAATAACTGTCCTTTAAATCTAACACTCTAATCACTGTTTCATATCATCCTTAGTGACATGAGACATGAATTAGTGTGTAAGTGCCTGAGGTCAGTAATATGAGGCAGGGATTAGACTGTAAGCTCCTGAGGTCAGTGATCTGAGGAAGGGGGGTTGCCTCTCCCACATAAGGCGCCTGTAGGCATGTGCCTACAGTGCCTTATAGAAAATCTGGCCCTGGGTGTATGTATGGTAGTGTAGGGACAATTTAGTGGGGGGAAGGGGGGAGGGAGAGGACGATCAAAATGCAATGCTATTTTATTAATAGTAAAAAAAAGCAGCAACAATCAAATGCCACCAAAAGAAAGCTCTATTTGTGAGAAAAAAGGGGGTTAAAACTCATTTGTGTGCTAAATTGTATGACCAACAGGGATGCTCGGGTAGTACTTTTTAAAACCCAAATTGATCCAGATCCGGGTACCCAGATATCCGGATCCGACCTTTCAACTCAGCATGAACTCAGATATCTGGCCGAATTATCCGCGGGTACCCGACCTATTCGATAGAAAAACTGGAAGTGCCTTTCAAAATGGTTTAAAACCATTTCCAACCTTTAAAAACACCTTCTAGCCTCTTACCCACCTTCCTCCCTCCTCCTCCTCCGGAGGAGGAAGAGTATCTTGTCTTCCTGGGATTTGTAGGATGTCAAAAGCACGCTCACATACATTAGTCAGGAATCGAACCCAGGTCAACTGCATGGAGGGCAGCTATGCTCACCACTATACCACCAATGTTACATGCTGAAGCCATCCTAGCTGGCCTGGGAAGGATGAAAAGCTAGGTGGCCATGCAACCATTCCTGCTAACCTAAAGCTTACTTGTGTCTTACAACACATTGGCTTAAGACTTTACCAAATCCAATGCTCCAATATGGGAAAGCTTCTCTGTTTGCTGTTTTTTTTTTTTAAGTGTGGTGTCACAGTTCACTCATCTCTTCAACTACAAGAAAGGCTCAGGAGTAATCTTAGCTACCGTAATATCTATGTTACGGCAGGGCCCTTATTACACTTTCTCTTACAGGGCTATGGAAACCGTTTTGCCCATGCGATAAAGCGAGGTGCAAAAATGAAATCATGCCTAGCAGAGGATGGTTTCAATCCATCAACCTCTGGGTTATGGGCCCAGCACACTCCTGCTGCACCACTCTGAAGTCTGCTAATGCTTGTATACAATCTTCAAGTTCATAAGGGTACATTACTTCCCTTCACAAAACACAAAAGGCAAGGATGTCCCTGGGTGGGCCTGAACCACCAAGCTTTCGGTTAACAGCCAAATGCACTAAACAATTGTGCCACAAGTACTGTGTGTAGGTCATGGCTGCTAAATGGCTATCTGGGGTTTTCTTCAGACAACTGTTGAGCACAAAATGCAAGGCCATCCCTAGCAGGAAAGGTTGCATGGCCACCTAGCGTTTCATCCTTCCCACCCTTGCCCTGGAATCTTCCAGACTTCAAATTGCTGTCCTTTGCTGTGTGTGTTACACCAGCATCGTCCAGGGGGGCACATGATCTTTCGGAAGTCTTGAATTGAAGCCTGTAAGCAGTATCATCACCATGTGTTCCACTGCTTTCATCTAGCAAATTAGGCAAATAAGCAAGCTCATTTTTCTCTTGGGTATATCACAATGGTACATGCTAGGCTGGCTTCAGCATGTAGCGTTGGTGGTATAGTGGTGAGCATAGCTGCCCTCCAAGCAGTGGGCCAGGGTTCAATTCCTGGCCAATGCATGTAAGCTGACTTTTGACATTCTACAAATCCGAGAGGGAGGAGGAGTGTGTCTTTTTGCCATTGAACCTGTAATTGGGATATCTGCTGCCACACAGGGAATGCTTTGTTATAGTAAAAAGTGGCATTAAACTTCTTGGAGCAGACTTACTTCCTCCCTCCAAAAGACACACATACATCCCCATAAAATCATTTAGCAGCAACTGCTTTCACAGTCTCTGTGGCGCAATTGGTTAGTGCATTTGGCTGTTAACTGAAAGGTTGGTGGTTTAAGCCCACCCAGGGATGGCTTTGTGTTTTGTGAAGGGAACTAATATACCCTTCTTAAACTTGAAGATTGTATACAAGCGTAAGCAGACTGCAGAGTGGTGCAGCAGAAGTGTGCTGGGCCCATAACCCAGAGGTTGATGGATCAAAACCATCCTCTGCTAGGCATGATTCATTTTTGCACCTCGCTTTATCGCATGGTCAAAACGGTTTACATAGCCCTGTAAGAGAAGTGTAATGAGGGCCCTGCCGTAACATACATATTAGGGTAGCTAAGCTAAAAGCTCGGCCATATTGCCGAACTGCGAGCACATGGCCGAACGGTCCCCCAAACATTTGGCTAGCGCTGTGATTGGCCGAACGGGTTATGTGGTTCGGCCCGAACGCGCTCTGATTGGCCGAACGGGTCACGTGGGTCGGGTAAATAAATACCCGATCCGCGTCATTTCCCCGTCATTTGTCTGTGGGATTAGCTTTGGGTAGGCAGGCAGGTTAGATAGAGTCTCTCTCGCTCTCCAGCCAGGCTAGCCAGGGTCCCCCCCAGTCAGTGTGTGTGCTGCTGCGTTCAGTAGTACACCGGCGCTCAGTCACCCCATTACTATTTAGCATTCTGTACTCTGCCAATCAGTGTATATATAGCTGGGATCTGTAGTACACCAACGCTCAGTCACTCCATTACTATTTAGCATTCTGTACTCTGCCAATCAGTGTATATATATTACTGGGATCTGTAGTGCACCAACGCTCAGTCACTCCATTACTATATAAAGCATTGTGTACGCTGCCAATCAGTGTATATATAGCTGGTATCTGTAGTGCACCAACGCTCAGTCACCCCATTACTATTTAGCATTCTGTACTCTGCCAATCAGTGTATATATTGCGGCGATCTGTAGTACACCAACGCTCAGTCACTCCATTACTATATAAAGCATTGTGTACGCTGCCAATCAGTGTATATATATTACTGGGATCTGTAGTACACCAACGCTCAGTCACTCCATTACTATATAAAGCATTGTGTACGCTGCCAATCAGTGTATATACAGCTGGGATCTGTAGTGCACCAACGCTCAGTCACTCCATTACTATATAAAGCATTGTGTACGCTGCCAATCAGTGTATATATATTACTGGGATCTGTAGTACACCAACGCTCAGTCACTCCATTACTATATAAAGCATTATGTACGCTGCCAATCAGTGTATATATAGCTGGTATCTGTAGTGCACCAACGCTCAGTCACTCCATTACTATATAAAGCATTGTGTACGCTGCCAATCAGTGTATATATTGCTGGGATCTGTAGTACACCAACGCTCAGTCACCCCATTGCTATTTAGCATTCTGTACTCTGCCAATCAGTGTATATATTGCTGCGATCTGTAGTCACCCCATTGCTATTTAGCATTCTGTACTCTGCCAATCAGTGTATATATTGCTGCGATCTGTAGTACACCAACGCTCAGTCACTCCATTACTATATAAAGCATTGTGTACGCTGCCAATCAGTGTATATATATTACTGGGATCTGTAGTACACCAACGCTCAGTCACTCCATTACTATATAAAGCATTGTGTACGCTGCCAATCAGTGTATATATAGCTGGGATCTGTAGTGCACCAACGCTTAGTCACTCCATTACTATATAAAGCATTGTGTACGCTGCCAATCAGTGTATATATATTACTGGGATCTGTAGTACACCAACGCTCAGTCACTCCATTACTATATAAAGCATTGTGTACGCTGCCAATCAGTGTATATATAGCTGGGATCTGTAGTGCACCAACGCTCAGTCACTCCATTACTATATAAAGCATTGTGTACGCTGCCAATCAGTGTATATATATTACTGGGATCTGTAATGCACCAACGCTCAGTCACTCCATTACTATATAAAGCATTGTGTACGCTGCCAATCAGTGTATATATAGCTGGGATCTGTAGTGCACCAACGCTCAGTCACTCCATTACTATATAAAGCATTGTGTACGCTGCCAATCAGTGTATATATAGCTTGGATCTGTAGTGCACCAACGCTCAGTCACTCCATTACTATATAAAGCATTGTGTACGCTGCCAATCAGTGTATATATAGCTGGGATCTGTAGTACACCAACGCTCAGTCACTCCATTACTATATAAAGCATTGTGTATGCTGCCAATCAGTGTATATATATTACTGGGATCTGTAGTACACCAACGCTCAGTCACTCCATTACTATATAAAGCATTGTGTACGCTGCCAATCAGTGTATATATAGCTGGGATCTGTAGTACACCAACGCTCAGTCACTCCATTACTATATAAAGCATTGTGTACGCTGCCAATCAGTGTATATATAGCTGGGATCTGTAGTACACCAACGCTCAGTCACTCCATTACTATATAAAGCATTGTGTACGCTGCCAATCAGTGTATATATATTACTGGGATCTGTAGTACACCAACGCTCAGTCACTCCATTACTATATAAAGCATTGTGTACGCTGCCAATCAGTGTATATATAGCTGGGATCTGTAGTGCACCAACGCTCAGTCACTCCATTACTATATAAAGCATTGTGTACGCTGCCAATCAGTGTATATATATTACTGGGATCTGTAGTACACCAACGCTCAGTCACTCCATTACTATATAAAGCATTGTGTACGCTGCCAATCAGTGTATATATATTACTGGGATCTGTAGTACACCAACGCTCAGTCACTCCATTACTATATAAAGCATTGTGTACGCTACCAATCAGTGTATATATATTACTGGGATCTGTAGTACACCAACGCTCAGTCACTCCATTACTATATAAAGCATTGTGTACGCTGCCAATCAGTGTATATATAGCTGGGATCTGTAGTGCACCAACGCTCAGTCACTCCATCACTATATAAAGCATTGTGTACGCTGCCAATCAGTGTATATATATTACTGGGATCTGTAATGCACCAACGCTCAGTCACTCCATTACTATATAAAGCATTGTGTACGCTGCCAATCAGTGTATATATAGCTGGGATCTGTAGTGCACCAACGCTCAGTCACTCCATTATAAAGCATTGTGTACGCTGCCAATCAGTGTATATATAGCTGGGATCTGTAGTGCACCAACGCTCAGTCACTCCATTACTATATAAAGCATTGTGTACGCTGCCAATCAGTGTATATATAGCTGGGATCTGTAGTACACCAACGCTCAGTCACTCCATTACTATATAATGCATTGTGTACGCTGCCAATCAGTGTATATATATTACTGGGATCTGTAGTACACCAACGCTCAGTCACTCCATTACTATATAAAGCATTGTGTACGCTGCCAATCAGTGTATATATAGCTGGGATCTGTAGTGCACCAACGCTCAGTCACTCCATTACTATATAAAGCATTGTGTACTCTGCCAATCAGTGTATATATATTACTGGGATCTGTAGTACACCAACGCTCAGTCACTCCATTACTATATAAAGCATTGTGTACGCTGCCAATCAGTGTATATATAGCTGGGATCTGTAGTACACCAACGCTCAGTCACCCCATTGCTATTTAGCATTCTGTACTCTGCCAATCAGTATATATATATTACTGGGATCTGTAGTACACCAACGCTCAGTCACTCCATTACTATATAAAGCATTGTGTACGCTGCCAATCAGTGTATATATAGCTGGGATCTGTAGTGCACCAACGCTCAGTCACTCCATTACTATATAAAGCATTGTGTACGCTGCCAATCAGTGTATATATATTACTGGGATCTGTAGTACACCAACGCTCAGTCACCCCATTGCTATTTAGCATTCTGTACTCTGCCAATCAGTGTATACATACCTCCCAACATTTAAACTTTACAAAACGGGACACAGGCCACACACCCTAACCACACCCCAAAATCCCTAGTCACACCCACCATTTTAAGAAAAATAAATATTTTGTATTTTATTTCCGAAGGGGGGGGGGGGGGGGGAGCGTGAGGGTGCCCGTGGGTGGGGAGGAGGGGAGAGAAAAACCTGATCGAGGCACCAGCCGCGGGGGATCCCGTATGCTATTTGGGATGGGTGGCCGGCGTGGCCGCTATTTCTCCCTCCCTCTCTCCTAATGTGCCCCCAGTGTCCCCCCTGCAGAGATAAATGCGCAGCAGCGGAGCGGGCTGTAATAAATCTTACCATTGCCTCTCCGACTACCGGGATCTCGTCTGGTCTTCTCGGCTTCCTGCTTCCTGTGACGTCACAGGAAGCCGGAAGCCTAGAAGAGCCAGATGCCGGTAGTCGGAGAGGCAATAATGACAGCCCGCTCCGCTGCTGCGCATTTATCTCTGCAGGGGGGACATTGGGGGGCACATTAGGAGGGAGGGAGGGAGAAATAGCGGCCACTCCGGCCACCCATCCCAAATAGCATACGGGATCCCCCGCGGCTGGTGCCTCGATCAGGTTTCCCCCCCAGGATCCTCCAGCGGCCGGGACACAAGGGGGGGTAGCGCGGGATGGCGGGAGAGACCCCCCAAATCGGGACTGTCTTGATGAAAACGGGACGGTTGGGGCCACTGGTGTATATATTGCTGGGATCTGTAGTACACCAACGCTCAGTCACCCCATTACTATTTTGCATTGTGTACTCTGCCAATCAGTGTATATATTGCTGCGATCTGTAGTACACCAGCGCTCAGTCACCCCATTACTATTTAGCATTGTGTACTCTGCCAATCAGTGTATATATTGCTGGGATCTGTAGTACACCAACGCTCAGTCACCCCATTGCTATTTAGCATTCTGTACTCTGCCAATCAGTGTATATATTGCTGGGATCTGTAGTACACCAACGCTCAGTCACCCCATTACTATTTAGCATTGTGTACTCTGCCAATCAGTGTATATATTGCTGGGATCTGTAGTACACCAACGCTCAGTCACCCCATTGCTACTTAGCATTGTGTACTGTGCCACTCAGTGTATATAATATTGCTGGGATCGTTAGTACACCGGCGCTCAGTCACCCCATTACTATATAGCATTGCGTACTCTGCCAATCAGTGTGTATAATATTGCTGGGATCAGTAGTACACTGCCGCTCACTCAGTCACCCCATTACTATATAGCATTGCTGGGATCTGTAGTACTCTGCTCACCCACCCATACCATTGTACTGCCAGTCACTGTGTATATTGCTGGGATCTGTAGTACTTCACTCACCGTCAACCACTATATAGCATTGCGTACTCTGCCAGTCAGTGTGTATATTGCTGGGATCAGTAATACTCCACTCACCGTCAACCACTATATGAGCTCACCATGAGTTCCTCAGAGACCTCCGCTGTGAGCAGCACTCCCAACAACAGCAACAGCCAACGCCCCACGCAAGCTATAACATCCACCCCGGCAGCCAGTGGTCAGCAGCAGCCCTCCCCGGAGGAGAACGTTGTGTCTATTGGTCCGGCGCCAGAGCGATTATTGAGGGCTGCCATTGAGGAGATGATGGGGCCTGATGTGGAGGAGGAGGTCGGGCTCAGGCCAGCATCCCAAATTAATGTTGAGGACGATGAGGGGTCTGTGTCTGGGGATGTTGGGGTGGCAGAGGTGGTGGGTGGGTCAGACTCAGGAGAACAGTTGTATGATGAGGATGATGATCGGGACCATCTGTATGTGCCTCAGAGTCCGACCCCGGAAAACATGTTGTATCGTGTGTTTAGGTACTAAAATCTGCGTTCCCAGTACTGCCCGGGTCCACGGATTCATATAATTTTTTGGGCAGCACTATCAAACTGTGGTACTATGAGTGAGTTGCCATGGTCCTTCTGTGCTGTCACACTCACCGTCTGTCTGCAGATGGATTGTTCAACACAGCTACGCCATCTGACATGTAGTCCTTGACCATCTTCTCCAGGCGATCGGTGTTGGAGGACGTGGAACTGCCCGATTGCTGTTCTGACGGCTGCTGCATGAGTGTCAGAAAATGTTCCCACTCCAAGGACACTGCCAATACCATTCCCTTTTGGGCACTAGCAGCAGCTTGTGTTCTTTGCTGCCCTCCTGGTCCTCCTGGGTTTGCTGAAGTCAGTCTGTTGGCGTACAACTGGCTAGAGAAGGAGGAGGATGTCAATCTCCTCTCTAAAGTCTCCATCCTCAAGGGCCTGCTGGAATTGTTCCATTTTTGACCTGTCGGACACTTTCTTCAATCAGTTTTTTAACATTGTGTTTGTATAAACTGGGTATAAACCCCGTAATTGGTGTTGTCCAGAATAATGAATAATAATGAATAGTGAATAATGCGCGGGCCGTGTTCAATGCAGTCTAGCATGAATTGAGCCATGTGTGCCAGAGAGTCCTGCCAGACTCCTCTGTCTTCATGTTCTTGTGAGCGTTGTGATTGTTGTGATGCACCATATTCGTCACCAGCATCACTTTCTTCCTCTTCTGCTGTCCATTCCCGCTAAATTGTGGAAGTCCAACGTGCACCGCTCTGTCCCTCGGCAGTGGGGGCATCCAATTCCTGCTCCAACTCCAGCTGTTCCTCGTCCTGTTCTTTGTCATAGCTGGGACCAGCGTTTCCTGAGGCAGATTGCCTGATGTTGGTATCATCACGCTGATCGTTTTCATCTTCAGATTCCCCCACTTGCATCATGCCAGCGGTTTCCATCTTCAACATTGATTTCTTCAGTAAACACAGCAGTGGTATTGTAATGCTGACTGTAGAGTTGTCACTGCTCAGTCACAAGCAATGTGGATTGCTCAAAATTTTGGAGGACTTGGCAGAGGTCCAACATGGTGGCCCACTCAGATCCACAGAAGCTTGGTAGCTAGCTGCTGGAATGCGCCTCGGCACTGCGCAAAAGCGTGCTAGCATGTGCAGCGTAGAATTCCAGCGCGTAGGGAGGGACATCACCCAGCGAGCGATGGTGCGCTAGATTGAAGCGCTCCTGCATCTCTTGGTGAGTCCTTCAGAAGCGGTACTGGACTTTAAAAAATGTTTTGTTTTTTTTTCCTTCAACAGAAGATCTGCCACGTTGGAGTGAGTAGGACGCCGCCGACCCCGACACCAAGCTGAACCCCGGCGAACTCCAAGCAGAGGATCTTCAGGAACCCTCAAGGCTTCGAGCAAGCTGAGGAGGATCAGCAGTCCCGACGAGACCTCTCCTCATATGTGACTGTGTGCAGTGGAGTAGAGCTCCCCAGAACAACCTCTCACTTGTCACTTTGTCACTGGTCACTTTGTCATTTTGTCACTTTGTCATTTTGTTACTTTGTCATTTTGTCACTTTGTCACTGGTCACTTTGTCATTTCATCACTTTGTCAGTCACTGTGGTCACTTTGTCAGTCACTTTGTCACTTTGTCATTTTGTCACTTTGTCACTGGTCACTTTGTCACTTTTCACTTTGTCACTTGTCACTTGGTCACTTGTCCAGATGATCTCGGTACACCTCCTGCGATTCAAATTCCTGCACACATTGCTCTGGGATTTGGGTGTGATGAATGATGCATCTAACTGGCCACCGGAGGCAATTAAGGCCTTCAAAACATTGAAAGCAGCTTTCTGTTCCGCCCCCATTTTGCGTCATGTTGAGTTGTTGACGTCATGTTCATCCTCGGCCTCGCCTTGCATTTCAGTGCGAGGTGCATTTTCCACAGAAAAAGGTTGTGAATCCGGGCACAACATTTGTGGCTGTTCCATTGACCTTTCACAGGTAGAAGATTGTGGGGGTGGGAATAGCTCCTCCGAATAGCCCATTGTCTCCTGAAAACTACTCATTGCATTGCTTTGCGCACGCATTTTTTTGTCCTCATGCAAGGCCTGAGTTGCGCCTGAAAGCGTGGCCTTCTCCTCCTGCGCCTCCTCTTCCATCCTGTGTGCTGCTGCTGGGTTAGCGTTGCCGGTCCCTTTTCCTGGTAATTCTCATCTTTATTACATTTATGACTGCATGGCGACAAAATGCATGTTACCTGTGCAAAGAAAACAGACATTTCCCGCATTTAAAAGACAGTTTTCCCTTTGAAACTTTAAAATCGATTTTCTCAAAAACTATAAGCTCTTTTTGCTAATTTTTTTCCCCTATTGTACCCACTCCCAAGGTGCACATACCCTGTAAATTTGGGGTATGTAGCATGTAAGGAGGCTTTACAAAGCACGAAAGTTCGGGTCCCCATTGACTTCCATTATGTTCGGAGTTCGGCTTGAACACCCGAACATCGCGGCCATGTTCGGCCTGTTCGGCCCGAACCCGAACATCTAGATGTTCGCCCAACACTAATGGCCACCTAGCTTTTCATCCTTCCTGCCCTTGCCCTAGAATCTTCCAGACTTCAAAGTGCTGTCCTTCGCTGTGTGTGTGGTTGTTGGTATAGTGGTGAGCATAGCTGCCCTCCAAGCAGTGGATCTGGGTTCAATTCCTGGCCAAGGTATGTGAGCTTGCTTTTGACATACTACAAATCTCTGCAAGACCGGAGAGGGAGGTCCTTTTTGCTATTGAACCTGTAATTCGGGTTCGGATATCTGGGAGAAATCCACAGATATCCGGGTCGGTAGTAAAACTATCTGCAGATAGCTATCCGGATATCTGCCCAACTATCCGGAATCCGGATCCGGCCAGAGAGGGTAAAAATGGTCATTACCCGGATATCCGAAATCCAGATAAGCATCCCTGATGACCAAGCAATAAATCGTAACGTTGTGAAGTTGCCTAATTGTAAAAAATGGCCTGCTTACTAGGGGGGTATAAGCCTCTGGGGCTGAAGAGGTTACACAGCTGGTTTTGGGTTAGGAAGGTGCTATGAGAACAAAGGGAAGTCATCTTTATGCTATACTTGTTTACATCTTTATTCTTGTTTTCAAAATATAATATACATAAAAGATAGTATGTGAGCGACTTACTGATCAGTGCCGTCATCCCATCTTCCTGTCCACACTCCACCAATGCTGTGATAATACTTCAATCCAATCCAGAATTCCTGCCCAGTGATAGTCACCAGTCTCTGCAGAAACACATCAAATACATTATTCAACAATATTATAGCCGTGGATGTCCTTCAATGCAAGGAATGCATCCAGGCATGTTCCCTGCTCCATTACATGCATTTTTACCCCCACACCGCTCTCTGACTCCCCCCAGTGCCAGCTATCACCCCCTAAAATTGCTGGCATACAGCATGTCGACAACATTGAAGGGAGGAGAGGTATTCCCTGCTAAATGCCCACTGGGGCATTCCTGAAGCCATTCCCCAGCTTCCATTGGGCAGCTCTGCCGCTCTCTCCCCCCACCGCCTCCCTGCACTCTGCCCTGTGTGAGACACACAGAGCGGAACTTCAGGCATCGTGACCCCAGGGGTCACAAAAAGAAACGTGAGCCTGTGATGAAACGCGGAAAAGCCGCTGTCTCTCAAGGTGAGGCGGCTGTTTCCGCGTCCAGCATGGCGTCACAACGCGGAAAAAACGCCGCATGCCGCATAGGCAGAGCGGCGGAGTCCGCATTGGGAACAGCGGAATCCGCATTGGGAACGGCGGAATCCGCATTGGGAGCGGCGGAATCCGCATTTGAGGTGGCTCCCGCACGCAGTTCACTAGATACATTGCATAGCAGTACTGGTGTGGCTGGGACTGACAGTCCACCAGGATTCAGAGTGACACGCGCGCGCGCACAGAGGCAGAGCTTAAATAACAGCCAGAAGTGAGTCAGCTGACCAGGAGGGTCATCTGACATTTTCCACAACTCTCATTGGTCCAGCAATTAGGGAGGTGCTGGGAAGATGTCTGTGTATATATACTGCTGCTTGTTCAGTTGTTCTTTGTCTGGCGTTGCGATCACTTATGTGGAAGCACCCAGATCCGTAGTCAGATCCGCAAGTGTGCCGGGACCAGCTGGAGCTGTAATCCTACACTTAGCTAGATTCTGTTGATAGCTAAAGTACTAGTTTGATTGTGATTATCTGTTATGACCCTTTGCCTGCCTGACTATCCTCCTGAACTCTGATCTTGTACCTCGATATTTCTGATACTCTGTTGCCGAACCCCGGCTCGTCCTTAGACTCTGTTTCTGCCTCCTGACCTTGTACCTCGATATATCTGATACCCTGTTGCCAAACCCTGCCTGTACTTTAGACTCCGCCTAAGTGTTACTGTTACACCAAACACTGTAGTGAACTCAGGTGAACAGAGGTTAGCTGGTATATCGGATTATCAGTGATACTGCAGATCACTTATAATCTTGTATACATCTGTATTCCCAGTGATACTGCAGATCACCGGTAATCAGATCCTCTCTGTGCTTCACCGATCGTTACAGAACGCCAGACCAAATACAAGATGGACGCAAACACTGATTGTCTGGGTGTACTTGCCGCTTCGGTGGACAACATTAATCAAGTACTGGGCACCCACATAACACTTATTGATGCCCTATCAGGGTCTGTACAAACCCTCCAGACATCAGTGGGTCATGTGCGATCCCCTTCTAGTTCTGACATACGGATGCCTGTACCTGAAAGCTTTTCCGGTCACAGATCTGACTTCCGGAATTTTAGGAGTAGGGTGTTGTCCTATTTTGAGTTGAAACCCCAATCTTCAGGTACTGAGACCCAGAGGGTCACGTTTATTAAAACTTTGTTGTCCGGCGACTCCCAGTCTTGGGCGTATAGCCTGCCCGCCGGAGACAAAGCTCTTACCTCTGTAGAGGAATTCTTTAAAGCTATGGCAGTAATTTACGACGATTCGGACCTTGCCTCGACTTCTGAGCGGAAGCTCAAGCTTTTGCGTCAAGGCGAAGGTCCGGTCGAAGATTACGCGGCCGAGTTTAGGAGGTGGTCAGTTACGGCCAGGTGGGACACTTATGCCCTATTAGATCGTTTCTTGTCAGGGCTGTCCGATGAGGTCTCTGATATGATGTTAAGCCAGCCCGAGTCCGTAACAGTTGATGAGGCCATCTCAGCGGCCATCCGAATCGACCGCAGGCTGCGCTACCAAAAACAGACCAGGGGTAGTTCCCATGTCAGAGGGGTGTCTTACACCACGGCCCCAGTGACTCCTACTATTTCGTCTTCTCCCGTCTTGCCTCCATCCGAGCCAATACAGATTGCTCGGTCAAAATTGACCCAGATGGAGCGAAGACGAAGAATGACCGAACAGCTGTGTCTGTATTGTGCTGAAGGGGGGCATATAGTACGAACCTGCCCTAATAAACCGGGAAGACGCTACCGCTTAGGAGTGGTAGAGGGTAACGCCCAGGGTGTCCGACTTTTACCCCTAGAAGAAAGACGATTGCTTCTTCCCTGTACCGTTACGTGGGAAGATAAGACTGAGGTCGCGGAAGCCTTTATCGATTCAGGCTCCGCGGCAAACTTTATGGATTTTGAGTTTGCTAAGAGATTGTGTATTCCGCTCACACCAGTACAACCACCCATCCAGGTTACGGCAGTGGATGATTCTCCTCTGCAAGAGAATCACCCACTGTCTCAGACACCAGAGGTGGGGGTCACCATAGGGGTACTGCACTGGGAAAGGTTACAGTTCTTTGTGTTGCATATGACAACCTCCACCGTTATACTCGGCATTAGAGTTGGGCCGAACGGTTCCAGGCGAACTTTGGGGGTTCGCGTTCGCCTGCATTAGGCGAACTTTTGCGGAAGTTCGTTTCCCCCCATAATGCTCTATTGACCCTCCATATCACTGTCAGCAGACATGTTATTGTCAAACACACTGCTCGAGAACCCACCCTTCAAGCTAGGTCCTTTATACCATTTGACTCAGTTGTCTGCCTACACTAATTAACTATGGGACAGCTGGTACACACTCTGCTAGGGAGATTTTAATTGCTCACCTCCCTCCCCTTCTACCTATTCCCTCCTCCCTCGTACCGGAGGGAGGAGGGTCTCTTCTGCCAGGGAATTATACTATTTTAAAAACCAGTATACATCATACCATAGCTGGGAATCAAACCCAGATCTCACTGTGTGGTGGGCAAGTCACCCTAAGCACTGTACCACTACAGTAGTAAGTGAAGCTAGCCTAAAATTTACCATTTATGCTCAAAGCAATAGAACCATTAGGTTGCTTAAAGGAGAACTGTAGTGAGAGGTATATGGAGGCTGCCATATTGATTTCCTTTTAAGCTATACCAGTTGCCTGGCAGCCCTGCTGATCTATTTGGCTGCAGTAGTGTGAATCACACCAGAAACAAGTATGCAGCTAATCTTGTCAGATCTTACAAAAATGTCAAACACCAGATCTGCTGCATGCTTGTTCAGGGTCTAGGGCTAAAAGTATTGGAGGCAGAGGATCTGCAGGATAGCCAGGTAACTGGTATTGCTTAAAAGGAAATCAATATGGTAGCCTCCATATACCTTTCACTACATTTCTCCTTTAAAGGGAACCTTAACTGAGAGTGATATGGATGTTTCCTGTAAACAATACCAGTTGCCTGGCAGTCCAGCTGATCTTTGTGACTGCAATAGTGGCTGAATCACAGCCTGAAACAAGCATGCAGCTAATCCAGTCTGACTTCAGTCAGAGCACCTGATCTGCATGCTTGTTCAGGGGCTGTGGCTAAAAGTATTAGAGACACAGGATCAGCAGGCGATTCAGGCAACTGGTATTATTTTTAAAGGAAAAATCCATATCCTTCTCCGTTTAGGTTCCCTTTAAGGATTTGTAGCATAAAAGCCAACTCACATTGGCTGGGATTTGAACCTGGGTCTTACTGTGTGGTGGACAAGCACACTAACCACTGTACCAACTGAAGCTGGCCTAAAATTTACCATTTATGCTCAATACAAGAGAAAAATTAGACAAGACAAATAACATTTATATCACACTTTTCTCCTGGTGGACTCAAAGCACCAGAGCTGCAGCCACTAGGGCATGCTCTATAGGCAGTAGCAGTGTTAGGAAGACTTGCCTAAGGTCTCCTACTGAATAGGTGCTGGCTTACTGAACAGACAGAGCTGAGATTTGAACTCTGGTCTCCTTTGTAAGAGGCAGCACCCTTATCCATTACACCATGCAGCCACTGCTTACAGATATTTAGCCAGACATGGCCTTGTCTTTTGTGTTCAACAGTTGTCAAGAGAAAAAATAGACAAGATAGCAGTGTTAGGAAGACTTGCCTAAGGTCTCCTACTGAATAGGTGCTGGCTTACTGAACAGACAGAGCTGAGATTTGAACTCTGGTCTCCTTTGTCAGAGGCAGCACCCTTATCCATTACACCATGCAGCCACTGCTTACAGATATGTAGCCAGACATGGCCTTCTCTTTTGTGTTCAACAGTTGTCCAAAGAGAACCCCAGATAGCCAGGTAGATTCATATCTCTCTCTTTTCCTAACACTGCTACTGCCTATAGAGCATGCCCTAGTGGCTGCAGCTCTGGTCCTTTGAGTCCGCCAGGAGAAAAGTGTGATATAAATGTTATTTGTCTTGTCTACTTTTTCTCTTGTATTGAGCATAAATAGTAAATTTTAGGCCAGCTTCAGTTGGTATAGTGGTTAGTGTGCTTGCCCACCATACGGTGAGACCCAGGTTCAAATCCCAGCCAATGTGAGTTGGCTTTTATACTACAAATCCTTAAAGGGAACCTAAACGGAGAAGGATATGGATTTTTCCTTTTAAAATAATACCAGTTGCCTGAATCGCCTGCTGATCCTGTGTCTCTAATACTTTTAGCCACAGCCCCTGAACAAGCATGCAGATCAGGTGCTCTGACTGAAGTCAGACTGGATTAGCTGCATGCTTGTTTCAGGGTGTGATTCAGCCACTATTGCAGTCACAAAGATCAGCTGGACTGCCAGGCAACTGGTATTGTTTACAGGAAACATCCATATCACTCTCAGTTAGGGCCCATTTACACTTAGAACCGCAGAACGCCGGCGGTACGGGAGTGATTTTCCTGCGATTATCGCGGAAAAATCACTGGACACTGCAGCGGTTTTGGAGCGATCGCGATTAGCGTGCTTTGCACGCTAATCACGATCGCAAATTGCGGAACGCTCGTCGCCGGCAAACCGCTGCATGCAGCGCGGTTGCAGTTATCACTAACCGCAACCGCGGCAGTGAGAACACTGCCATTCGCTACATTGTGTAGCGGTTCTTGCAGAACCGCTAGCGGTTTGCCGTGAGCGGGAATCGTGCGATTCCCGCTCAAGTGTGAATGGGCCCTTAAGGTTCCCTTTAAAGGAGAACTGTAGTGAAAGGTATATGGAGGCTACCATATTGATTTCCTTTTAAGCAATACCAGTTACCTGGCTAACCTGCAGATCCTCTGCCTCCAATACTTTTAGCCCTAGACCCTGAACAAGCATGCAGCAGATCTGGTGTTTGACATTTTTGTAAGATCTGACAAGATTAGCTGCATGCTTGTTTCTGGTGTGATTCACACTACTGCAGCCAAATAGATCAGCAGGGCTGCCAGGCAACTGGTATAGCTTAAAAGGAAATCAATATGGCAGCCTCCATATACCTCTCACTACAGTTCTCCTTTAAGCAACCTAATGGTTCTATTGCATTGAGCATAAATGGTAAATTTTAGGCCAGCTTCACTTACTACTGTAGTGGTACAGTGCTTAGGGTGACTTTCCCACCACACAGTGAGATCTGGGTTCGATTCCCAGCTATGGTATGATGTATACTGGTTTTTAAAATAGTATAATTCCCTGGCAGAAGAGACTTTCCTCCCTCCGGTAGGAGGGAGGAGGGAGGTGGCCAATTAAAATCTCCCTAGCAGAATGTGTAGCAGCTGTCCCATAACTAATTAGTGTAGGCAGACAACTGAGTCAAATGGTATAAAGGACCTTGCTTGGAGGAGGGAGGGTGGGCGTGTCCTCCAGCAGTGATGTGTATTTCACTCAATTAGGTGTGCCTCCAGGTATTAGAGCTTTTGAAACATGTTTTCTACCATTTTTCCAGCTGATAGAATTTTTTAAAATTTTCAAAGTTCGCCTCCCCATTGAAGTCTTTTGCGGTTCGCGAACTTTTTCGCGAACCGAACCTTTCGCGGAAGTTCGCGAACCTAAAATCGGAGGTTCGGCCCCACTCTACTCGGCATGCCATGGCTGCGCCTCCATTCTCCCCAGATTGATTGGGCCACAGGTCAGTTAACCAGCTGGTCTGATCATTGTCGCCAGCAGTGCTTAGGGAAGGTGACATTGGGCCAGACCAGGGTTCAGTTGGAAGGAGTTCCAGTACAGTATTCTGAGTATGCTGATGTGTTCTGTCCCAAAGCCGCTGACAAGTTACCGTCACATCGCCCATTTGATTGCCCCATTGATCTCCAATCCGGTTGTATGCCCCCTAGGGGTCATCTTTACAATTTGTCCGGGCCAGAGAAACTGGCCATTCAAGAATATATTCGTGAGAATTTTGCAAAGGGGTTCATTCGACCATCCCAGTCACCCGCTGGTGCAGGGTTCTTTTTTGTTAAGAAGAAAGACGGCAGTCTGCGGCCGTGCATAGATTACCGGGGCCTGAATAAGATCACGATAAAGAATCGTTACCCCTTGCCCCTGATAGATGACCTTTTTACTCAAGTTACCAACGCCAAGGTCTTTTCAAAATTAGACTTACGGGGCGTATACAACTTGGTGAGGATCAGAAAGGGCGATGAATGGAAGACGGCCTTTAACACACCCGACGGGCACTATGAGTACTTGGTGATGCCCTTCGGGTTGTGTAACGCCCCGGCCGTCTTCCAGGAATTGATTAATGAGGTATTCAGAGAGGTGTTGGGCAGGTTCATGTTAGTATACCTGGACGATATACTTATCTTTTCCAACAACCTCTCTGAGCACAGAACACATGTCCGAATTGTACTGGACAAACTGAGGCAGAACTTGCTTTATGCAAAGTTGGAAAAATGTATTTTCGAGGTGACATCTGTTGCTTTTTTGGGGTACATTATTTCCCCCTCGGGTCTGTCAATGGATCCTGCCAAGGTCTCTGCTGTGATAGAGTGGCCCCAACCCGTGGGGTTAAAATCTTTGCAGAGATTCTTGGGCTTCGCTAATTACTATCGGAGGTTCATAAAGGGGTACTCCACTGTTATCTCACCCCTCACTAGTCTCACGAAAAAGGGGGCAGATACTAACCACTGGACTCCAGAAGCCCTACAAGCGTTCTCTACCCTGAAAGACTTGTTTTGTTCAGCACCCATCCTGAGGCATGTTGACACTTCTTACCCCTTTATTGTCGAGGTGGACGCCTCGGAGGTTGGGGTGGGGGCGGTGCTGTCTCAGCGGTCAGGGTTGCAGGGAAGATTACATCCCTGTGCTTATTTCTCTCGTAGGTTCTCCCCGGCGGAGAGAAACTACGATATCGGCAACAGAGAGCTCCTGGCCATTAAACTTGCCTTTGAAGAATGGCGTCACTGGCTGGAAGGAGCAGAGCATACGATTACAGTGTACAGTACACTGATCACAAGAACCTGGAATACATCGAGGGGGCTAAGAGGTTAAGTCCCTGACAGGCTCGATGGTCATTGTTCTTTTCGAGGTTCAGGTTCATCATTACGTACACCCCGGGCAGCAAGAACATTAAAGCAGATGCTCTCTCCAGATGTTTTGAGCTAGAGACAGCTCAGACCTCTGATCCAGAGTCCATTATCCCACAGAGGTTAGTGCTAGCAGCAACTGAGACTTGGGAGGACTGGACAGAGATCCTGAGTCCCTTTCAGCAGGATGTCCCTGAAGGGAAACCGGAAGGGGTTATGTTTTTGCCCTTACTCTTTCGTCTCCGCACTTTGCAGATGTTTCATTCTCACAAGAATGCGGGACACCCTGGGGTGTCTAGAACTCAGGATCTGGTATCCAGGTGTGCTTGGTGGCCTTCTTTGGCAGCAGACTGCAGGGAGTTCGTTAGGGAGTGTACAGTGTGCGCAAAAAGTAAACCCTCCCGGCTGGCACCTGTGGGTACCTTGCAGCCTTTACCCACCCCGAGTGAACCATGGACCCATTTGTCCATGGATTTTGTGGGTGAGCTTCCCAGGTCAGAAGGTATGTCGGTCATTTGGGTGGTAGTCGACCGCTTCAGTAAAATGGCCCATTTTGTGCCCTTGAAAGGACTCCCCTCGGCCCAGGAATTGGCCGACTTGTTTATCACACGTGTTCCGGCTACACGGCATTCCGGAAAACATAGTGTCGGATCGGGGAGTCCAGTTCGTTTCTAGATTCTGGAGGGCATTCTGCCAACAAATGGGCATGAAGCTGTCGTTTTCATCGGGCTACCACCCACAGACCAATGGTCAAACGGAGAGAACCAATCAGTCTTTAGAACAATTTTTGAAGTACTACGTTGCAGAGGCGCAGAACAATTGGGTCAAATTTCTGCCTTTCGCGGAGTTCGCACAAAATAATTTGAAAAGCTCTTCCACCGGATTTTCTCCGTTCCAGGTGGTGGCTGGAAGATTGCCCAAATTCTCACCATTGCCAGTGGCCTCCACACCGTTTCCAGCTCTGGAGGCCTCGCAAGAGTCTTTTAAAAACATTTGGCGCACGGTGAAAGATAGTTTGCAAAAAGCGTTTTTAAGTCAGAAGGGTCAAGCTGATAAAAGACGTTCGGTGGAGTGGAGCTTCCAGCCAGGAGACTTGGTGTGGATATCCACACGACATTTGACCCTGAAACAGCCCTCAGACAAGTTGGGCCCCAGGTTTGTCGGTCCGTTTCCGATAGTGAAAAAGATTAACAATGTTACTTATACCATTGATCTTCCCACCAGCATGCGTGGGGTAAGGTCATTTCACGTGTCCCTGCTCAAACCCGCAGTCCATATGGGCCCTACTCCGCCCCCTCCGGTCCTGGTAGATAGCCAACCTGAGTTTGAAATAGAGAAAATTTTGGACTCACGCGTTGTCCAGAACTCGGTACAGTATCTGGTACACTGGAAGGGGTATGGCATTGAGGAGAGACAATGGGTCCCGGGGACTCGCATGCATGCGGATGAGTTGAGGAAGGAATTTCATGCCTTACACCCCGAGAAGCCTGGTAGGAGTTGTCCGGAGTCCACTCCTCGGGGGGGGGGGGTACTGTGATGAAACGCGGAAAAGCCGCTGTCTCTCAAGGTGAGGCGGCTTAGATTCTGTTGATAGCTTAAAGTACTAGTTTGATTGTGATTATCTGTTATGACCCTTTGCCTGCCTGACTATCCTCCTGAACTCTGATCTTGTACCTCGATATTTCTGGTACTCTGTTGCAGAACCCTGGCTCGTCCTTAGACTCTGTTTCTGCCTCCTGACCTTGTACCTCGATATATCTGATACCCTGTTGCCAAACCCTGCCTGTACTTTAGACTCCGCCTCTGCCTTCTGAATCTGTACTTTATCTGTCCGTGTGTTTACGACCTGGCTTGTCCGACCTCGAGAACCGACCTTACTGTTGGAGGCGGTTCCCCGTCCTGTTAGTGACACTTCCTCCAGAGTGTCACTTTCAGACAATCCTTCCTATTCTCAGCCTGACTCCTCCCGTCTTGGAGGGTTCAGGTCTTTGGAAGGAAGCCGTGCAGTACTCCTCACTGCACTGAGGCCTAGTCCTCTAAGTGTTACTGTTACACCAAACACTACACTCTACTCAGGTGAACAGAGGTTAGCTGGTATATCGGATTATCGGTGATACTGCAGATCACTTATAATCTGGTATATATCTGTATTCCCAGTGATACTGCAGATCACCAGTAATCAGATCCTCTCTGTGCTTCACCGATCGTTACAGAGCCATTACAAGCCTCAGGAGCAGTGCAGAGCCACGTGGCTACCTGATCCAGCCAGGAGGATGCTGGGGGACTTCGCGAGCTACGGAGGGGCTGGAGGAAGTCCCAGGTAAGTCCAGATTTACTTTTTTTATAGTTGTTCAGAGTACCTTTAAATGGTCTGAGATATTTCCAGTCCTGGATTGTGCACAACAGTACAACATAAAGTTTATCAAGTCATCTTTTAATTTTTCTTCTGGAACCAAACTCCTCTGATGGGAGTCATTTCTGTAGAGTAGCTAAAGAGAATGACTTCATCTTTCTGCTAAATGTTGCTCAGTGTAGTGTAACCCACTCTGAATTGTCACAGCTAAGTACGTGAATCCAAGAGGAGATTTCTCAGGGAACAGCATTGTTCTGTTTCTTACCTTCTGCACAGGGGCGTCACAGCTTACCTCTCCCTGCATCTGCTCTCAGAGCAGGAGGGTTTACTGCATGACTGTGCAGTGTTCTCCCCAGGGTCAATTAAGTGGGCGCGCCGCCCGGGTGAATTAAGGCCCCGCCCGGCTGCTATTTTGCATATTAGAAAAGCCAGCGCTGTTCTCTGCACTCAGCGCTGACTCCTCTGTGCCCAGCAAGCTCAGCTCCTCTACGTACGAGATCTCCTGCTTTCCGGCGGGCTCGTACACTCATTGGCTCGGCATGGCAATAGGCGGGGCCATCTGTTATACTGCATAGTGCTCTTCTAGGAAGTTAGAACGAGGTACGTTGCAAGCAGTCTCTCACTCTGTCTGTGCTTGCACGATCGTGAAGGGACGCTGGAGCCTGTGTGACTAAAAGCAGAGCTGGGCAAACTACAGCCCGTCTGGCTTTGTAATCTTGGTATTTATTGCCTCCTTTCCTCCTCATGGCTGTCTCACTTGTCTCTCTCCCTCCCCAGTCCCCACCGTACAATTGTTGTACAATTACGTGCCGTACTAACTTTCCCATCTCTGAATTACGGCACTTTTGTCAGACTGAAGAGAGGAGTGCAGGCAATCACTCACTTCCTCCCCCGGGTGTCAGACGCATGGAGCAGATCTCCACTCGCTGCAGAGAGCGGGATGTCCTGGTTGCCCAGAGAACAGCACACAGACAGCAGCGCTGAAGGGGAAAAAAAAAGCAGTCTGATCTGATAGGTACAGGCAAAAAAAAAGCTGTGACCTTAGGTCAGCTTGCACACATAAAGCTCTGTCCTGAAGTGTATTCCCACCCCCTCTTTTTTAACCCTTAGGATACACTAATCTCTGGAATCTCAAGGGGCCAGCATGTCCTTTCAAACCATGCTGAGTTTTGCATTTTCTCAAAAAAAACCCAGTTCATACCTATGTGTGAATTTGCAGCTTCTCAGTTAAATCTGTAGGACATGCTGAGCCTTGTGGTTCCACAACAATGGGGTCCACAAATAATGAAAACCTTACCAATCAGATGATTGGTAGAGGAACCAACCCCAAAAAACATTGACGGAACAATAGTGGTTGATCGGAACCATTAATGATGCCCAATACGTATAACAATATGATGTCTGTTTCACCTGCACTGTGAACCGGATTTGTGTACTGCAAATCAAGCCTATTTTTGTTTTGTTTTTTTCAAACGCAAACAAAAGGCACTGTAATAGCACATTGAAAACAATCAAACAACCGTTTTTCCTGGTTTTGACTTGGCAGGTTCACTTTAAGACAGATGGTGCATATATAATACTGGGTACACACAGATTTTCCGGCTGATTTACTGTCAGATCCATTATTTCAAACATGACCGATCTGCGTTCTGATCGATTTTCGAGCATTTTCCGATCAATTTCCCATTGAAGTGAACGGAAATCGATCGGAAAATGCTCGGCAATTGATCAGAAAGCAGATCGGACATGTTGGAAATAATCGTTCTGACAGTAAATCGGGCAGAAAATCTCACCTAGCATCTCTGTACCTAGAAATAAAGCAAGAGTCATATGGAGGCTCAGTGTTTTCCCCAGGCCTCCATCCGGCTAATTTTGGTAAGCACCCGGCTGATATCGGCTCGTTTCCTCCTTCTGCTATGCTGTCAGCAAAGCTTACACGGCCCTGCATTCCCCCTGTTGTGCCCCACCCGGCTACTTTTTCATGCCACCCGGCTGGAAAAAAATTTCTGGGGAGAACACTGCTGTGGCACCTCAAAGTTTGTCCTATCCCACCGCTGCCACCAGTTTGTTAAAGTGTACCTGACATGAACAATAAAAGCATTGATACTAACCTGGATTTTCCTCCAGCTCCCTTCAGGGTGTGGCTCCCTTGCCGTCATACTGGGCCTCTCTAATCCTCTGCTGGCCACCTGATAAATTTGTCCAGAAACACTCAGTTGCGCAGGTACGTCCCGGCCATGGGCACAACCCATCACGCCCCCTTGGCCAGGAGCATTCTGTGCCTGTACTGTATTACTGGGCAGATGCAGAGCGCAATGGGAGCACACGGGTGGCTGTGCTGCGCATGCGTAGTAGAGTGCAACTGGAAAAAATGTATTGGGTGGCCAGCCAAGGATCATAGCAGTCTGGGGATGATAGCAAGAGAGCCCAGGGCCTGAAGAGGGCTGGAGGAAGCCCCAGGTAAGTATCATTGCTTTTATTTAGTTTGTTTCAAGTTTCCTTTTTGAATTAGTCCATAAACAAAAGGAAGACATTTAGTGGCATTAATGATAATTGATCCAACGGAACCAGCAGCAATATCCTAAAGCAGATCCACATCACAGCTCAGTAACAAAAAAATACATGTTTCCCCCCTTACACAACACATTCTTATAGAACTGAATTAGCGGTCAATGGTTAAAATACCCCAATATAACTTTGCTCTAAATGTATTTGTAACAGACGAGGCAGCTGCGGCAAACAGCACCGCCGCCGCAGCTGCCTCCATGCCGCCATCTGTCCTCCCGGCGTCTAGGACGCCGAGGACGGAACGTTTATTTACTCAAGAGGTCGCCGTCTCGCGCGGGTGCGCGCACAGAAGGGACCTTTATGCAGGGAGGAAGCCCGTCAGCTGACCTGCTGGTCAACTGATGTCAGAGGAGTCCCACGGCGCCCAGGATTGGCTGATTCTGAGGGGCGTGCCAGTGGGGTCTCCTCTGTTTCTTAAGCCTCCGGGCTTCATTCAGAGGTTGTCTGTTGTCGTGAATACCTCGTGTGCTAGCGCTCAGACCTTAGACTAGATCCCAGGTGTTGCAACCAAGGACTTCACACCTAGACTAGGATATTGTTGATATTGTACTGATTACCTGTGTATGACTCTTGGCTAAACTCTGACTCTGATCTCGCTTCCTGATTCTGTACTTCTGCCTATCTGCCTTATTAGTTGCTGAACCTCTGCCTGATTATCGATTACTCTCTTGCCTCACGATTCTGTACTGATACTTACCTCTCTGTTGCCGAACCTCTGCCTGATTGACCACTCTACTCACCAGTGGGTTCTAAACCACTGGTGAGGTGCTCTATACCCACCAGCTCCGCTGGTCGGGGGTAGCCTGGTGACTGATAGTACCTTCCCAGTTCCCTCGGGAAGGTTCAGCCAAATCTATTCAAGTCACCTGATAGGACCTTCTCCAGCTCTGCTGGGAAGGTTTGCTCCTATCTTTATAGTTTGTATCACCTGCTCCTCAGGTGTCCTTTAGGCTGCAGTACCATCTGAATCACCTACTCCTCAGGTGACCACCGGGCTGCAGTACTATCTGAATCACCCGCTCTTCGGGAGATTCTGTCTCTTTTATATCAGTCTCCCCAGCTTGCTGGGGCGAGTTCTCTGTTATACACTCAGTGTACTGTTAGTGCCTTTCCAGCCCCTCTTGTAGGCCTCACCAAACTATTAAGTTACGGTTGCACCAAGCACTACACACATAGCATCCTTTCAGCTATACCAGTATTATGTAACGATTGGTGTCAGCACACAGAGAGAATCTGATTATTGGTGACCTGCAGAATCACCAAGAATGCAGATGTATACCTGATTATTGATGATCTGCAGAATCACCAATAATACAGATATGACTAACCTCTGGACACCTAATGCGTAAGGTATAACTGAGTTGGAGACTATCTCCTGAGGAGCGGGGATATAGCCAGCTGGACTGATAGCCACCTGTGGGCAGGTGGCCCTGAGCAATGCAGACCGTGAAGGCCTGCTTGTAGCTAACCTCTAGTGGATTGATGTTAACGCTAGTACAATGAACTGAGCACCCCAGGGGAGTGACAGGTAGATTGGTTGGACAGGCCAGGTCGGCAACAGACGAGCAGATAAAGTACAGAGAGAGATAGGCTGATTCAGTAACCGGGTACAGGCAGGGTCTGGCAACAGGTAGGCAGAGATGCGAGGTACCGAATCAGAAGACAGAGAGAGAGGTCGACAGAGCAAAGGGTCACAACATATAATACAACAGAATCCTAGACTGAGGTGTGAGTTCCTTGGTCTCGACACCCTGGAACTAGTCTAAAGTATAATGCAGTAATGACACAGTATCCCTGGTCTTGGGTGTGAGGTCCGTGGTCTCAACACCCTGGAACTAGTCTAATTGATAACACAGCAATGACACAGCATCCCTGTAACGATAGGTGTCAGCAACCAGAGAGAATCTGATCCTTGGCGATCTGCAGTATCCCCAAGAATACAGATATACCTGATTATTGAGGATCTGCGGAATCGCCAATAATCAGATATGTCTAACCTCTAGACACCTGAGTGTGTGAGTGTTTTGGTGCAACAGTATCTTTGGACCACCGGGGTAGCAGGTGGTCCAATACGTAGAGTGAGACTCTACTGCAGCCAAGGACTCCAGGAGGGTGAGTCCCTGACAGGTTTGCAGGAAGGCCCCTTCTGGGAGACAGGGGACCCTGCAAGAGGGCTGGACACCCCAAGGGGTGAGCAACAGCCAGGAAGGTCGGACAGGCCGGGTCGGTAACACACGGACAGATAAGGTACAGAGACAATAGGCTGATTCGGTAACCAGAGACAGGCTGGGTCGGCAACAGGAGATCAGATGTGCAAAGGTACTGAATCAGAAAGCAGTAGCGTAGTCAGGGAAGTAACAAGTCATAACAGATATACAGTCTTTCTAGTCTGGGGTGTGAGGGCCATGATCTCAACACCCTGGAACTATACTAGAGAATAACACAGATGATATACAGTATTCCTAGTCTGGGGTGTGAGGGCCTTGATCTCAACCCCCTGGAACTATGCTAGAGAATAACACAGATGATATAAAGTATTCCTAGTCTGGGGTGTGAGGGCCTTGATCTCAACACCCTGGAACTATGCTAGAGAATAACACAGATGATATACTGTATTCCTAGTCTGGGGTGTGAGGGCCTTGATCTCAACACCCTGGAACTATGCTAGAGAATACCACAGATGATCTACAGTAACTGGCTAAGTATGGATTCCCAGGTCCACCTGGTTCCACCACACTGAAGGATCTGACTAAGGTCTGAGTGCTAACACACAAGTATTCGCAACGCCAGACAACCAGCAACTGAACAGCAGGAGATATATATAGTAAAGCGCCCCACAGCGCCGCCCAGCTCCCATCAACCAATCACTGACTGAGCAGGAATCAGCTGACCGCCCTGATCAGCTGATCTTCCTTCTATTGGTATAAAGAGCCTGTCTTGCAGCGCGCGCGCGCGCGCGTAGCTCTCCATCTGTGTGCACTACTAGGTCCAGCTAAACCAGACGCATGTTGCTGCGGGGAAAGCGCCGCACTGGACGCGGAATCCGCCGCCTTGCTGCCAGAACACGCCATTCTTTCCACGAGTAGAACCAGTTCCAGCTGCATGCTGACGCAGACAAACCGCCGCATCAGACGCAGAATCAGCCGCCTTACTGCCAGAACAAGTGGCGACTTTTCCGCTATTCATCACAGTACCCCCCCCCCCCCCACCCCACCCCCCCCCCCCCCCCCCCCCCGAGGAGTGGACTCCGGACACTTCCCACCCGGCTTCCCAGGATGTAAGTTATGGAACTCTTTTTTCAAATCCTCCGCATGCATGCGGCAATCTGGCACCCAAGATCTCTCTTCTATGCCATGTCCCTTCCAGTGGACCAGATATTGTACGGAATTCTGCACCAGGTGAGAATCCAGAATTTTTTCAATCTCATGCTCTGGTTGGTCATCCACCAACACAGGGGGGGGGTGGGGGGGGGGAGAGGAGTCTACCTGTACAGCTGGTTTCAACAGGGACACATGGAATGATCTCACACCTTTCATACTGGCTGGGAGATCGACAGCATATGTGACATTATTGATCTTCTTGGCAACTGGAAATGGTCCTATGAATTTAGGACCTAACTTGGGTGACAATTGTTTCAAGGCCAAATGACGAGTGGAAACCCACACCAGATCTCCTGGGGAGAATCTCCATTCTATGGACCGATGTTTATCTGCCTGCTTCTTCTGGGTTTGGAAAGCTTTCCCTAGGTTCCTTTTAACCATTCCCCAAATCTCTTTCAGGGCCCTCTGCCAGTCCTCCAGGGCTGGAAATGGAGTTGACGCAACTGGTAGGGGAGCAAACTTCGGTGATCTACCTGACACCACTTGGAACGGGGAACACCCAGAAGAAGAGCTCTTCAGATTGTTGTGCGCAAACTCTGCGAATGGCAAAAACTTCAACCAATCAGTTTGTGCATCAGCAACATAGCACCTGAGAAATTGTTCCAGAGATTGGTTAATTCTCTCGGTCTGGCCGTTGGTCTGAGGATGGTAGCCTGATGAAAAAGCGAGTTCCATGTCCAAATGATGGCAAAAGGCCCTCCAAAATCTAGAAACAAATTGGACTCCCCGATCTGACACTACATTTTCCGGAATGCCATGCAGCCGGAAGATGTGCTGGATGAAGAGTAGAGTTGGGCCGAACCTCCGATTTTCGGTTCGCGAACCGGGTTCGCGAACTTCCGCGGAACGTTCGGTTCGCGGAAAAGTTCGCGAACCGCAATAGACTTCAATGGGGATGCGAACTTTGAAAAAAAAATAATTATGCTGGCCACAAAAGTGATGGAAAAGATGTTTCAAGGGGTCTAACACCTGGAGGGGGGGATGGCGGAGTGGGATACATGCCAAAAGTCCCCGGGAAAAATCTGGATTTGAAGCAAAGCAGCGTTTTAAGGGCAGAAATCACATTGAATGCTAAATGACAGGCCTAAAGTGCTTTCAAACATCTTGCATGTGTATACATCAATCAGGTAGTGTAATTAAGGTACTGCTTCACACTGACACACCAAACTCACCGTGTAACGCACCGCAAACAGCTGTTTGTGTAGTGACGGCCGTGCTGGACTGGTGCGCACCATGGCGAGAGTGCAGGTTTTGGTGGCTTTACAGCCCATATGGTCGCCTGGCTGATGTAGCTGAATGACAGAACAGTGACTGTCCAGCTGATCAAATTTGGTCTGACCACAATGAGGCAACGACCTTATTAACGTGGGTGTGCCCCCCGAGACACTCATCTAGGCGCCGGTCATTGCTTCATTGTGATACGCAAGCCCCTTCACCACGGCAAGGTAATGATCACGAAGGGGAATGGGCGCATGTACATGCCTTTTCTTTTGTTGTTGCAGCTGCCCGCAGTGCAGCCAGAAAAATTAGGCAGTCATGTACACGCACCAGAAAAATTATTACAGCGGCCGCTGCTAGCAGCGGCCTAAAAAATTCAGCAATCCGCCTGGAGTCCCGGACCCTGTTGGTGGTGGCGGAGAAGGTAGTCAAGCGGCATGCAGGCAGACATGCTGTGTGGAGGGACTGGGAGCGACTTAGTCTTCTTGGGGCAGGCCAGGCAGCCAGTCACACGGCGTGCAGGCAGAGATGCTGTGTGAGCGGGGACTGACTTAGTCTTGGGGCGGGCAGCAGCCCTTCGGGATCCATGCCTCATTCATTTTGATAAAGGTGAGGTACTTAACACTTTTGTGACTTAGGCGACTTCTCTTCTCTGTGACAATGCCTCCAGCTGCGCTGAAGGTCCTTTCTGAGAGGACGCTTGCGGCAGGGCAGGAGAGAAGTTGGATGGCAAATTGGGACAGCTCTGGCCACAGGTCAAGCCTGCGCACCCAGTAGTTCAAGGGTTCGTCATCGCTGTTCACAGCAGTGTCTACATCCACACTTAAGGCCAGGTAGTCGGCTACCTGCCGTTCGAGGCGTTGGTGGAGGGTGGATCCGGAAGGGCTACGGCGAGGCGTTGGACTAAAGAACGTCCGCATGTCCGACATCACCATGAGATCGCTGGAGCGTCCTGTCTTTGACTGCGTGGACACGGGAGGAGGATTAGTGGCAGTGGTACCTTGCTGGCGTTGTGCCGTCACATCACCCTTAAAGGCATTGTAAAGCATAGTTGACAGCTGGTTCTGCATGTGCTGCATCCTTTCCACCTTCCGGTGAGTTGGTAACAGGTCCGCCACTTTGTGCCTGTACCGAGGGTCTAGTAGTGTGGCCACCCAGTACAGCTCATTCCCCTTGAGGTTTTTTATACGGGGGTCCCTCAACAGGCAGGACAGCATAAAAGACGACATCTGCACAAAGTCGGATCCAGTACCCTCCAACTCCTCTTGCTCTTCCTCAGTGACGTCAGGTAAGTCAACCTCCTCCCCCCAGCCGCGAACAATACCACGGGAAGCTTGAGCAGCACAAGCCCCTTGCGATGCCTGCTGAGGTTGTTCTCCTGCCGCTGTCCCCTCCTCCTCCTCCTCCCCCAAAGAAACACCTTGCTCATCATCCTCTGAGTCTGACTCGTCTTCTGCACACGACTTCTCTTCTTCCTCCTCCTCCCCCTTCTGTGCTGCCGCAGGTCTTGAGGAAACAGCTGGGTCTGATGAAAATTGGTCCCATGCCTGTTCCTGCCGTAACGGTTCCTGGTCACGCTCATTCGCAGCTTCATCCACCACTCTACGCACAGCACGCTCCAAGAAGTAAGCGTAGGGAATTAAGTCGCTGATGGTGCCCTCACTGCGGCTCACCAGGTTGGTCACCTCCTCAAACGGCCGCATAAGCCTGCATGCATTTTCCATCAGTGTCCAGTTGTCGGGCCAGAACATCCCCATCTTCCCAGACTGTTTCATTCTACTGTAGTTGTAGAGGTAGTGGGTCACGGCTTTCTTCTGTTCTAGCAGGCGGGAGAACATGAGCAGGGTCGAGTTCCAGCGAGTCGGGCTATCGCAAATGAGGCGTCTCACCGGCATGTTGTTTTTGCGCTGAATTTCCGCAAAGCGTGCCATGGCTGTGTAAGACCGCCTCAAATGCCCACAGAACTTCCTGGCCTGCTTCAGGACATTCGCTAAGCCAGGTTACTTTGCCACAAATCTTTGAACCACTAGATTCATGACATGTGCCATGCAGGGTATGTGTGTCAGCTTCCCCATATGCAAAGCGGCAAGCAGATTGCTGCCGTTGTCGCACACCACGTTGCCTATCTCCAGGTGGTGCGGGGTCAGCCACTCATCCACCTGTTTCTTAAGAGCAGCCAGGAGAGCTGCTCCAGTGTGACTCTCCGCTTTGAGACAAGCCATGTCTAAGATGGCGTGACAGCGTCGTACCTGGCATGCAGCATAGGCCCTGCGGAGCTGGGGCTGTGTAGCTGGAGAGGAGAACTGCCACTCAGCCAAGGAGGAGGAGGACAGCGAAGAGCATGTAGCAGGAGGAGAGGAGGTGGCAGGAGGCCTGCCTGCAAGCCGTGGAGGTGTCACAATTTGGTCCGCTGCGCCCTGCTTGCCATCGTTCACCACCAGGTTCACCCAATGGGCTGTGTAGGTAATGTAGCGGCCCTGCCCGTGCTTGGCAGACCAGGCATCCGTGGTCAGGTGTACCCTTGACCCAACGCTCTTCGCAAGAGATGACACCACTTGCCTCTCAACTTCACGGTGCAGTTGGGGTATGGCCTTTCTCGAAAAATAAGTGCGGCCTGGCATCTTCCACTGCGGTGTTCCGATGGCCACAAATTTACGGAAGGCCTCAGAGTCCACCAGCCAGTATGGTAACAGCTGCCGAGCTAACAGTTCCGCCACGCCAGCTGTCAGACGCCGGGCAAGGGGTTGACTGGCCGAAATTGGCTTCTTCCGCTCAAACATTTCCTTCACGGACACCTGACTGCTGCTGTGGGCAGAGGAGCAGGAACCGCTCAAGGGCAGAGGCGGAGTGGAGGAGGGTGCCTGTGAAGGTGGAAGGGAGAAAGCGGCAGAAGCAGATAATGCACCTGATGGAGGAGGAAGAGGAGAAGGAGGGTGGCTTTGCTTTTGTGTGCTGCTGCTGCTTTTGCTCAGGTCGCCATCCCATTGCTGTTTGTGCCTTTTCTCCAGGTGCCTTCGTAAGGCACTTGTCCCTACGTGAGTGTTGGCCTTTCCACGGCTCAATTTTTGTTGGCAGAGCGAACAGATGGCTTTGGTCCGATCTGAGGCACACACATTAAAAAATTTCCACACCGCTGAGCCACCCTGGGATGTGGGCACTATGGGGACCTCAGCAGCTGATGCTGAAGGGCCAGTTGGCTGGCTGTACATAGGTGGCGATACATGGTGCCGGACACTGCCACCAGCTGTTTCTGACGAAGAGCTGCCCCAGCTTCTTTCAGCAACTTCTCTCCTCCTACTACTCTCTGACTCCCCCTCTGAACTGTCCCCCTCTTCATCTCCTCTGGGAACATACAGAGGATCCCTATCATCGTCATCATCGTAATCATCCTGCCCAGCTTCGCTTGCCTCAGACAAATCCAAACATGCACCATCAGTAGGTCCTTCATCCTCCTTACACGTTACATCCATAATGTTGCCGCGTAACCCAGACATATGAGCTGGTGGAAATTCATCTGGCTGTAACAACAATGGCTGTGCATCAGTGATTTCACCACTAAATAATTCTTGCGAAGTGTCAAATGCAGCGGAAGTGGTGCTAGTAGTAGCGCTGGTGGCTGAGCAAGATGAGGTGTTCTGTGTCGCTAAATACTCAACCACGTCCTGACAATCTTGGGAGGTGATGGGACGTGCCTTCTTCCGAGCACTGTACTGTGGGCCAGGTCCACACAAAATTACATTTACACGACCTCGCGCAGACCTGCCGGGTGGCCTTCCTCTGCCTCTGGCACTACCTCTTCCTCTACCTGTTTTGTCCATATCGGGTATGCACGGAGTGGTATATCACAATGCGTGCACTCACGTAGGTAGGTGGGTTCACTTAACTGCACAGGTATGCGCACTGATGCGGTGGGTTCACTGAACACAACAGGTATGCAGTGGCGGGTTCACTGAACCGGTATGCAGTGGTGGGTTCACAGCACAGGTATACAGTGGTGGGTTCACAGCACAGGTATGCAGTGGTGGGTTCACAGCACAGGTATACAGTGGCGGGTTCACAGAACAGGTATACAGTTGCGGGTTCACAGAACAGGTATGCAGTGGCGGGTTCATTGAACAGGTATACAGTGGCGGGTCCACTGAACAGAACAGGTATGCAGTGGCGGGTTCACTAAACAGAACAGGTATACAGTGGCGGGTCCACTGAACAGAACAGGTATGCAGTGGCGGGTTCACTGAACAGAACAGGTATACAGTGGCGGGTTCACAGAACAGGTATGCAGTGGCGGGTTCACTGAACAGGTATACAGTGGCGGGTCCACTGAACAGAACAGGTATGCAGTGGCGGGTTCACTAAACAGAACAGATATACAGTGGCGGGTTCACAGAACAGGTATGCAGTGGCGGGTTCACTGAACAGGTATACAGTGGCGGGTCCACTGAACAGAACAGGTATACAGTGGCGGGTTTACAGAACAGGTATGCAGTGGTGGGTTCACAGCACAGGTATGCAGTGGTGGGTTCAATGAACAGGTATACAGTGGCGGGTCCACTGAACAGAACAGGTATACAGTGGCGGGTTCACAGCACAGGTATGCAGTGGTGGGTTCACAGCACAGGTATGCAGTGGTGGGTTCACAGCACAGTTATGCAGTGGTGGGTTCACAGCACAGGTATGCAGTGGTGGGTTCACAGCACAGGTATGTGTTATAAACTGTTCTTATCACCTTGCTTCGACACCATCGTCTCACAGACTGTGAGATCACTTGACTCTCCACACAGCAAACAGGATATAGACTTGCTCAGGCTTCTTTCAATGTTTCCGTCATTTATTCAAGTCACAGGAATACAGATAGATACATTCATCATATCCTAGCCATGCCAATCTTCATGTTGCGTTATAAGCTCATGATTAGACTCCCTCTTGAAGTCAATCAGGTACCTTCTTCCTAACTACGTTACACTAAACTACATATGTACAGCATACATTATATCAGATTACAGAAAGGACGAACATGCTTAGGTCCCAGTCGGCCTTGCGAGCTAGTGCAAAAGGAAGAAGCAGAAGTGAGTTCTCCATTGCTCGCTCCAGATTTAATACCGGCTAGGAAAGAGTTAAATATGACATTATCTTCGCCACCCCCTAAATGAGTCTATTGGTGGACTCACTTGTGGTGTCATCATACACACCTACTCGATTAATAATCGATGAGGCACTTGACCCAGATGCGGGAATGTGAATGTTTAGTAAATATGGCCAATGTTTACTGTTCCTGTCCTGTAAGTGGAGGTCAGAGTAAACCGATGGCCTTCTCTTAGGAACATGTTCTCAGTATCTGCGTGTATCCTCTGCTACACGCAGACCCTGAGATGCCTCTGTCTATTTTAAAGGCATACACTGCGGACAAGCCTTTTACATAAAACTCAGGCCAAGTAACTGAGGCCTACTTAAATTATAACAATCCCCCCTAAAACGGCTTGACCCGCAGATCCCAGCGTCTGAACCTCCCAGTACCTGGTTTCTTTCTTGTATGTTTCACTTTTCGATGTTCGTGCTCACACAACTTTTCTGCTCTAGGCGGTTACCCCTGGAAGAGAGAGAGCAAGACCTCTTGGTCTTCCTGTAACCAGGCTCTCTGGGGAGGCCCTACTTCTAAGTCCCTCAATACCACATGCTCAGCATTTGCGTCACTTGCGTATCACTCACAAACTTGCATGACCGCAGAAAAGTGAAACTCGTTTGGTTGTTACAAAACGGAGCAGTGCCAGGTGCCTTCTAAAAGAGCGCCTTTATACAATCAGCTCCTAGGTACTACTAAACCTATACCCGTAACCCTGTATATCCCTTAATTTAAACTATTGGTTCCGGAGATTGTTTATGAGGCACCAATCTCTGGACCGGTTAATTTATTTTACGTAATTTTAACCCGCAACCTCACCTGGATAACGATGCCTAAAGTTGTCATCCCCATCCAGACGACCAGTGGTGTAGAAAGAACTTTGGAACTGCAGATGCCCCGTCCGAGTGTCCCTGGAACATCACCGGAACCTTTGTCCACCAGGGCAGACTGGAACTCACCTGCTCATTTTTGTGTTCTACCTCGTTAAGATCACCTGTATCATGGTGAAATCTTACCTCTAACTTAGTGTACTGTTTGTTTAACCTTTGTAACAACACGTGGCCGTCTTGGATCAAACCCTGTTCCCCTTTGTCCCATGTCGTGTTCTCTTTCAGGACGGGAACTACCCGTGAAACTTTGACCTTTAGAGTTCTCTTAACAATTTGAGAAACAACGTCATCAAACCTGGATGACAGGATCCATATGGGATCTCCACTCACACAATATGTTCCCCTTGGAAACTCCCCCTTATCGGAACAATTATGAGAATATACCTTGAATGTATCATTAGACCTTATGTTAAAAAACCAAACCTTTCCTTCCGCCACCGGAACTATCGGTTGGGCTTCAGGGTGGATCTTTTGAATGGTAGCCTCGCACTCTGCGTTATTGAGCCTGCAGGCATCTTCACTAAATTTGACTTGCCCCGGCCAACGCAGGTACTTCTGCAAGAATTGCCCACATGAGGACAACTCTACTTGTTTCACCTCCCTGTCTAGCACCAAAAAAGGTTGACCTCTCAGGTCCTGGTGTAAGACATGGGTTGAGGTGGGAACTAAGGAAGTGGCGGTGCCTAAAGGAATGTTGCACCGTTTCCATTTGTTCACCCAAACATCTCGAAGCTGCCATGCAAAAGATCCTTCTCCAGAAAAATTAATATACCTCCCCTTGTCCAATCTTTCGCTGACAAAATATGTCCCCAGCTGTCCTGATTGGACCTCTTCCCCCCTTACGTCCTGAGGCACAATATGTACCTGAGGTCGGGAAGACTGTACTCTCTGCAATCTTTCGATTAAGAGTACCTCTTCACTTACCCAACTCTCATGAGGATAAGCTGTTGCATATGGACTGTGTAATATCGTCCCCTGTTGTGACCCGTGTGGTGTGAATGGGGTTCCCTGTGTGGGCTTTCCCTCCCCCGGGACCGCTCTCCCCACCCTCTTTGTCACCTGGAAATGTGGCTTGATCTCGATTTTTACTTCTTGTTTCGAGAACCTCCCACCCTTGGCTTTCCAGCCTTTACGTGTGTATAGTTGTTTCAGAGGCACTCTCTGTTGGTAGCTCCAGAGTGTGATGTGGTCCCCTGCGTCTCTCTGGTAAGAGAATTGACGCCTCCTGCTCGTTCCTCTCCAATCTGGACCCATCTCACTCTGCATAACCAAGACAAGGTACCCCTGAATCACACACTCCCCCTTTTGCATGTACCCATTGTACTGCAATGTACCTTTTAACAAACCTTTGGATCGGTGCATTGATTCTGGGAGTGTGGCATTCAATAGCAGATTTACACTGCCATTAAATTCCCACTGCCCGCACACTTGACCCTTCAGACCTTTCACCCCCATTGTGCCATGAAATTTGCTTTCTCCTGGCACAAGTGCTCCTTTCCTCCGTCCCTGCATGGTCCATCTGTGCCAAGCGGAGGGAGGTGTGAAAGGATCAGTACCTTTGTCACCCAACATTAACATGCTTGGGCCTTGCATTCTCATTAACCCCTTATTATACATGAGAATGTCCTCTCTTCGTTCTCCTAGGACGGAATGGCAACCTAGGATCACCATCAGCATGGTACACTTCATTATAAAAGCACCACCCTGGGAAAGAAAAACATTAGCACTTTGCATTATGCTTTGCTCCGACAGTTTTGTTAGTCTCTTTCCGATTTCAGGAATCTCGTGGTTTAGTCTCTTTCCAATTTCAGGAATCTCGTGTTTTAGTCTCTTTCCGATTTCAGGAATCTCGTGTTCCTCCAAGCTTAGATTGGCATCTGGAACCTTTCGCTTATCCGACTGACATCTCCAGCTTTGCTGCCAGCACGGCATCTGTCTCAAATCCATATTGCCAAACACCTGAAATCGAAATACAAACAAATCAATTCTTATTAATGATTTGGGATTCGCCCTGCGGCTTGTACTCTTTACACTTTAAATTGATCAATATATACCGTAATTGATCTCGTTGCTTTATGGTTCTCATGAACTCTGTTTACTCTTATTGGTAGATTGGAGTTAAACTTCACCCCCCTACCTCAGTACTATCTTCAGTACTTACCTGTTTAAAATATGCTCCCGCGGACTTCACCTATGGAAGCTCGCTTCACCTTTGGAAGCTCTCCCCCATTGCAGCTCACTCCACATCCCCCCTTATCTGTCCATGCGCGGCTGTCGCATGCACAGATTACGGATGCCACACCTGATGCTGCTTTGCAGGTGAGCCTGCAATGCTCTTACTCATTATCGCATTTCCTTGTCTAGAACTTCATCGCGATACCAGCTCTGCTAGAAGTTCTGTGTGTTGTACCCTCTGACCAATGTTTGCCGTGCCACCACCTAAACTACCAAAAAAAACTGGCTGCCTCCCTGTAGGAAGGAGCACTTTGCACTTAAACTACACAGGGTGCAGGGCTAAGCATACCAGCGTCACATGCCTGTATGCAGATCCCTGAATGCCCACATGGAAGGTAGTCACATGGCAAACAGCGTACTGATACACTGTCACTCTGTAAACGGCAATTCTATCATCTGTATAATTGCCCCATGAACTGTTGTCAGTCCTTGTTCTTTGTGCTACAATTGATAGGAGCTGGAAAAAACATATTTGACCAATCAGTGGACGAAAAAAAACGCACACAAAACAGCTGCAGCCCAGCATAGACCTCTCAGTCCAGCTCTGGCCCTATTCACGACAAAACCGGAAAAAACGTTACCGCTCTGCAGAAGCGGCGACGGAAACTCGAATTGGTCAACTCCCTTTTTTCCAACTCCGGCACCCCCTTTGATGCGCTGTCCCCCTTTCCTTCTATTGGGAACTCATGCTGCACCACCCATTAAGGTGCCTCACTTACAGGAATAATCCCATAAGCAACACAGTACAGACCCATTTCTGATCTGTACTGCTCCGTGTGTCCCTGCACCGAGCTGGGAAACACTTCCTATTCTGGCATTCCTGTCCATGGACTCTGGGAAAAACTCTGGGGAAATACGTTGCAACCCGAGACACACAGTAGCATGTCTCTGTATCTCTCCCCCCCTCCCTTCCAGCTGCTCTGCCCGGAGCCGCGAGCACAGCCTGACGTGACGTGGATCCCCCAGCCCCTCCTCCCCCCTGCCATGACGTGTGGGGGCCATGACTCATGGGGGCGGGCTCTCTCCACTGCCGCCATTTTGAGTCCTGGACTGCCAGCCAAGATGGCTGCTCCCATAGCAGCCTCTCGTTCCTATAGACCTAGGAGAGAGAGCAAACTCAAATAGAACATACATTTTTTATGCATCGTTACACACAGCATCTATCCACAATGCACAAAAATCAGCCTCAGCATTCCTTCACGTCTCAGCTGTAATCCGAACTGCAATCAAACATACGGATCCCCAGAGACGTAGGAATCTTTCTCACTCTATCACAGACATAACCAAGAACCGCCCGAGCGAGCTATACGACTCCCAACCACTGTAACTGGTTTAACTGTTAACAACCCAGCTCGAACTTCAACACAATACAGACATTGAAAAAACATGTTAGCAGCAACCGACTGGAAATGCGAGAGACGTGCAGAACATCTCACAAACAGAAAGACACTCGCTTTCCTCCTCTCTCCCTCTATCCCCTCTCTCCACAACTCATCTGCAGCTTATCTCAGCCATAACTCAGAACTATTACAGCGCTATTACTGAGACGAACAACAGACGAGCTGGCTAAACAACATAACAGATACCGACATTTAAAGCCTTTGAAGCAGCTCTGACTGGGACGAGATAAGCCTACTTATCTCTCTACGCTTTCCATTATGGACAGAGAGGGAAAAAAAACCACCCTGATCGGGCTCGGGAAAAAACGCCAGCTCACCGAAGAAAAACTAACTTCTCTCCTGTCTACTCTGCTACCTCTCTCCCCTGTCCACCACTAACCCTGCTGGTTTCCCTCTGCCGCGGGGGACCCCCCTCCCTGCTCTATCTGGACATTCTTCCCAGCCTCTGTAGAGACATGGAGAGAAGAGAAGAGAGGAAAAAAACTGCTTTCCAGCACAAACATGCTTGAGACAAATGCAGAGATAACCACTCCGTAAATATACAACACAGGAAGCTTGAAACTGAAGAAAAAAAAAACCAAGCACATAAACCAGACTCCCCCCTCCCACCATGCATGGGAGAGATGAGAAGCCCGCAGCCACCATGCTGCAATTAACACAGAACGTACACATTAACACATTAACCTCTCCTTGTTATAATACCCAAATACAACACAGATAAGGCCATACAACAACGTAAACAAACTTGCCTGAGCAGCAGATTCTTCGCAATTCACCAGCATTCCGCAACTTTTCCCACGAAACCTCTGTGGACACCGGAACGTCAGTGGGGGGCATCCACCTTCCCCCACAGTGGATCAATCTCCAGCGGCAGTTGCGAGCAGCCGTAGCCTCGGAGAGTTCCTTCTGACCCAGGTTTTTAGGCTTGTAACTGTGTGCACATGCAGTTACAGTGTAACGTCCAAGAGTTTCGCCGCTGATTTTTCGAATCGCTGCCGTGTGCTTGACTCCCGCACACATCCCACACCACTTATCAGTATCAGCTTGATAAGCTTTACCATCTGCGCCCGTCTATTCCGCTTGTCCTGCTGTGGAATATCCTGAAAACTTCTTTTTCGACCCCGGCCCGTCCACCTGTTTTGCTAAACAGGGAAGGGTTTAACGGCACCACTGTTATAAACTGTTCTTATCACCTTGCTTCGACACCATCGTCTCACAGACTGTGAGATCACTTGACTCTCCACACAGCAAACAGGATATAGACTTGCTCAGGCTTCTTTCAATGTTTCCGTCATTTATTCAAGTCACAGGAATACAGATAGATACATTCATCATATCCTAGCCATGCCAATCTTCATGTTGCGTTATAAGCTCATGATTAGACTCCCTCTTGAAGTCAATCAGGTACCTTCTTCCTAACTACGTTACACTAAACTACATATGTACAGCATACATTATATCAGATTACAGAAAGGACGAACATGCTTAGGTCCCAGTCGGCCTTGCGAGCTAGTGCAAAAGGAAGAAGCAGAAGTGAGTTCTCCATTGCTCGCTCCAGATTTAATACCGGCTAGGAAAGAGTTAAATATGACATTATCTTCGCCACCCCCTAAATGAGTCTATTGGTGGACTCACTTGTGGTGTCATCATACACACCTACTCGATTAATAATCGATGAGGCACTTGACCCAGATGCGGGAATGTGAATGTTTAGTAAATATGGCCAATGTTTACTGTTCCTGTCCTGTAAGTGGAGGTCAGAGTAAACCGATGGCCTTCTCTTAGGAACATGTTCTCAGTATCTGCGTGTATCCTCTGCTACACGCAGACCCTGAGATGCCTCTGTCTATTTTAAAGGCATACACTGCGGACAAGCCTTTTACATAAAACTCAGGCCAAGTAACTGAGGCCTACTTAAATTATAACAGTATGCAGTGGTGGGTTCACAGCACAGGTATGCAGTGGTGGGTTCACAGCACAGGTATGCAGTGGTGGGTTCACAGCACAGGTATACAGTGGCGGGTTCACAGAACAGGTATACAGTGGCGGGTTCACAGAACAGGTATGCAGTGGCGGGTTCACTGAACAGGTATACAGTGGCGGGTCCACTGAATAGAACAGGTATGCAGTGGCGGGTTCACTAAACAGAACAGGTATACAGTGGCGGGTCCACTGAACAGAACAGGTATGCAGTGGCGGGTTCACTGAACAGAACAGGTATACAGTGGCGGGTTCACAGAACAGGTAGGCAGTGGCGGGTTCACTGAACAGGTATACAGTGGCGGGTCCACTGAACAGAACAGGTATGCAGTGGCGGGTACACTAAACAGAACAGGTATACAGTGGCGGGTTCACAGAACAGGTATGCAGTGGCGGGTTCACTGAACAGGTATACAGTGGCGGGTCCACTGAACAGAACAGGTATACAGTGGCGGGTTTACAGAACAGGTATGCAGTGGTGGGTTCACAGCACAGGTATGCAGTGGTGGGTTCAATGAACAGGTATACAGTGGCGGGTCCACTGAACAGAACAGGTATGCAGTGGTGGGTTCACAGCACAGGTATGCAGTGGTGGGTTCACAGCACAGTTATGCAGTGGTGGGTTCACAGCACAGGTATGCAGTGGTGGGTTCACAGCACAGGTATGCAGTGGTGGGTTCACAGCACAGGTATGCAGTGGTGGGTTCACAGCACAGGTATGCAGTGGTGGGTTCACAGCACAGGTATGCAGTGGTGGGTTCACAGCACAGGTATGCAGTGGTGGGTTCACAGAACAGGTATGCAGCCAGACAGGAACAAGTTAAGCCTAACTAATCTTTCCCTGAGAGACAGTCTGCAGCAGCTCGCCCTACTCTCACTAACGCAGGCAGCACACGAGTGACCGTAATGGCCGCCACTGCCTGCCTTATATAAGGGGGGGGGTGGGGCTCCAGGGGCTAGTGTAGCCTAATTGGCTACACTGGGCCTGCTGACTGTGATGTAGAGGGTCAAAGTTGACCCTCCATGTGCATTATGGGGCGAACCGAACTTCCGCAAAGGTTCGCCTGCAGGACGCGAACGCGAACCACGGAAGTTCGTATGGAACCGTTCGCAGGCGAACCGTTCGGCCCAACTCTAATGAAGAGATCAGCCAATTCCTGGGCCGAGGGGAGTCCTTTCAGAGGGACAAAGTGTGCCATCTTACTGAAACGATCCACTACCACCCAGATGACCGACTTGCCTTCAGACCGAGGGAGTTCACCCACAAAATCCATGGAAATATGAGTCCAGGGTTCACTGGGGACTGGCAAGGGCTGTAATGTGCCCACGGGGGCCTGACGAGAGGGCTTACTCCTTGCACAGATCGTGCACTCTCTTACAAATTCTTTACAATCAGAAGCCAAACTAGGCCACCAGGCACACCTAGCCAGTAGATCCTGAGTTCTGGTGGCTCCAGGATGACCGGCATTCTTGTGAGAATGGAAAAACTGCAGCATTTGTAAACGGAAAGGCAGTGGCACAAACATGACCCCCTCTGGCTTCCCTTCTGGAACATCCTGTTGGTAAGGACTCAAAGTGGTCGACCAATCTCTCCAAGTCTCAGTGGCTGCCAGGACTACCTTTGGAGGCAGGATAGTCTCAGGAGCAGCGGGCTGCACTGACTCGGGCTCAAAACACCTAGAGAGCGCATCGGCCTTGATATTCTTACTTCCGGGAGTATATGTGATTATAAATCTAAATCTTGCAAAAAACAGGGACCACCGGGCCTGGCGAGGGCTGAGTTTCTTAGCCCCCTCGATATACTCCAAATTCTTGTGGTCTGTGTAAACTGTGATAATATGTTCTGCACCTTCCAGCCAGTGTCGCCATTCCTCAAAAGCTAATTTGATGGCTAGGAGCTCCCGGTTGCCGATGTCATAATTTTTCTCGGCGGGTGAAAATCGGCGAGAAAAATAAGCACATGGGTGTAGCTTACCCTGCAATCCTGACCTCTGTGACAACACCGCTCCTACCCCCACCTCTGAGGCATCAACCTCCACGATGAAAGGAAAGGTTACATCAACATGCCTCAGAATTGGGGCAGAACAAAACAGTTTCTTTAAAGTCGAGAAGGCCGTATGAGCCTCAGGTGACCAATGATGAGTATCGGCCCCTTTCTTGGTAAGACTGGTGAGAGGAGAGATGATGGTAGAGTAGCCCTTAATAAATCTTCTGTAGTAAATTGGCAAACCCCAGGAACCTCTGGAGTGCCTTCAACCCCACGGGCTGAGGCCACTTCAGGACAGCAGAAACCTTCCCTGGGTCCATCGAGAGACCAGAAGTGGATATGATGTAACCCAGAAAGGCTACTGACTCTACCTCGAAGAGGCACTTCTCTAGTTTGGCATACAACTGATTCTGTCGTAACTTCTCTAATACCCATCTGACATGCTTGCGATGTTCAGCAAGATTGGACGAAAAGATCAATATATCGTCCAAGTAAACGAGAACAAACTTTCCCAACACTTCCCTGAACACCTCATTAATTAACTCCTGGAAGACGGCGGGCGCATTACACAACCCGAAGGGCATCACCAGGTATTCGTAATGCCCGTCGGGTGTGTTAAAGGCCGTCTTCCATTCGTCGCCATCTCTGATGTGAACCAGATTGTATGCACCCCTGAGATCTAGCTTGGAGAAAATCTTGGCGTTGGTCACCTGTGTGAACAGATCGTCAATCAATGGTAAAGGGTAGCGTTTTTTATAGTGATCTTATTCAGTCCTCTGTAATCAATACAAGGACGGAGGCCTCCGTCCTTTTTCTTAACAAAAAAAAAACCCTGCCCCTGCTGGTGACCGAGAGGGACATATGAACCCTTTCGCCAAGTTTTCCCTGATGTATTCCTGCATAGCTAGTTTCTCTGGCCCAGAAAGGTTATAAAGATGACCTCTGGGCGGCATACAACCAGACCTTAGATCGATAGGACAATCAAAGGCACGATGAGGGGGAAGTTTGTCTGCAGACTTTGGGTAAAAGACATCTGCGAATTCTGCGTATTGTTTCGGCACACCTTCAACCTGAATGTTGGTATTACCCATTGTTACTTTCGCTAAACAATGATGATTACAATGGGACGACCAGCTCGTTAGCTGACCTGAAACCCAGTCTATCTGAGGTGAGTGGATTTGTAACCAGGGCATGCCAAGAATGACGGTAGAGGTTGCCATATGCAAGACCAGAAATTGCAGACTCTTGGCGTTGGTCACTTGAGTTAACAAATCGTCAATTAAAGGTAGAGGGTAACGAATAACACAGATGGTATACAGTATTCCTAGTCTGGGGTGTGAGGGCCTTGATCTCAACCCCCTGGAACTATGCTAGAGAATAACACAGATGATATACAGTATTCCTAGTCTGGGGTGTGAGGGCCTTGATCTCAACACCCTGGAACTATGCAAGAGAATAACACAGATGATCTACAGTAACTGGCTAAGTATGGATTCCCAGGTCCACCTGGTTCCACCACACTGAAGGATCTGACTAAGGTCTGAGTGCTAACACACAAGTATTCGCAACGCCAGACAACCAGCAACTGAACAGCAGGAGATATATATATAGTAAAGCGCCCCACAGCGCCGCCCAGCTCCCATCAACCAATCACTGACTGAGCAGGAATCAGCTGACCGCCCTGATCAGCTGATCTTCCTTCTATTGGTATAAAGAGCCTGTCTTGCAGCGCGCGTGCACGCGTAGCTCTCCATCTGTGTGCACTACTAGGTCCAGCTAAACCAGACGCATGTTGCTGCGGGGAAAGCGCCGCACTGGACGCGGAATCCGCCGCCTTGCTGCCAGAACACGCAGCGGCCCCCACGCCATTCTTTCCACGAGTAGCACCAGTTCCAGCCGCATGCTGACGCGGACAAACCGCCGCATCAGACGCAGAGTCAGCCGCCTTACTGTCAGAACAAGCGGCGGCTTTTCCTCTATTCATCACAGTACCCCACCCCCCCCCCCGAGGAGTGGACTCCGGACACTTTCCACCCGGCTTCCCAGGATGTAAGTTATGGAACTCTTTCTTCAAATCCTCCGCATGCATGCGGCAATCTGCCACCCACGATCTCTCTTCTATGCCATATCCCTTCCAGTGGACCAGATATTGTACGGAATTCTGCACCAGGTGAGAATCCAGAATCTTTTCAATCTCATACTCTGGTTGGTCATTGTGGAAAGAAATATGATTTTTATAATTAACCTGTTAATCTTTATGTATATCCTCCATATCTTTTTATATTTCTATGTGGCTATAAGGACCACATGCACAGAATCAGATTATTTTGTTAGAGTGACACTTTAAGTAAAAGGATTATTGTTAACCAAGGAGTTATCACGATACCACTGAATATATGTTATATATGTTTTTGAACTATTTACTGTGCACAGTCTCATGTCCTTCACAGTGAAATTCCAGAACACCTCCCCACTCCCTCAATGTCATTGTGTGCCAGGCACAGAGGCAGCGAGTTGGAAAGAGCAGCCTAAACCAGTTCTCTGAAAGTATGGGTGATTTTGAAGGACATGAGACAAGGAACTGATGTCAGAAGATTTCTTCTTCCTGTTGACTTTCACTTATTCATGAAGGACACAGACGAAGAGCAACCCCACCCAAAAGGAGGAACTGGACATGCTGATTGGACTTTTAACAGAAAGAACTGCCCAAAAGGAGGGATATTTTATCATATTCATTAGGTTTAAATGCCCTTGCACACAAGAGGAATTTGCTTTTCTTTGCTGTGCAGAATCTGTGTAGCTACAGTCCATATATATATGCTGGCTGAGAAAGGCCCTTGTACAAGTGAATAAAGATTTCTAAGTTTTTGGCACTCATTGAAGAATGTCTCATGAGTAAGTTTATTTACTTTTAACATCTGGTCGAAATCGAACCGGAAAACCTATAGTCACAGTGAGTTGAGGCCTAGGAGCGCGTTTGCGACTGGCGAATCTGATAGCAAGCCGGTGAAAGTCCACCGAGGCTACGTTCCCTTCAAAAAGGTGGCCAAACGCAACTAGATCTCACGTCCTTGTGACATACGGTTTATTTCGAACCGTGAGACTTCTTCAGCCAAGGTCGGTGAAATCGCCTGCTTAGGGTTTTAAACAAAGTTCTCGGGTGTCCTGAAAGCTTCTTAATTGTAAGTACTACCTTTTATTTCTGTAACTTCTCGTACACAGGGCTGTGCAAAATTAGAGTATAGGTTTTGATGTGTTGTTATATTGTTTTGTATGACACAATCTGTGGTCAGTTTCCTAAGCTACCGTGTGCCTCAGCGGAATTGTGAGTTTTTGTAATAGAACACAGCCGCGTAACAGGCAGTAATATCGGAGTGGATCTAGATCACAGGTTGTTTCTGTACTTCAGTCAGTATTAGCCCACACAGAGGTTCATCACGTTGAGTGTTGTCTGGTCTCAGCTGCAGCCTTCGAGGTGTCTTGGCAGGAATGTTTCCATCTTAGTGCAGGCACTCTGCCTCAGCGGGAATTGTAAGATCTTTGCGCTGTAATTGCAGGAATTGTTACATCTTTGTGCATAGAAGGCAGTATATTCCGGGAGGGGACAGCGGGACATTGTAAATCCAACAATAAGTGAGTGAACGGGATTGAAACAGCAGGAATTGTTACATCATAGTGCTGTATATAGATCAATGGGGCAAGGTGCAAACAAAGTTATGGCCATTAATGATGAATGTGTTATGCGCAGGGAAAAGTAAAAAAAAAAAAATTGGGTAAAATATTGCAGCCTGTGGGGGAATAAATATAGGTTTTTAGGGTATCTGCATTTTGACAGCTGTAAAGAAACTTGTTTCTCAAATTAAATGTGATGTTCAGGGTAATGTGATTTTAGAAAAATAATATTGTTTAACAGAAGCTCAAAGATGGCTACTAGAGGTATAAATGAGGAGGGGCCAAGTACGGAGAACAAAGACTTGGAGGAGGTACCATCTACTGTATGTCAGGTTCCTCAGAACCCTCCCCAAAACCAAACCCAGCCCCTCCCACGAAAAGTGGATGGGACCTCCCAGACACATGAGGTGGAACATGAGATAACTGGATTAGACATAGATGAGCTACTGGATAAAGTGATGAAGGTTTTCAGTAAATATAGAGGTATAGCTCCCCCTGCTGCTGAAAAAACAGATTCCCCTTATGAACGGGTTAAGATTGCTATACGTGAGGTTTTGACTGAAGGGATACACAAGTGTGTCACACAATATGTTGTGGATCATAGAATCTGCGGACCGAGTGATTTTCTAAAAAGCACCCGGCACCCTGTATGTGTGATTAAGAGGAAGGAAAAGAAAGGGAAGAAAGTTGCTGCATATGTTTATGATTGCAACAAGGATGAAAGTAATTGTTATGTGAATGGTGGTAACAGCCACACGCGCTCACAAAAGCGCAGATTTAAGGACTATGAAGGTCGCAGAGAACGCGGAGCATGTTTTGAATGTGGGTTGAAAGGTCACCTGGTCCGACAGTGCCCCCAGAGGGCCCGAGGCCCACAGTGACAAAGTGTGGTTAAGGGTACTAATTTGTGCCCTAGTTGAAGGCAAATGAGTAAGTGAATTTATTGATGAACATAGAATGTTACGTTGTGGTGTGTAAGATGTGAAGCTGGGAATTCTGAGCTCTGAAATCTAAATCACCAGAGCTCCCAGGGGAAGTATCCAGCAGAGGGGGAGGAGGGGGGCTATAGGAGAAATCCACAAGTTATGAGCTGCTGTTTGTCTGTCTGTTTGTTGTTTGTGTAGTTTTTACAGTATATAAATGTCTGTACAAGTTTTATACTCTGTTTGTTTGATGTTTTGTCTGAAGATTGAAGATTTAAAAGTGATTTTTACTGTCTGCAGTTGTCTGTTTGTGAATGTCACTTGGAATGTGTTTGTAATGTTAAATCCTGTGAAATTTGAGTGGAGTTTCTGCCTGGGATCCGTGAGAAGGTATGGGTTACGCCCACATTTCTGAGGAGGGGGCAAGAGACCTCATGGACTACTGATCCCAGCCTAGATGTGTGTGTATGTGTTGAAGCGGAACAGAGTGATTTGAAAAAAAATGCATGTGGCAAGATGAAAGGTTTGTTTGAAAGAAATCAATGTATATATATTTTGTGAAACCCAGAATGCGGAATACTAAAAAAAAAAAAAAAAAGGAGAAACCCCGCAAATATTACTTTCAATTATAAGAGTAAATATGATGATTTTTGTTTTTGTTTCTGGGAACAATTGATTGCTGCATTGCTGTAGTATGTGGGTCATTGTCATCGATTGATTGACTGTTTTGATTGACACCTGATTAAATTTTTTTTAATAATTCGTGGATATGTTAGAAGAAGTTCAGTAAAATGACTTTGATAGAAATATTTTGACTACAATGTTTTGTTAAATGGCGGACTGCAGAGAGGGATGCATGATTGTAGTTCTCTGCCAAGAGCCCAACCCCACCTCCACCAGCCCCACCCCACCCCCACCAGCCCAATCCCGCCAGCTCCATCCATCCATCCATCCAACCCCCCCCCCCCCCTATGCTGCACAGCCAGTTTGCTTGGGCATCTACATCTCCATTGTCCAAAAAGCTGCACCACCCTGGCCCCCTGTACTTTTGTTTTCTGTGTTGTTTACTGACCAGAGGATGTTTTTCCCGTCCGCATCTGCGCGGTGACTTGTCCGCAGAGCAATTAACAAATCTTTGTGGATCAGTTCTATGTGCACAGGAGGGAATACACCAACACCTAAGCTGGTCTTACAGTAGTGAGCTGAAGAATATCGTAGAATAGATAAGCTTCTTTCTGCGTCTTTGCTCAAGCTGTGTTTATCACTTTCCCTACGCCACCCTGTTATATGGGATTCCGTCCCCCACTGTTTTCACTAACAGTCCGTATGCTTTCCCATTATGCATACGTTTGCGGCTTAGTGGCGTCCGCAGGGTTAGGTGTCAGCAACTGAAGAGCCCACCCGTCCCACAGACCATGGATGTTCTCCGGGCTCCCACAACACTGGCCATTCACGTGTGCAACATCCCAGTCCCCTCATCATCTCCCGTGGCAACGACTTGGCAGTCCTGACATCTACAACTCCCTCTGCTGACTTGCAGTCTAAGACTTTACCTACAGGTCGCTCTGTACACTGCTGACCTACTAACCTTCCTTTGACTGATTTTGTCCAATTTATTTGTGGTGATGACACATGAGTCTTACATGTGTCAACAGGAGGGATAGTGGCTAAATTAGAATAAAACCACATGGGAACATTTAAGCCATTGCAAGAGGGCGCACATGGGCCTTCCGAGTCCAGATTAATTAAAAGATCCAGAGCCACAGCTTGCTGCGAACACTCACATGAAGCTTCGGTGGTTTTTTGAAACAAAAGAAATGTTGTTTGCATCTTGCTCAAGAAGAACGCTTAGCGGTCATTTCCTTTTAAAAACAGTAGCCAGATCCAATCTGTTCTTGATAGTTAGCACCACGGGGTAAAGAGGGGCGGAAATTTGAGATCCTGAGGCGACGAGAACATTTGCTTGAACCTCAGTGCGACCACGATCTCAAAGGCTGTGGGAAGATATTAGAAGATTCTTCCTACGGCACAGGTGTAGTTCTTTATCTTGAACCATGGTGAAAAGGAGATAAAAAAGGGGGAACAGATACCTAAAAAGGCTACATAGGGGAAGTTGGGTTAAAGCCATAGTATTTTAAAGAGAAAAAGAAGAAGAAGAAGAGCCCTGGAATGACAATGACAATGACTGAACGACCTCCATTGAACAGCAATGACAGGATAGACAAAGAGACTACTGACACATCCCCACCGGACAGTATTAACAAGATAAACGTGATTAGTAATAAAGTCCTAGTGACCGGTGGAATTTTAATTTTTGAATTATTTTGGCAATTTTTACTGCAAACCGAGTGAATGTACCGAGTGAATGTGTCTGACTGTATTGTGTGTGCAGCGGCTAGGCCGCAGATTGCTCTGGTACCAGTAGTGGCGAGTAGGTCTGACTGTATTGTGTGTGCAGCGGCTAGGCCGCAGATTGCTCTGGTACCAGTAGTGGCGAGTGGGTCTGACTGTATTGTGTGTGCAGCGGCTAGACCGCAGATTGCTCTGGTACCAGTAGTGGCGAGTGGGTCTGACTGTATTGTGTGTGCAGCGGCTAGACCGCAGATTGCTCTGGTACCAGTAGTGGCGAGTGGGTCTGACTGTATTGTGTGTGCAGCGGCTAGACCGCAGATTGCTCTGGTACCAGTAGTGGCGAGTGGGTCTGACTGTATTGTGTGTGCAGCGGCTAGACCGCAGATTGCTCTGGTACCAGTAGTGGCGAGTGGGTCTGACTGTATTGTGTGTGCAGCGGCTAGACCGCAGATTGCTCTGGTACCAGTAGTGGCGAGTGGGTCTGACTGTATTGTGTGTGCAGCGGCTAGACCGCAGATTGCTCTGGTACCAGTAGTGGCGAGTGGGTCTGACTGTATTGTGTGTGCAGCGGCTAGGCCGCAGATTGCTCTGGTACCAGTAGTGGCGAGTGGGTCTGACTGTATTGTGTGTGCAGCGGCTAGGCCGCAGATTGCTCTGGTACCAGTAGTGGCGAGTGGGTCTGTCACAAGGACCCTCGTGGCTGACCGCACTTAGCCTTCTAAACGGTGCCAGCGCACAGATCGTGCGAACTCTGGTCGCAGTCAATGCGCAGGAACCGTTAAGAATTAGCCGCAGACAACTCAGAAGGGAGCCTGTGAGACACGGGTAATTACAACGTCACCTACTGGTTCAGAGTAAACTGCCACCACCGCGGTTACTATGGGACCGTGGGGCCCACTAACTGACTGACTAATCCTGCGAATAAAACGGTTAAACACACGATATTCTGTCTAGCCAACAACAAACAAACAGTAGCGTATCTTCAGAGACCCGGGATCAGTTCTGTGTGTGCTGATAAGCAGGATAGCGAAACAGTGAATGACTTGGGGAAAGTCGTTTATTCACGCAATATAAATAATTAATATATACAGACAATTATGAAAATCAACAACTATTAAAACCGTAATAGCCAGTATGAAAAATAAAAGAAGGGAGAAAAATACTTAGTTCCTGGAAAGATGTCCTTATTGTGGGAAGAATCATAAAGTTCTTGGTTTCAAAGTTCAGAGTTCAGACCAGGTGGATGCCAGCATATCCTCAAGCTGGCATCTGATGAGTGCACGATGGTTCAGTGTGGAGGACACTGAGTTTGGGTCCTCAGCCATTCTTATGCCCCTGCTTCAGTAGGAGGGAGTGAGGGCGGGGAGCCATACACCCCCTTCAAAGATGAGATGAGCCCTCCCCTTGTACTGGGGCTAGAAATCATATCTACCCATATATGGGCTCTATCTCACAGAACCGTACAGGTCAGGGCAGATTTATTAACATTTTCAGGTCTGTCTCGATTTACCCAGCGCCCTGATACCAGACATGAGGGGTGGGACCCCTGTGGTATCATCAGGGCACTTTGAAACTGCCTAGCTGGCAGTCCTTACCTCCGAAGGTTCTGAAACTTCCTCAGAACCAGCACCGGGGCTCATGCTACACTTCCCCCATGTTTGGTGAAGCGGCCATCTCAGGAACCCCAGAAATATTACAGATCTGGGAAGTTATGGATTATGCCATGAGACTGAGGTTGTGTTCTAGCTGCTAACAGCTGACTTTCCTTTGATCTTTAGCAGAGAACAGAGTGTCAAGACCTCCCGTGGATTCGTAGCCTGCTTGGCTGCACCTAGGCATCCTTTGGTTAATTAACATCTCCATGAGATCAGCTAAGTGTCACCTGGTTCCCAGAGCCAAAAGGGAAATTGGGCCTTCCACAGGGAATATGTCCAAGCTAATTAACACCTCCCCCCAGGCTTTCACTCAGCTAAGACAGATTCCCCAGCTGTTTTAAGCAGAGGGATACTACACGTCAAATCTTGGTTCTATTGATCTGAGGCGCACTTGATGCAGGAATCGAGTGCGATCGTTCTTTTCTTCACGGGCGGTTCCAGGACGCGCCTGTGTCCCCGCAATCGTCCGTGACAGCCCTCCCCCTTGTCCGTGGCTTAGCCACTCATCCGCAAGATGTGTGGCGGCGCCGCTAACCTGGCTGACGGGCCTCGAGTTGCCGGTACGGTGGGAAAACCTATTGGAGCCTGTGGCTCGGTTCCCCTGGACCGGTCGCGGTCTGCTACCCTCAGGGTTGACCCAACATGGACCGTTCTGGACAGGGCGTTTGCGCCACTGCAGTCGGACGTGGTGTCTGCCGGGACTGCTGACAACGGGCAGTGGGTTGGTTAGGTCAACAGCCAGCCCACACAGGGTTCCCCTGCTGAGTGGCTGTGGACCTAAGGGAACCCCGCGGGAATCCCTGGACCTTCCCAGCTCCTGACAGACGGCACATGCCCTGCAGTAGTGTGCTACATCCCTGTTCATCCGGGGCCAATAAAACTGTTTCCGAATACCGGCGAGTGTCTTGCGGACACCCGAGTGCCCTGTCAGAGGATTACCATGTGCGGATTTCAGCACATGTCCCCTGAACGCACTCGGGACCACAAGCCACTTGGTATCCGCGTGGGATCTACCTGTAGGGGGCTGTACAGACTCACTGTACAGTCTCCCACCTTCCCAGTACACCTTGAAAGCGGCCCCGTCTGCGAGGGGCTCAGCGGCTTGCTGCCTGAGCACCTCCAGGCTTGGGTCACTTTGTAGTGCGGCTGAGAATATGGCGCTGTCAGTTTCAGCCAACTGGCTCATGTCACACGAGGCCAGCGGCTGAAAGGTCTCATCCCTGCGATCAGAGGAGGGGGAGGAGGCCGGAACCCCCTCCACCTGTTCTGAGCTCGGGTTCTGAGCAGTGCAGCTGCGCGGTACTGCTAGCACAGGTACACTGTCAGAATGGCACAGACGGGCATTACTCAAATCATCATTGCATGCAGTAATGACATTGACAGGTATAGACATTTTTTCATTACAGACAGGTTGTACAAGAAACTCAGGTACAGTTACAGCATCATCACAACAGACAGTCTGTACATCAAACTCAGGTGCCTTTGAAGCAGGCACTATTGAACCTGGTACCCTTGAACTGGGCACATTCAACCCACCTCCCCCTGGTGCTCCCCCAAGTGTATAAAGTACCTGGTGGTGGGTGGAGAGTCCGTCTCCTTCCGTGAGCGACAAGGCGGTCGTGGCAGGTTCATAGTAGGACACAAGCTTGCCCAAATCAGTCCCCAGCAACACAGGGACTGGGAGATCCTTCATAACCCCAACAACCCTTTTGTGGACCCCTCCCACTCCCCAATCCAGCTTCACTCTTGCGTGGGCTATGTGGAAAAGGGTGCCCTCTACTCCAGTAAGGGCAAGGGATCGGCTGGAGCTGATGCTCTCCTTTGGCACAAGATGTGAGTGAACTAACGTGATGTCAGCTCCGGTGTCTCGAAATCCGGTGACAACTTTGCCGTTCACTCTAACAAGTTGCTGCTGGTCGGTTCGGTCGCGGATTTCCTGTCCGCGTGCAAACAGGACAAAATCTGATGATCCAGGCTGTGGTTCGCTGGCGGGTTGCCTCTGCTGTGGGTGAGGTGCAGGTGATGCAGATGATCCAGGTGCTGGTGGTGTCTGTCTCCGCTCCGGACAGTCGAATTTCATGTGTCCGGGCTGGCGGCAGTAGTGACAGGTGACCTCTCCAGGCGCTGCAGGCCTGGGTGCAGCAGCTGCGCTGGGTGGCCTCTGTGGCGGACGGCTCACAGGGGCAGGAGGGTCTGCCGAGGTATGGGGCTGACCTCCTCTCCAGCTGGATGGGACAGTTCTGCGGGTATCAGCCACCCGGGTAGTTGCAAAAGTCTCAGCAAGGTCTGCAGCGACAGTGGCTGAAGCCGGCCTGCGTTCTAACACAAACTGTCGTACATCAGCAGGGCAAATGTTCAGAAATTGTTCGAGGACTATCAAGTCCTCCAGGACATCATAAGACCCTTTGGTGAGGCCTAGTGTCCACTGGCGGAGTGTGGTGAGCAAGCTGCTGGCCACATCTCGGTACGAATCAGAAGACTTTTTCTGCCAGGCTCTGAACTTTTTCCGATAGGCTTCTGGCGTCAGCTGGTACTTAGTAATGATAGCGTCTTTTATAGCAGCATAATCATTATCCTTCTCCGCAGGCAATTCTGCGAAGGCATCAAGCGCTTTGTAGCGCAGCAAAGGTGTCAGATGTCTGGCCCACTGGTCTTGGGACAGACGATACTGACGGCATGCTTTTTCAAAAGACCGCAAAAACAAGTCAATGTCTGTGTCTTTTTCAATATTAGCAAATTTAAATTTTGCACTTACGGGTGGTGCAGCTCCTTCAGCAGGGAGGCTGGGCGGTGAACTCCGGCTGGCCTGTTGCACTTTTGCCATGTTTAGCTCATGCTGTCGTTGGCGTTCCTGCTCAGCGGCATCCCTCTCCGCGTGGCGTTCAGCAGCAGCAGCAGCTTGCCGCTCCCGTTCCTCCCGCATTTGGCGCTCTTCACGCATGTACTGCAGGTACTTGTCCAGGTCAGTGTCCATCAGCTTTTGTAACGCCTGCTGCATTAGCGGATCAGTACAAACGGACAGTCCAGTACCGGCCGGTTCCAGGCGAGTACTTTCAGAAACTCTGGGATTGGGGTCCACACTGACATTCTCCGGCGTAACTGTTGATGCAGGGCCCTCAGGATGCACAACCTCTGTACGGTCAGGAGTCTCAGTCTCTGGTTCCCCTCGATTGTCAGATGGGCTGGTATCCACTTCAGCGGACACTCCCGGCTCCCGCAGTTGCTGGGTATCCCATTGAAACAATTCCGTTACCAGGTCCTGTTGTTTCTTGCGGCCGACCTCAATGCCTCTCTCTTGGCAAAGATTTTGCAGGTCCGCCAGGCCCATTTTCTTGTAGTTCCCGGACATTTCCATGCCAAATAAAATAAAACTTTTGGGGAGGGGTACTGGCTACACAGTCTCTCTGTATATATAAAAAATATATTGCCTTCCAGCTACACCAACGAATTAGTTCGTTTCTCGATAGCGCTAGCGCTATCGTAGATACTTTCAGCACAACACAGGTCCCAACCGCTGCCTAACACTGTCACAAGGACCCTCGTGGCTGACCGCACTTAGCCTTCTAAACGGTGCCAGCGCACAGATCGTGCGAACTCTGGTCGCAGTCAATGCGCAGGAACCGTTAAGAATTAGCCGCAGACAACTCAGAAGGGAGCCTGTGAGACACGGGTAATTACAACGTCACCTACTGGTTCAGAGTAAACTGCCACCACCGCGGTTACTATGGGACCGTGGGGCCCACTAACTGACTGACTAATCCTGCGAATAAAACGGTTAAACACACGATATTCTGTCTAGCCAACAACAAACAAACAGTAGCGTATCTTCAGAGACCCGGGATCAGTTCTGTGTGTGCTGATAAGCAGGGTAGCGAAACAGTGAATGACTTGGGGAAAGTCGTTTATTCACGCAATATAAATAATTAATATATACAGACAATTATGAAAATCAACAACTATTAAAACTGTAATAGTGAGTATGAAAAATAAAAGAAGGGAGAAAAATACTTAGTTCCTGGAAAGATGTCCTTATTGTGGGAAGAATCATAAAGTTCTTGGTTTCAAAGTCCAGAGTTCAGAGTTCAGACCAGGTGGATGCCAGCATATCCTCAAGCTGGCATCTGATGAGTGCACGATGGTTCAGTGTGGAGGACACTGAGTTTGGGTCCTCAGCCATTCTTATGCCCCTGCTTCAGTAGGAGGGAGTGAGGGCGGGGAGCCATACACCCCCTTCAAAGATGAGATGAGCCCTCCCCTTGTACTGGGGCTAGAAATCATATCTACCCATATATGGGCTCTATCTCACAGAACCGTACAGGTCAGGGCAGATTTATTAACATTTTCAGGTCTGTCTCGATTTACCCAGCGCCCTGATACCAGACATGAGGGGTGGGACCCCTGTGGTATCATCAGGGCACTTTGAAACTGCCTAGCTGGCAGTCCTTACCTCCGAAGGTTCTGAAACTTCCTCAGAACCAGCACCGGGGCTCATGCTACACTTCCCCCATGTTTGGTGAAGCGGCCATCTCAGGAACCCCAGAAATATTACAGATCTGGGAAGTTATGGATTATGCCATGAGACTGAGGTTGTGTTCTAGCTGCTAACAGCTGACTTTCCTTTGATCTTTAGCAGAGAACAGAGTGTCAAGACCTCCCGTGGATTCGTAGCCTGCTTGGCTGCACCTAGGCATCCTTTGGTTAATTAACATCTCCATGAGATCAGCTAAGTGTCACCTGGTTCCCAGAGCCAAAAGGGAAATTGGGCCTTCCACAGGGAATATGTCCAAGCTAATTAACACCTCCCCCCAGGCTTTCACTCAGCTAAGACAGATTCCCCAGCTGTTTTAAGCAGAGGGATACTACACGTCAAATCTTGGTTCTATTGATCTGAGGCGCACTTGATGCAGGAATCGAGTGCGATCGTTCTTTTCTTCACGGGCGGTTCCAGGACGCGCCTGCGTCCCCGCAATCGTCCGTGACAGGGTCTGACTGTATTGTGTGTGCAGCGGCTAGGCCGCAGATTGCTCTGGTACCAGTAGTGGCGAGTAGGTCTGACTGTATTGTGTGTGCAGCGGCTAGGCCGCAGATTGCTCTGGTACCAGTAGTGGCGAGTAGGTCTGACTGTATTGTGTGTGCAGCGGCTAGACCGCAGATTGCTCTGGTACCGGTAGTGGTGAGTGGGTCTGACTGTATTGTGTGTGCAGCGGCTAGACCGCAGATTGCTCTGGTACCAGTAGTGGCGAGTAGGTCTGACTGTATTGTGTGTGCAGCGGCTAGGCCGCAGATTGCTCTGGTACCAGTAGTGGCGAGTGGGTCTGACTGTATTGTGTGTGCAGCGGCTAGACCGCAGATTGCTCTGGTACCAGTAGTGGCGAGTGGGTCTGACTGTATTGTGTGTGCAGCGGCTAGACCGCAGATTGCTCTGGTACCAGTAGTGGCGAGTGGGTCTGACTGTATTGTGTGTGCAGCGGCTAGGCCGCAGATTGCTCTGGTACCAGTAGTGGCGAGTGGGTCTGACTGTATTGTGTGTGCAGCGGCTAGGCCGCAGATTGCTCTGGTACCAGTAGTGGCGAGTGGGTCTGACTGTATTGTGTGTGCAGCGGCTAGACCGCAGATTGCTCTGGTACCAGTAGTGGTGAGTGGGTCTGACTGTATTGTATGTGCAGCGGCTAGGCCGCAGATTGCTCTGGTACCAGTAGTGGCGAGTAGGTCTGACTGTATTGTGTGTGCAGTGGCTAGACCGCAGATTGCTCTGGTACCAGTAGTGGCGAGTGGGTCTGAATTAGAATGTATGATAAGTGTGAATCAACCACGGAACTGTACCACAGAGAGAGCCCGTATGAAGGTACCGGGCACACCGCAGTGTGCATTTGCTACAGCCAGCAATCTTACGTGCTATAATAGATCTGCCCCCAGTAACCATCCAATTAGTGTTGGGCGAACACCTAGATGTTCGGGTTCGGGAACGTTCGCCGAACATCGCCGCGATGTTCGGGTGTTCGTGCCGAACCCCGAACATAATGGAAGTCAATGGGGACCCGAACTTTCGTGCTTTGTGAAGCTTCCTTACATGCTACATACCCCAAATTTGCAGGGTATGTGCACCTTGGGAGTGGGTACAAGGGGAAAAAAATATTTGAAAAAGAGCTTATAGTTTTTGAAAAAATTGATTGTAAAGTTTCAAAGGAAAAACTGTCTTTTAAATGTGGAGAATGTCATGTTTCTTTGCACAGGTAACATGCTTTTTGTCGCCATGCAGTCATAAGTGTAATACAGAGAAGAGGTTCCAGGAAAAGGGACTGGTAACGCTAACCCAGCACCAGCAGCAGCACACGTGATGGAACAGGAGGAGGCGCAGGAGGAGAAGGCCACGCTTTGTGAGACACAACAACCCAGGCCTTGCATGAGGACAAAAAGCGTGCGGATAGCATGCTTTGTACCGCCATGCATGCATGCAGTCATAAATGTAATAAAGATAAGAGGTTCAATAAACAGGGACCGGGCGGCAACGCTAACCCAGCAGCAGCAGACGTGATGGAACAGGAGGAGGCGCAGGAGGAGAAGGCCACACTTTGTGAGACACAGCAACCCAGGCCTTGCATGAGGACAATGAAGCGTGCGGATAGCATGCTTTGTACCGCCATGCATGCAGTCATAAATGTAATAAAGATAAGAGGTTCAATAAACAGGGACCGGAAACGCTAAACCATCCCAGATGTTCATTGGTCATGTTACTTGGTTGGGGTCCTGGAGTGTTGCGTAGTCGTTTCCAATCCAGGATTGATTCATTTTAATTTGAGTCAGACGGTCTGCATTTTCTGTGGAGAGGCGGATACGCCGATCTGTGACGATGCCTCCGGCAGCACTGAAACAGCGTTCCGACATAACGCTGGCTGCCGGGCAAGCCAGCACCTCTATTGCGTACATTGCCAGTTCGTGCCAGGTGTCTAGCTTCATGCCCGGTTTCAGGTCCAGCGGTGCCAGCCACAAATCCGTCTGTTCCTTTATTCCCCTCCAAATTTCCTCCCCTGTGTGCTGCTTATCCCCAAGGCAGATCAGCTTCAGCAACGCTTGCTGACGCATGCCAACAGCTGTGCTGCACTGCTTCCACGATCCTACTGCTGCTGGTGCTGGGTTAGCGTTTCCGGATGAGGTACAGCTTTGAGATGCATTGGAGGAGAAGGAGTCAGAGAGGTAGGTGCTGCTGTTGTTATCCAGTGGGAGGGACGGCGGTGCAGCTGTTTGCGGCGTGGGCAACACCCGCACCGTAGCAGGTGAGGAATCGCTGCCAGGCTCCACAAGGTTCACCCAGTGCGCGGTAAGGGAGATGTATCGACCCTGGCCGAACGCACTCGTCCAGGTGTCAGTGGTGAGGTGAACCTTGCAGGCAACGGCATTCTTCGGGTTATTTAGCTGACCACGTGCTCATGCAACTCAGGCACTGCAGAGCGCGCAAAGTGGTAGCGGCTGGGAACCACGTAACGTGGGATGGCCACTGACATCATGCCCTTGAAGCTGTTTGTCTCCACCACTCGATATGGCAGCATTTCGCAGGCCAGAAGCTTGGCTATGCTGGCTGCCTGTTACTGCCACGGCCCGGGGGTCATTTGCTGGCAATTTCCTCTTGCGCTCAAACATCTCCGAGACAGACAACTCAACCGTAGGGCTGCACACCGAAGGGCTGTTGGTTGTTGTGTTTGATGAACACTGGGAGACCTCAAGAGCACTAGTCCGGAAAGTGACAGTGTCAGCGTCGTCTGATGTTTGTGAATGTTGTGAACCACGCAATGGCTGGGCTACTGCTGCTGCTGAGGCGGGTCTGGTGGTGAGTCTGGTGAACCCAAGGGAGGCAGTGTTGCTGGTGGTACCCTGTCCTGCCGCGTTTGCCCACAGAGTGGGATGTTTGGATAGAATGTGGCGGCTCATGCTGGTGGTGGAGAGGTTGTTAATACTTTTCCCCCTGCTCAGGCGGGTCTTGCACACCTTGCAAATCGCCATGGTAACATCCTCAGTGCAGTCTTCAAAGAAAGCCCAGACTTTGGAGCACCTGCCTTGCTGGCGATTTCTGTTTGCGCCTTTTTGCCTCTCACTTGAACTTCCACGCTTGCGGTGCCTGAAATTGCGCGCCGCCTACCTTGTGGCACAAGGCGAACTCGTGCAGCAGTGGGTTCCTCAACAGACTCATCTGTGGCTGTGCTGCTGCTACGACGGCGATGTTCTCGTTCACAAACAAAATCTGGGTCTATGTCCACATTGTCCATACCCTCCTCTTCCATCTCCTCAAACTCGTCATATGTCATTGTGGGGGGCCGCCGCCGTGGAGTAGAGCTCCCCAGAACAACCTCTGCGCAGCTCACTCCAACGTCGTCTGGTTATCTGGCAGTTGTGTGCGTGGTGTCGCTGCCGGTTGTGTCAGCTTTGTGCCCACTGGCTCCTTGTAACTGGCTGAGGACTCGGACCTCGTGCGTGATGTGCTGGTGCTGCTTAACCCACTGCTGGACGCTTGAGAGGTCATCCAAGTAATTATCTGGTCCTGTTCTTTTGGATCTGTGAGAGTGGTTGTCCTGGACAACATGGGCGGTATTGAGTGGGTTTTCTTGGGTGCTCCCCTGTGGCCTGTACGTGAACCGTCAGGGGAAACACCTCTTCCCTTGCCCCTCCCTCTTTCACCGGATTTCTCCCTCATTTCACTTATCCTTAAAGTACACGCTGACTGGCAGCAGTACAGTGGCAGTACAGAAATGCTATACAGTGGTGGGTGAGCGGTGTACCACTATTGCCAGCAGCGACACAGAGCACAATGCTATACAGTGGCGGGTGAGCGGTGTACTACTGTTCCCAGCAGACACAGAGTGGCAGTAAACACAATGCTATATAGTGTGGCTGAGCCGTGTACACAGAGTGGCATTAAACACAATGCTATATAGTCTGCTATATAGTCACCCCGAACGGGGTGATGTTCTGCAGAACCCGAACAGTGGCAAACACTGTTCGCCCAACACTACTGGGAACGCAGATTTTAGTACCTAAACACACGATACAACATGTTTTCCGGGGTCGGACTCTGAGGCACATACAGATGGTCCCGATCATCATCCTCATCATACAACTCTTCTCCTGAGTCTGACCCACCCACCACCTCTGCCACCCCAACATCCCCAGACACAGACCCCTCATCGTCCTCAACATTAACTTGGGATGCTGCTGGCCTTAGCCAGACCTCCTCCTCCACATCAGGCCCCATCATCTCCTCAATGGCAGCCCTCATTAATCGCTCTGGCGACGGACCGATGGACACAACGTTCTCCTCCGGGGAGGGCTGCTGCTGACCACTGGCTGCTGGGGTGGATGTTATAGCTTGCGTGGGGCGTTGGCTGTTGCTGTTGTTGGGAGTGCTGCTCACAGCGGAGGTCTCTGGGGAACTCATGTTGAGCTCATATAGTGGTTGACGGTGAGTGGAGTATTACTGATCCCAGCAATATACACACTGACTGGCAGAGTACGCAATGCTATATAGTGTGGCTGAGCGGTGTACACAGAGTGGCAGTAAACACAATGCTATATAGTCTGGATGAGCGAGCGGTGTACTACTGTTCCCAGCAGAATCAGAGTGTCAGTAAACAATGGTATATAGTCTGGCTGAGCGGTGTACACAGAGTGTCAGTAAACAATGGTATATAGTCTGGCTGAGCGGTGTACACAGAGTGTCAGTAAACAATGGTATATAGTCTGGCTGAGCGGTGTACACAGAGTGTCAGTAAACAATGATATATAGTCTGGCTGAGCCGTGTACACAGAGTGTCAGTAAACAATGGTATATAGTCTGGCTGAGCGGTGTACACAGAGTGTCAGTAAACACAATGCTATATATAGCGTGGCTGAGCGAGGTGCACAGTGGCAGTACACACAATGCTATATAGTCAGGCTGAGCGGTGTACACAGAGTGTCAGTAAACAATGGTATATAGTCTGGCTGAGCGGTGTACACAGAGTGTCAGAAAACACAAGGCTATATATAGCGTGGCTGAGCGAGGTACAGTGGCAGTACACACAATACTATATAGTCAGGCTAAGCCGTGTACACAGAGTGTCAGAAAACAAAATGCTATATATAGCGTGGCTGAGCGAGGTGCACAGTGCAGTGGCAGTACACACAATACTATATAGTCAGGCTAAGCCGTGTACACAGTGTCAGAAAAAACAATGCTATATATAGCGTGGCTGAGCGAGGTACACAGTGGCAGTACACACAATGCTATATAGTCAGGCTGAGCCGTGTACACAGAGTGTCAGTAAACAATGGTATATAGTCTGGCTGAGCGGTGTACACAGAGTGTCAGTAAACAATGGTATGTAGTCTGGCTGAGCGGTGTACACAGAGTGGCAGAAAACACAATGCTATATATAGCGTGGCTGAGCGAGGTGCACAGTGGCAGTACACACAATGCTATATTAGTCAGGCTAAGCCGTGTACACAGAGTGTCAGAAAACACAACGCTATATATAGCGTGGCTGAGCAAGGTGCACAGTGGCAGTACACACAATACTATATAGTCAGGCTAAGCCGTGTACACAGAGTGTCAGAAAAAACAATGCTATATATAGCGTGGCTGAGCAAGGTACAGTGGCAGTAAACAATGCTATATATAGTCTGGCTGAGCGAGCGGTGTACTACTGTTCCCAGCAGCGACACACAATGACTGGGGGGGGACCCTGGCTAGCGTGGCTGGAGCGCGAACTACCCTGCCTGCCTACCCAAAGCTAAACCCACAGACAAATGGCGGAGATATGACGTGGTTCGGGTATTTATCTACCCGAACCACGTGACCGTTCGGCCAATCAGAGCGCGTTCGAGTCCGAACCACGTGACCCGTTCGGCCAATCACAGCGCTAGCCGAACGTTCGGGGAACGTTCGGCCATGCGCTCTTAGTTTGGCCATGCGGCCGAACGGTTTGGCCGAACACCGTCAGGTGTTCGGCCGAACTCGAACATCACCCGAACAGGGTGATGTTCTGCAGAACCCGAACAGTGGCGAACACTGTTCGCCCAACACTACATCCAATGATCAAGTATTGTGGAGAAATAGTGGAGATAACCAATGATAAAGGGTTGAGCCTGGGAACAAAATGGCAGTTAGAAGATACTTGGTGGACTTGTGAACCCAACAAAGCAGAATCATCATTGCTACCAGAATGGAAAGGGTTGTGTGCCCCTGTCGGGATGATAGAACATGTAACTATATTGCCCTATGAGTCCTTTAAAATTTTGGTGGATAAAAAGGTACACCAGAGTAAAAGGGAGGCACCAAAAGGGAGTTTGGACCCATATGTATATATTGATGCGATAGGGGTCCCCAGAGGGGTGCCAGACGAGTTCAAGGCTAGGAATCAAATTGCTGCAGGGTTTGAGTCAATTTTCTTATGGCCAACAGTTAACAAAAATGTGGATTGGATTAATTACATTTACTACAATCAGCAGAGATTTGTTAATTATACTAGAGATGCTATTGAAGGTTTGGCAGAGCAACTGAAAGCAACATCATTAACAGCATTGCAGAATAGAATTGCATTAGATATGCTGTTGGCAGAGAAAGGGGGTGTATGTGAATTTTTTGGGGAACAATGTTGTACCTACATTCCAGATAATACGTCCCCTGATGGAAAAGTGACAGTGGCTCTTCAGCAGTTAAAAGACCTATCTGAAGAGCTGAAACGAAACTCAGGTGTTTCAAACCCAATAACAGACTGGTTACAGAACTGGTTTGAAAAGCTGGACTTCATTTTTTTCAGAGTTTTGGTATCGCATTCCTAACTGTTCTTATGGTTCTGTTTCAGCTAGCCTGCTGTATTTTTCCAATGCTAAGAACATTTTTTGCAAGGTTGATAGATAAGCACATGAGTACTACTATGTATGCAGCCTTAGCACAGCATGATGAAGAAGCATACAGTGATTTGGGAGGAGATTATGATGGTATGCTGGAGGGGGATGGCCAGGCCAACGTGTGAGGCAATCATTCCAGCTCACGGCCAGAGCCTGATTTTTTGCTTTTGATCATTTCACTTCTATGCCCTGACTTGCTGTAGTGCATACCCATTTGCAGCAAAAGGGAATAGAAGGCTGTGTTTGCTTGAACCTCTAATCCCTGTAGTGGAGACACATTTGCAGATACCTGAGGCTTAAGTAAGCATAAGCACAGAAATGTGAATGTAAATATTCTTTTTTATACACATATATAATCAAGCCACGACCCACAGTATTAATTATAAACAGGAGGGAAATGTGGAAAGAAATATGATTTTTATAATTAACCTGTTAATCTTTATGTATATCCTCCATATCTTTTTATATTTCTATGTGGCTATAAGGACCACATGCACAGAATCAGATTATTGTGTTAGAGTGACACTTTAAGTAAAAGGATTATTGTTAACCAAGGAGTTATCACGATACCACTGAATATATGTTATATATGTTTTTGAACTATTTACTGTGCACAGTCTCATGTCCTTCACAGTGAAATTCCAGAACACCTCCCCACTCCCTCAATGTCATTGTGTGCCAGGCACAGAGGCAGCGAGTTGGAAAGAGCAGCCTAAACCAGTTCTCTGAAAGTATGGGTGATTTTGAAGGACATGAGACAAGGAACTGATGTCAGAAGATTTCTTCTTCCTGTTGACTTTCACTTATTCATGAAGGACACAGAGGAAGAGCAACCCCACCCAAAAGGAGGAACTGGACATGCTGATTGGACTTTTAACAGAAAGAACTGCCCAAAAGGAGGGATATTTTATCATATTCATTAGGTTTAAATGCCCCTGCACACAAGAGGAATTTGCTTTTCTTTGCTGTGCAGGATCTGTGTAGCTACAGTCCATATATATATGCTGGCTGAGAAAGGCCCTTGTACAAGTGAATAAAGATTTCTAAGTTTTTGGCACTCATTGAAGAATGTCTCATGAGTAAGTTTATTTACTTTTAACATCATCCACCAACACGGGGGGGAGGAGTCCACCTGTACAGCTGGATTCAACAGGGACACATGGAATGATCTCACACCTTTAATACTGGCTGGGAGATCAACAGCATATGTGACATTATTGATCTTCTTGGCCACTGGAAATGGTCCTATGAATTTAGGACCTAGCTTGGGTGACAATTGTTTCAAGGCCAAATGACGAGTGGAAACCCACACCAGATCTCCTGGGGAGAATCTCCATTCTATGGACCGATGTTTATCTGCCTGCTTCTTCTGGGTTTGGAAAGCTTTCCCTAGGTTCCTTTTAACCATTCCCCAAATCTCTTTCAGGGCCCTCTGCCAGTCCTCCAGGGCTGGAAATGGAGTTGACGCAACTGGCAGGGGAGCAAACTTCGGTGATCTACCTGACACCACTTGGAACGGGGAACACCCAGAAGAAGAGCTCTTCAGATTGTTGTGCGCAAACTCTGCGAATGGCAAAAACTTCACCCAATCAGTTTGTGCATCAGCAACATAGCACCTGAGAAATTGTTCCAGAGATTGGTTAACTCTCTCGGTCTGGCCGTTGGTCTGAGGATGGTAGCCTGATGAAAAAGCGAGTTCCATGTCCAAATGATGGCAAAAGGCCCTCCAAAATCTAGAAACAAATTGGACTCCCTGATCTGACACTACATTTTCCGGAATGCCATGCAGCCGGAAGATGTGCTGGATGAAGAGATCAGCCAATTCCTGGGCCGAGGGGAGTCCTTTCAGAGGGCCAAAGTGTGCCATCTTACTGAAACGATCCACTACCACCCAGATGACCGACTTGCCTTCAGACCGAGGGAGTTCACCCACAAAATCCATGGAAATATGAGTCCAGGGTTCACTGGGGACTGGCAAGGGCTGTAATGTGCCCACGGGGGCCTGACGAGAGGGCTTACTCCTTGCACAGATCGTGCACTCTCTTACAAATTCTTTACAATCAGAAGCCAAACTAGGCCACCAGGCACGCCTAGCCGGTAGATCCTGAGTTCTGGTGGCTCCAGGATGACCGGCATTCTTGTGAGAATGGAAAAACTGCAGCATTTGTAAACGGAAAGGCAGTGGCACAAACATGACCCCCTCTGGCTTCCCCTCTGGAACATCCTGTTGGTAAGGACTCAAAGTGGTCAACCAATCTCTCCAAGTCTCAGTGGCTGCCAGGACTACCTTTGGAGGCAGGATGGTCTCAGGAGCAGCGGGCTGCACTGACTCGGGCTCAAAACACCTAGAGAGCGCATCGGCCTTGATATTCTTACTTCCGGGAGTATATGTGATTATAAATCTAAATCTTGCAAAAAACAGGGACCACCGGGCCTGGCGAGGGCTGAGTTTCTTAGCCCCCTCGATATACTCCAAATTCTTGTGGTCTGTGTAAACTGTGATAATATGTTCTGCACCTTCCAGCCAGTGTCGCCATTCCTCAAAAGCTAATTTGATGGCTAGGAGCTCCCGGTTGCCGATGTCATAATTTTTCTCGGCGGGTGAAAATCGGCGGGAAAAATAAGCACATGGGTGTAGCTTACCCTGCAATCCTGACCTCTGTGACAATACCGCTCCTACCCCCACCTCTGAGGCATCAACCTCCACGATGAAAGGAAAGGTTACATCAACATGCCTCAGAATTGGGGCAGAACAAAACAGTTTCTTTAAAGTCGAGAAGGCCGTATGAGCCTCAGGTGACCAATGATGAGTATCGGCCCCTTTCTTGGTAAGACTGGTGAGAGGAGAGATGATGGTAGAGTAGCCCTTAATAAATCTTCTGTAGTAATTGGCAAACCCCAGGAACCTCTGGAGTGCCTTCAACCCCACGGGCTGAGGCCACTCCAGGACAGCAGAAACCTTCCCTGGGTCCATCGAGAGACCAGAAGTGGATTTGATGTAACCCAGAAAGGCTACTGACTCTACCTCGAAGAGGCACTTCTCTAGTTTGGCATACAGCTGATTCTGTCGTAACTTCTTTAATACCCATCTGACATGCTTGCGATGTTCAGCAAGATTGGACGAAAAGATCAATATATCGTCCAAGTAAACGAGAACAAACTTTCCCAACACTTCCCTGAACACCTCATTAATTAACTCCTGGAAGACGGCGGGCGCATTACACAACCCGAAGGGCATCACCAGGTATTCGTAATGCCCGTCGGGTGTGTTAAAGGCCGTCTTCCATTCGTCGCCATCTCTGATGTGAACCAGATTGTATGCACCCCTGAGATCTAGCTTGGAGAAAATCTTGGCGTTGGTCACCTGTGTGAACAGATCGTCAATCAATGGTAAAGGGTAGCGTTTTTTATAGTGATCTTATTCAGTCCTCTGTAATCAATACAAGGACGGAGGCCTCCGTCCTTTTTCTTAACAAAAAAAACCCTGCCCCTGCTGGTGACCGAGAGGGACGTATGAACCCTTTCGCCAAGTTTTCCCTGATGTATTCCTGCATAGCTAGTTTCTCTGGCCCAGAAAGGTTATAAAGATGACCTCTGGGCGGCATACAACCAGACCTTAGATCGATAGGACAATCAAAGGCACGATGAGGGGGAAGTTTGTCTGCAGACTTTGGGTAAAAGACATCTGCGAATTCTGCGTATTGTTTCGGCACACCTTCAACCTGAATGTTGGTATTACCCATGGTTACTTTCGCTAAACAATGATGATTACAATGGGACGACCAGCTCGTTAGCTGACCTGAAACCCAGTCTATCTGAGGTGAGTGGATTTGTAACCAGGGCATGCCAAGAATGACGGTAGAGGTTGCCATATGCAAGACCAGAAATTGCAGACTCTTGGCGTTGGTCACTTGAGTGAACAAATCGTCAATTAAAGGTAGAGGGTAACGATTTTTCACTGTGATCTTATTTAGGCCTCTATAATCAATGCAAGGACGAAGGCCTCCATCTTTTTTTTTTACAAAAAAGAACCCTGCCCCTGCTGGTGAACGGGAGGGATGGATGAACCCCTTAGCCAAGTTTTCTCTGATGTACTCCTGCATAGCTAGTTTCTCAGGCCCAGACAGATTATAGAGGTGACCCCTGGGAGGCATACAACCAGATCTCAAATCGATGGGACAATCAAAGGCACGGTGGGGGGGGGGGAGTTTATCTGCTGACTTGGGACAGAATACGTCAGCAAATTCTGCGTATTGTTTTGGCACACCTTCAACCTGAATGCTGGTATTACCCAGGGTTACTTTCGCTAAACAATGATGATAACAATGGGTCGACCAGCTCGTTAGCTGACCTGAAACCCAGTCTATCTGAGGTGAGTGGATTTGTAACCAGGGCATGCCAAGATGACGGTAGAGGTTGCCATATGCAAGACCAGAAATTGCAGACTCTCCCCATGTAATACCCCAACCGTAAGATGCACATTAGGAGTCTGGGACAAGGGGTGTTTACTCTGCAGAGGAGAGTCATCTACCGCAGTGACCAAGATTGGTTGATTCAAGGGAAGCATGGGTATACCCAATTTCTTTGCAACTTCGTAATTGATAAAATTAGCTGCTGAACCAGAATCAATAAATGCTTCAGTGGAAGCAGTCTGACCCTCCCATGTGACCGAACAAGGGAGTAGCAGACGATCGTTATGTAGAGGTAAAGACTGCGTGCCCAGGGTATTACCTCTGACTACACCTAGGCGGCAGCATTTCCCGACTTCTTGGGACAATTTCGCACCATATGACCTTCCTCTGCACAGTATAGACAAAGCTGCTCAGTTTTCCTACGATTCCTCTCTGAACGAGTTAACTTGGAGTGACCAATTTGCATTAGCTCAGGTGGCGGTGAGGCAGGTGGAGTAGTGGCAAAAGAAACATATCTAACCCTGTCCCTACCACGGGTTTGCTTTTGGTATCGTAACCGACGATCAACACGTACTGCCAGAGAGATTGCTTCTTCAAGTGTTTTAGGTTCAGGGTATCCCAACATCAGTCCAGAAACTGCGTCTGATAACCCTGATAAGAAACAATCCAGTAGTGCAAAAGCCCCCCACCTAGCCGACACTGACCATTTCCTGAACTCGGCTGCATATACCTCCACTGGATCCCTGCCTTGACGCAAGGTTTTTAGTTTCCGCTCTGAGGTAGACGCAATATCCGGGTCATCATAAATTATGGCCATGGACTTGAAGAATTCTTCAACTGACCTAAGTGCCTCATGCCCTGTGGGTAAATTATACGCCCAGGTTTGAGCATCCCCTGAGAGTAAAGTCTTAATAAACGTGATTCTCTGTGCCTCTGTCCCTGACAAATTAGGCCTCAGCTCAAAATATGACATCGCACGATTCTTAAAATTCTGAAAGTCAGATCTATGGCCAGAAAACTTTTCAAGTACAGACATTCTCAAGTCTGTGACTGGAGGGGATCACACTGAATTGACAGTCGTCTGAAGGACTTGTAGTGACCCAGATAAGGCAGAGATCTGGGCCTGCTGACCGTCCATCACTCTGATGAGATTTTCCACGGAAGTGGTGAGTGTGTCCAGACGAGTGCTAAGTGCGTCCATATTGTTTTGGTCTGGCGTTCTGTAACGATAGGTGTCAGCAACCAGAGAGAATCTGATCCTTGGCGATCCACAGTATCCCCAAGAATACAGATATACCTGATTATTGAGGATCTGCGGAATCGCCAATAATCAGATATATCTAACCTCTAGACACCTGAGTGTGTGAGTGTTTTGGTGCAACAGTATCTTTGGACCACCGGGGTAGCAGGTAGTCCAATACGTAGAGTGAGACTCTACTGCAGCCAAGGACTCCAGGAGGGTGAGTCCCAGACAGGTTTGCAGGAAGGCCCCTTCTGAGAGACAGGGGACCCTGCAAGAGGGCTGGACACCCCAAGGGGTGAGCAACAGCTAGGAAGGTTGGACAGGCCGGGTCGGTAACATACGGACAGATAAGGTACAGAGACAATAGGCTGATTCGGTAACCAGAGACAGGCTGGGTCGGCAACAGGAGATCAGATGTGCAAAGGTACCGAATCAGAAAGCAGTAGCGTAGTCAGGGAAGTAACAAGTCATAACAGATATACGGTCTTTCTAGTCTGGGTTGTGAGGGCCGTGATCTCAACACCCTGGAACTATACTAGAGAATAACACAGATGGTATACAGTATTCCTAGTCTGGGGTGTGAGGGCCTTGATCTCAACCCCCTGGAACTATGCTAGAGAATAACACAGATGATATACAGTATTCCTAGTCTGGGGTGTGAGGGCCTTGATCTCAACACCCTGGAACTATGCTAGAGAATAACACAGATGATCTACAGTAACTGGCTAAGTATGGATTCCCAGGTCCACCTGGTTCCACCACACTGAAGGATCTGACTAAGGTCTGAGTGCTAACACACAAGTATTCGCAACGCCAGACAACCAGCAACTGAACAGCAGGAGATATATATATAGTAAAGCGCCCCACAGCGCCGCCCAGCTCCCATCAACCAATCACTGACTGATCAGGAATCAGCTGACCGCCCTGATCAGCTGATCTTCCTTCTATTGGTATAAAGAGCCTGTCTGTAGCTCTCCATCTGTGTGCACTACTAGGTCCAGCTAAACCAGACGCATGTTGCTGCGGGGAAAGCGCCGCACTGGACGCGGAATCCGCTGCCTTGCTGCCAGAACACGCGGCGGCCCCCACGCCATTCTTTCCACGAGTAGCACCAGTTCCAGCCGCATGCTGACGCGGACAAACCGCCACATCAGACGCGGAATCAGCCGCCTTACTGTCAGAACAAGCGGCGGCTTTTCCGCTATTCATCACAATCCCTAGTCTTGGGTGTGAGGTCCGTGGTCTCAACACCCCGGAACTGGTCTAATTGATAACACAGCAATGACACAGTATCCCTAGTCTTGGGTGTGAGGTCCGTGGTCTCAACACCCCGGAACTGGTCTAAATAATAACACAGTAATAACGTAATCTGGCTAAGTGTGAATTCCCAGGTCCTCCTGGTTCTAACACACTGTAAGATCTGACTGGTCTGAGTGCTCACACATTAGTATTCGCAACGGCAGACAACCAGAAACTGACAAGCAAGAGATATATATAGTAAAGCGCTCCTCAGCGCCGCCCAGTCCCATTCAGCCAATCACTTGCTGTGCTGGGATCAGCTGATTGTCCTGATCAGCTGATCCCTCTCCTATTGGCATAAAGGGACTGCCTCATAGCGCGCGCGCGTGTAGCTCTCCATCTTTGTGCACTACTAGGCTCAGCCACACCAGACGCATGCCGCTGCGCGGAAACCGCCGGTCTGAACGCGGAACCAGCCGCCTCACTGTCAGACCGCACGGCGGCGTTTCCGCAATCCATTACAGTTCCCCCCCCCCCCCCCCCCCCCGAGGAGTGGACTCCGGACACTTCCCACCAGGCTTCCCAGGATGTAAGTCATGGAACTATTTTTTTAATTCCTCCGCATGCATGCGACAATCTGGCACCCAAGATCTTTCCTCTATGCCATATCCCTTCCAGTGGACCAGATACTGCACGGAATTCTGCACTAAGCGAGAGTCCAGGATCTTTTCAATCTCATACTCTGGTTGGTCGTCCACCAACACAGGGGGGGAGAGGAATCCACGTGTACTGCTGGCTTTAAAAGAGACACATGAAATGATCTCACACCTCTCATACTGGCTGGGAGATTAATCGCGTAAGTGACATTATCGATTTTCTTGGCCACTGGGAATGGTCCTATAAATCTAGGACCCAATTTAGGTGACAGTTGCTTCAGGGCCAAATGCTGAGTGGACACCCACACCAAATCTCCTGGAGAGAATTTCCACTCTACAGATCGTCTTTTATCTGCCTGTTTTTTCTGGGTTTGGAAAGCTTTCCCCAGGTTCCTCTTAACCATTCCCCAAATCTCTTTTAGAGCTCTCTGCCAATCTTCCAGAGCTGGGAATGGTGTAGATGCGACCGGCAATGGAGCAAACTTAGGCGATCTACCTGTCACTATCTGGAATGGGGAAAACCCAGAAGAAAAGCTTTTCAGGTTGTTGTGTGCAAATTCTGCAAATGGCAAAAATTTAACCCAGTCGGATTGCGCATCTGCCACATAACACCTGAGGAACTGCTCCATGGATTGGTTAACTCTCTTGGTCTGGCCATTGGTCTGTGGGTGGTAGCCTGATGAAAATGCGAGATCCATGTCTAACTGATGGCAGAAGGCCCTCCAAAACTTTGAAACAAATTGGACTCCCCGATCTGACACTACATTCTCTGGAATGCCATGCAGCCGGAAAATGTGCTGGATGAAGAGATCAGCCAACTCCTGGGCTGAGGGGAGTCCTTTCAAAGGGACGAAATGAGCCATCTTACTGAATCTGTCCACTACCACCCAAATTACTGTTTTGCCCTCAGAGCGAGGGAGTTCACCCACAAAATCCATGGAGACATGGGTCCAAGGTTCACTTGGAACTGGTAAAGGCTGTAAAGTGCCAACGGGGGTCTGGCGAGAGGGTTTATTCCTTGCACACACTGCACACTCTCTTACAAACTCCTTACAATCTGTTGCCAATGTAGGCCACCATGCACACCTGGCCAGCAATTCCTGAGTTCTGGTGGCCCCGGGATGACCAGCATTCTTGTGGGAATTAAACAGTTGCAAGAGTTGTAAACGGAAAGGTAGTGGTACAAACATGACTCCATCAGGCTTCCCCTCTGGAACATCCTGTTGGTAAGGACTCAGAGTGACTGTTAAATCCCTCCAAGTCTCAGTGGCTGCCAGAACCACCTTCTGAGGTAGGATGGTCTCAGGGGCTGAGGGCTGTACTGTCTCTGGTTCAAAGCACCTGGATAAGGCATCGGCCTTGATGTTTTTGCTACCAGGGGTATACGTAATTACAAATCTGAATCTTGCAAAGAACAGGGACCACCGGGCCTGTCGAGGGCTAAGTCTCTTAGCACCCTCTATGTACTCCAGATTCTTATGATCTGTATAAACTGTGATAGTGTGTTCTGCACCTTCTAGCCAGTGTCGCCATTCCTCAAAAGCCAACTTGATGGCTAACAGCTCCCGGTTGCCTATGTCGTAGTTCTTCTCTGCGGGTGAAAATCTATGAGAAAAGTAGGCACAAGGGTGGAGTTTGCCCTGTAAGCCTGATCTCTGAGACAATACAGCTCCCACCCCCACCTCTGAAGCATCAACCTCTACAATAAAAGGAAATGTGACATCAACATGTCTCAAGATAGGTGCGGAACAGAACAGTTTCTTTAGTGTGGAAAAAGCCGCATGAGCCTCTGCTGACCAGTGATGAGTATCAGCCCCTTTCTTTGTGAGACTGGTGAGAGGCGAGACGATGGTAGAGTACCCCTTTATGAACCTCCTGTAGTAGTTAGCAAATCCCAGAAATCTCTGGAGTGCCTTCAGTCCAACAGGCTGAGGCCACTCCAGAACAGTGGAAACTTTCCTTGGATCCATTGAGAGGCCAGAGGTGGAGATAATGTACCCCAAGAAGGCAACCGAGGTTACTTCGAAGAGGCATTTCTCCAGTTTGGCGTAAAGTAGATTCTGTCTTAATTTTTCCAACACAAACTTGACATGCCTGCGATGCTCAGAGAGGTTGGACGAAAAGATCAGTATATCGTCCAGATAGACTAGGACGAACTTCCCCAACACCTCCCTGAACACCTCATTAATTAGCTCCTGGAAGACAGCCGGAGCGTTACACAACCCGAAGGGCATCACTAGGTACTCGTAATGCCCGTCGGGCGTGTTGAAGGCTGTCTTCCCTTCGTCAACATCTCTGATACGCACCAGATTGATTGCACCTCTCAGATCTAGCTTTGAGAAAATCTTGGCGTTGGTCACTTGAGTGAACAAATCGTCAATTAACCACCCTGGCGTTCTATTAAGATCGCCAGGGTGGCTGCGGGAGGGTTTTTGTTTAAATAAAAAAAAAACTATTTCATGCAGCCAACTGAAAGTTGGCTGCATGAATGCCCACTAGATGGCGCTCCGGAGGCGTTCTTCTGATCGCCTCCGGCGGCCAAAAGTAACACGGAAGGCCGCAATGAGCGGCCTTCCGTGTTTTGCTTACTACGTCGCCATGGCGACGAGCGGAGTGACGTCATGGACGTCAGCCGACGTCCTGACGTCAGCCGCCTCCGATCCAGCCCTTAGCGCTGGCCGGAACTATTTGTTCCGGCTGCGCAAGGCTCAGGCGGCTGGGGGGACCCTCTTTCGCCGCTGCGTGTGCTGCACTTTATTTGATAAAAATCGGCCCAGCAGGGCCTGAGCGGCACCCTCTGGCGGTAATGGACGAGCTGAGCTCGTCCATACCGCTAAGGTGGTTAAAGGTAGAGGGTAACGATTTTTCACTGTGATCTTATTTAGGCCTCTATAATCAATGCAAGGACGAAGGCCTCCATCTTTTTTTTTTTACAAAAAAGAACCCTGCCCCTGCTGGTGAACGGGAGGGATGGATGAACCCCTTAGCCAAGTTTTCTCTGATGTTCTCCTGCATAGCTAGTTTCTCAGGCCCAGACAGATTATAGAGGTGACCCCTGGGAGGCATACAACCAGATCTCAAATCGATGGGACAATCAAAGACACGGTGGGGGGGGGGGAGAGTATATCTGCTGACTTGGGACAGAATACGTCAGCAAATTCTGCGTATTGTTTTGGCACACCTTCAACCTGAATGCTGGTATTACCCAGGGTTACTTTCGCTAAACAATGATGATAACAATGGGTCGACCAGCTCGTTAGCTGACCTGAAACCCAGTCTATCTGAGGAGAGTGAAGTTGTAACCAGGGCATGCCAAGAATGACGGTGGAGGTTGCCATACGCAAGACCAGAAATTGCAGATTCTCCTCATGCAGTACCCAAACACTGAACTTTAAATTCTGAGTACAGGACAGGGGATGTCTACTTTGCAGAGGAGAGTCATTTACAGCAGTGACCAAAATTGGTTGGTCCAATGGGAGTATAGGAATTCCCAACTTTTTTGCAAACTCGTAATCTATAAAATTAGCCGCTGAACCAGAGTCAACGAAAGCTTCAGTGGTAACAGTCTGACCCTTCCATGTGACAGAACAAGGAAGGAGTAAACGATTGTTGTTTAGAGGTAAAGACTGCGTGCCTGACTACACCTAGGCGGCAGCGTTTCCCGACTTCTTGGGGCAATTCTGCACTCTATGACCCTCCTCTGCACAGCATAAACAGAGCTGTTCCGTTTTCCTACGATTCCTCTCCATCCATGTCAACTTGGACTGACCAATTTGCATTGGTTCTGGCGGAGGTAAGACGGGAGGAGGAGGAGAGGCATAAGAGACATATCTGACTGCATTCTTACCGCGGGTTTGCTTCTGATACCGTAAACGACGATCAAGCCGTACTGCTAAAGAGATTGCCTCATCAATAGTTTTTGGTTCAGGGTGCCCCAACATCAGTTCTGAAACTGCGCCTGACAACCCTGATAAAAAACAATCTAACAGAGCAAAAGCTCCCCACCTAGCTGACACAGACCACTTTCTGAATTCAGCTGCATAGACTTCTACCGGATCCTTAATAAATGTAATTCTCTGTGCCTCTGTTCCTGACAAGTTAGGTCTCAATTCAAAATACAACTGTAACGATTGTGGGATATCTCCGTGTTCAGCGCACAAAGATGTGCGCTGACACTGCGGAGGTCCTCCACAAGCGTGTCAAGATACTAGAACCCAGCTTTTGGTGCAAGCACCAGTAGAGGGAAAATTCCTGTCGGCAGATGGCGCTGGGGAGTGCAGAGGAACCAATCCTCTGTACCTCCACAAATGCCAGACAGGAATTTGTACGAAGCGCAGAACGCAATCGCAAGAGAGGCGATTGCGAATGAGATTGAGCAAAGGGATAGGTTGTATGTGTGTGCGCCAATCTAGTCGCCACCCCACGACCGCGCACACACAACAGCAGATACGAAACAGGAACGCGATCGCGAGAGGTGCGATCGCGAGACGTGACACAAGGCAGAACAGAATAGAATACGAGGGTAGCAAAGGCACAGCAAATACAATAAGGAGATACGGAAAATAACAACCGCTAGCTAACCGCGAACACCGCACTCATTCGCAACAGTGCACGCGGTTATGCGCGATCTCCACATGATAAGCACAATAGAGACAAGCACGCCTAACTAACCATAAACAGACAAACATGAAACAGGGAACGCGAGCGCTTGCTTAACGGTTACCTCACCGAGCCTGTAGCAAGCGCAGCGGACAAGACAGACACACGAAAAACAAGAACTAGGCAGGAAGGATCCACCGCTCTTCCGCCAGAGCAAGTGTGATCCAAGCAGGAACACAGATCAGAAAGATCCACAGCCGCTAACGCTAGCGGCTAGTGCGATCTCCGCAAGACAGAACGATTCGCTATCAACCGCCGTTGGTGACAGCGCAATCGCGACCGACAAGACAGAACAGAAGGATCCCCAGCGCTCGCACAAAGTAGCTAGCGCGATCCCAGGAAACAGAACAGAAGGATCCCCAGCGCTAGCACAAAGTAGCTAGCGCGATCCCAGGAAACAGAACAGAAGAGATAGCTGGCAGCAACCGCTGCACCAGCTATACTCCAAGAACATAGATCAGAACCATTTCCTGTCAACCACCATAGGGACAGGACAATGGCAAACAGGCAAGACAAGACAGAACAGGCAATACAGATAATACAACCTGACTGGGCTAGAAGGGGAGCCTAAAGCAACCCCCAGGAATTAACTATACTAGATAGCAATGGCTGACACTCCAGGTGAGTCCAGCAGGAACAAACCTCTATGAGCAGCAAAGCATTGTGGGAAAGACATAGTACTTATAGTACACGCCTCCAATGAATGTGGCCAGGCAATTTGCATGACAACGTATGCAAATTCCTCAGCAAGCACAAGCTGCAAAACTGACAAAAGGTCTACTTTCCAGAGTCCTGCAGCATGCAGACCTGAATAATGATCAAAAGGCTGCCTGCCTGCGCAGGCAGCTGAGCGGATCGTTACAGTACCCCCCCCTCTAGGGACGAATTCCAGACGTCTTTCAAAACTGGCGTTACCAAAAAACTCTAACTGAAGACTCATGAAGGTCGGGGCAGCCCGATAAGGTCCAATTCCAGAGTCAGTCCACCCGAAACCGACCTCATCGGAAACAGAAGCCACCGAAACATGCCCATCAGTACTACCAGTCTTAGCGTAACACCCATCAGGACTGTGGATACCAGAGAAAAAGCCATCGACACCCTCCAGACAATACCCACCACCTTCCAAGGAGCGTCCGAAAATACCAAACCTGCCACAATACCTGTTCGAAGTGTCCCTTACAACACAAAAGCCACCATTGATCTTATCCAGGGGACCAAGCAAAATCTCTCCCGGAATCTCCCAGAACCTTTTGAAGCTCCACAGAGATCCCAAGAGGGCAGAACAATCACCAGGCTCACATGGAGAATTACCAAGAACCCCCATGGAACCAATGACAATTCCGGATTCAGAATTACGAGGACACCCATCAAGATCAAGACTTTCAGGGACCACTTCTGGGCATGCAAGCAGGCAGGCTAAATCAGAGCATGTCTCCACCGAGGAAGCATCTGAGTACGCTGGTAACCGAGGCACACTTGGGCTTTCTGGGTCACAGAGCACACTGGGGTACACCAGCACAGGAGAAACCTCAGTACATGTCGGGGAACTGCCAGCCTCAGAGTCCGGCACGACAAGACCAAAACCAGTACCGGACAGAGAATCATCATGAGTGGAGGTCACAGGCACTGGACTTTCACAAGAAGACTCGGATACAAATTCAGAAATTTCTGTGACAATAATATCATCATTGACTACATATGAGTGAAGCTCCATCAGAGCTGAAAAGGTAGCCAGCAAGGCAGCAATGCCTACGGAAGAGGGTAACACCTCAGAAGGACTTGGGGGGCAGGAGACATCTCCTACAAGTTCTGCACCCTTTGGGAGGAACTCGGAGACCTCCAGAACATCTTTTTTCAAGTTTTCTCGGAAGGATTCTGAACTATCCATGTTACAGGGCAAAACTGGAACTTTATTTTGTGGACAGGGCAGATGTCCCAGGAATGGTTCCACCATAACCTGAGACTGGATCTCATCATCATGAGGGGAATGTACAGGTATATTTACTGGAACACACACTGACTCCCTAAATTCATTCTCACTGTACCCAGAATTCTGTGTGGCAGTCAAACTAGCTTGTAACTCCAAAACTGCAGAAAAACAGGTGAGTATAGTGGCAATACCTAGACGAGCCTCTAGGGACACTGCAGGAGACTCTAAACAAGGCCATCTTAACTCATCCAGAGTACAGGGTGCAGAATCAGCACTTTCCTCAGAACAAGAAAGGGACTCACAAATGTCAGTGTGATTGGACATCATATTGTTATTCATGGTACAGGGCAGGCTCAGAGAAACTTTCTCTGGACCCAGCAGAGATGTTTCAGAGTCAGATTCGCAAAACCGAAGCGCTGTCTCACTCTTAGATTCGGCTAACAATGTCAAATCCGAGGAGCCAGAACGCAAAACCTGCGAATCCAAGATCGCTTTAGGTTGTGAAACTGACGCTTCCATAGCGCAAATCTCCGCGATCTGCGGAGCAGACTGCAAGGCATCTAGGGTCGAAACACTGGAGCAATTGTCCCCAGGCAACGGGCCCTTACAGGTGTGAACAGGGTGAGACAGAGACTCATCTGCAGAAGAAATAGCGACATCAACAGAATAAACTTTATTAGGCATATTAATTTCACTTTTGATGCTGCATAGTTTAGGAATTTTTCCCATAGCAGGATCATAGATGGAAGATCTTAAAGATCTGTTCTTAGATGACAAGGGATCCCACATATCTTTGAGAAAACTGGCACATTCATGTTGATCACAATCTGCAGGAACATCTGAGAAATAGGCATTACATCGCATAGATTCAAACTTCACGCAATCAGGAGAGAATCTTTCAAGATTCGCACAAGAATCAACCACAGTAGTGCACCCATTCATGTCAGGTCGCACAATATCTAGACTCACATGCTTTACCCCAGAAAGGCAGGAACAATCATCCGATAACGATGTCTCTTTATTGAAGTCAATTGATTGGTGTGTGTGCAATTCATCCAAAATCGTCTGCCACACATAAGTCACCGGATTCACAAAACATTCATCACACTCATCAGAGTCAATCAAAGCGTACACCGAATCAAGACAAGCATAAAGAATCTCTGCGCTTTTTGCGATGTAAAAATCGCAAAACGCCTTCCAATCAATCTCGAACTCCTCAATTAATGCTCCAATATCCCATGGAGCAAATGGGGGTTCAAACAACTCGGTTTCCAAGAAACCCTCATAAGGGTTGGGGTCAGGAACATGCAAAGACTTTCTCACTCCTTTAATATAGAAAATAATTCTGCCTATCAAAGGATCCACAAATGCCCTTTCTTGGGGTAATGAAACCTGAGACTGAGAAATTTCAGACTTTACAGAAACAATTTTTTTATTTGTAGTTGCTATGGGCAACGGATTTTTCAGCTGAGAAGTCTTCCTTTCTTTCCTGCTTTTAGTCCTTGCTGCTTTAGGTGGCTGCTGTTTAGACACAGGGGAATAGTTACTGCATTTATTTTCAAACTGAATGGTTTTGCATGAAGTAGGTAGAGCAGCTGACTCATTAGCAACTACACACTCATACAGGGCAGGTGGCAAGCAAGGCAACTCAAACCAGTAGGAGAATGTAAATGTAAGAAACTGATATAGATTATCATTCCAAGAATTGTCTTGCAAGATTTCATGAGCCCATACAAACAGATCATCTTTCAAAAGCACATAAGCTAATTGGAGAGCAGACGTGGACGGATCAGTAATTTGAAAAGTAGGATTCAGACAAAATTTTACGCATTCAGAGAGAAAATCCTCTTTCGTCTCTGAATTTAATATTTTGAAACTCTTAAAGACACAGGAACCATACTCAGCAAAATCGTACAAATCAGAAATTCCCTCTACACTGGGGTTTTGGGTTGGGCTGCTCATAATGTAACGATTGTGGGATATCTCCGTGTTCAGCGCACAAAGATGTGCGCTGACACTGCGGAGGTCCTCCACAAGCGTGTCAAGATACTAGAACCCAGCTTTTGGTGCAAGCACCAGTAGAGGGAAAATTCCTGTCGGCAGATGGCGCTGGGGAGTGCAGAGGAACCAATCCTCTGTACCTCCACAAATGCCAGACAGGAATTTGTACGAAGCGCAGAACGCAATCGCAAGAGAGGCGATTGCGAATGAGATTGAGCAAAGGGATAGGTTGTATGTGTGTGCGCCAATCTAGTCGCCACCCCACGACCGCGCACACACAACAGCAGATACGAAACAGGAACGCGATCGCGAGAGGTGCGATCGCGAGACGTGACACAAGGCAGAACAGAATAGAATACGAGGGTAGCAAAGGCACAGCAAATACAATAAGGAGATACGGAAAATAACAACCGCTAGCTAACCGCGAACACCGCACTCATTCGCAACAGTGCACGCGGTTATGCGCGATCTCCACATGATAAGCACAATAGAGACAAGCACGCCTAACTAACCATAAACAGACAAACATGAAACAGGGAACGCGAGCGCTTGCTTAACGGTTACCTCACCGAGCCTGTAGCAAGCGCAGCGGACAAGACAGACACACGAAAAACAAGAACTAGGCAGGAAGGATCCACCGCTCTTCCGCCAGAGCAAGTGTGATCCAAGCAGGAACACAGATCAGAAAGATCCACAGCCGCTAACGCTAGCGGCTAGTGCGATCTCCGCAAGACAGAACGATTCGCTATCAACCGCCGTTGGTGACAGCGCAATCGCGACCGACAAGACAGAACAGAAGGATCCCCAGCGCTCGCACAAAGTAGCTAGCGCGATCCCAGGAAACAGAACAGAAGGATCCCCAGCGCTAGCACAAAGTAGCTAGCGCGATCCCAGGAAACAGAACAGAAGAGATAGCTGGCAGCAACCGCTGCACCAGCTATACTCCAAGAACATAGATCAGAACCATTTCCTGTCAACCACCATAGGGACAGGACAATGGCAAACAGGCAAGACAAGACAGAACAGGCAATACAGATAATACAACCTGACTGGGCTAGAAGGGGAGCCTAAAGCAACCCCCAGGAATTAACTATACTAGATAGCAATGGCTGACACTCCAGGTGAGTCCAGCAGGAACAAACCTCTATGAGCAGCGAAGCATTGTGGGAAAGACATAGTACTTATAGTACACGCCTCCAATGAATGTGGCCAGGCAATTTGCATGACAACGTATGCAAATTCCTCAGCAAGCACAAGCTGCAAAACTGACAAAAGGTCTACTTTCCAGAGTCCTGCAGCATGCAGACCTGAATAATGATCAAAAGGCTGCCTGCCTGCGCAGGCAGCTGAGCGGATCGTTACAACAACATTATACGATTCTTAAAATTCTGAAAGTCAGATCTGTGACCAGAAAACCTTTCGGGTACAGGCATACGTAAGTCTGTAACTAGAGGAGATCGCACTGAATTTACAGCCGTCTGGAGGACCTGTAAGGACCCATATAAAGCAGATATCTGGGCCTGCTGACCGTCCAGCACTCTGATGAAATCTTCCACCGAGGTGGTGAGTGAGTCAAGACGGCTGTTAAGTGCGTCCATTTTGTCTTTCAGGTCTGCCGTTATGTAACGATTGGTGTCAGCACAAAGAGAGAATCTGATTATTGGTGATCTGCAGAATCACCAAGAATGCAGATGTATACCTGATTATTGATGTTCTGCAAAATCACCAATAATACAGATATGACTAACCTCTGGACACCTAATGCGTAAGGTATAACTAAGTTGGAGACTATCTCCCGAGGAGCGGGGATATAGCCAGCTGGACTGATAGCCACCTGTGGGCAGGTGGCCCTGAGCAGTGCAGACCGTGAAGGCCTGCTTGTAGCTAACCCCTAGTGGATTGATGTTAACGCTAGTACAATGAACTGAGCACCCCAGGGGAGTGACAGGTAGAATGGTCGGACAGGCCAGGTCGGCAACACACGAGCAGATAAAGTACAGAGAGAGATAGGCTGATTCGGTAACCGGGTACAGGCAGGGTCTGGCAACAGCTAGGCAGAGATGTGAGGTACCGAATCAGAAGACAGAGAGAGAGGTCGACAGAGCAAAGGGTCACAACATATAATACAACAGAATCCTAGACTGAGGTGTGAGTTCCTTGGTCTCGACACCCTGGAACTAGTCTAAAGTATAATGCAGTAATGACACAGTATCCCTGGTCTTGGGTGTGAGGTCCGTGGTCTCAAAACCCCGGAACTGGTCTCATTGATAACACAGCAATGACACAGTATCCCTAGTCTTGGGTGTGAGGTCTGTGGTCTCAACACCCCGGAACTGGTCTAATTGATAACACAGCAATGACACAGTATCCCTAGTCTTGGGTGTGAGGTCCGTGGTCTCAACACCCCGGAACTGGTCTAAATAATAACACAGTAATAACGTTATCTGGCTCAGTGTGAATTCCTAGGTCCTCCTGGTTCTAACACACTGTAAGATCTGACTGGTCTGAGTGCTTACACATTAGTATTCGCAACAGCAGACAACCAGCAACTGACAAGCAAGAGATATATATAGTAAAGCGCTCCTCAGCGCCGCCCAGTCCCATTCAGCCAATCACCTGCTGTGCTGGGATCAGCTGATCGTCCTGATCAGCTGATCCCTCTCCTATTGGCATAAAGGGACTGCCTCATAGCGCGCGTGCGCGTAGCTCTCCATCTATGTGCACTACTAGGCTCAGCCACACCAGACGCATGCCGCTGCGCGGAAACCGCCGGTCTGAACGCGGAAACAGCCGCCTCGCTGTCAGACCGCGCAGCGGCGTTTCCGCAATCCATTACATATTATTGGTGATTTTGCAGATCACACATAATCAGGTATAGCGTCTGCATTATTGGTGATTCTGCAGATCACACATAATCAGGTATAGCGTCTGCATTATTGGTGATTCTGCAGATCACACATAATCAGACGTCTGTGTTGCTACACCCAACCATTACAGTATTGTTTATGTTATATAATTTATAGATATATGAGCATAAAAAAGGTTGCAAGCACCATACACCCCACAATTCCTGCCCACCTGAGACAGCCCAGTTCCAAACATCTGAAGATCTATAACATAAGCTTCACATGATTCACAAACCTCAACCTGCACAGAAATCAACCTTTTTTGTTTTACTTTAAAGATATAGGGCTTGATTCAGTAAGCAGAGCTAACTGTTAGCACGCTTCTGAAAAGCCCATTATCATGCCAAAACTCAGTGTTCGCGTGATAATGAGCACTCGCACGTAAAGTCCGTCGGGCAAAATTTTCCGTGCGCACAGTGTGGTGTGCGCGCAACGACGCACCGCAAAAGTTTTGCCCGACGGACTTTGCGCGCGGGGTGATTTGAAAAAACGGTGCCAACCTACTTAGCACCCTGGTTAACACACCTGGGGCTCGATTTACAAAATGGTGCTAACTTTAGCACTGGCCCTTAGCACGTCTAAACTCAGTTGAAACGTGAGAAGTAGTGATCGTGCGCAAAGTACCCCGCGCAAAGTTTTGCGCACGCACTGCACAGAGCACTCCGCGCAAAGTGCCCACTAAAGCCAATGGGACTTAGTGCGCGCATAGGACTTTGCACGCGATCTGATTGAGAAAACCGGTGCTAACCTACTTAGCACCCTGGTTAGCACGCCTAAAGACTTTAGACGTGCTAAGTAGGTTAGCACTGTTTAGTAAATCAAGCCCCTAAAGTCTTTAGGCGTGCTAAGTAGGTTAGCACCGTTTACTGAATCAAGCCCTTAGATTCACATATGTGTGTTATTAATTTAAAAATTACCAAATTACTTTATGTTAATTCCAATCAGTTATTTCCAGTTAAACAAAGTGATCTTATTGTAGAATCACTCCTAAATATTGTCCTGGTAATGGGGACCTGAACTCTGCAATGGGATCTGTCAGTATGAGCCGGTAAAGTGCTGACACTTGGGAAATGTTTCCATATATGTGTCTGGTGAGCACAACTGCATACCTCCCAACTTTTTAAGATGAGAAAGAGGGTCAATTAAGCCACGCCCCTGCCACACCCCTGACCACGCCCCCACCACACCCTGCAGCTGAGGAGCTATTGCACCACTGCACATGGTAAGCTGTATATAGACTGCGTGACGTGTAATGCTCATATACACAGTGTATATATATTATGTTTTTGCCCCTGCTCCCACTTTATTTATATTCATCCATGAGAGGAAACTTTGGTGTGCTTTGCATTTATCTTCAGCCTGGATCTGCTGCTCTTCTGGGACCCAGGTGGAGGAGAGATATATAAATGCTACTATTGTTATCTTCCAGCCTATAATAAAAAGATCACTCCAGAAACAGTTTGTCTCTATTTCTTTATATTATTACAAACATCAGTCTCTCTATTGATCTGCATGTCCCACATTGCCCGCTGCCCCCTTCCCACCCCTGGTGACCTCAATACTCACCCTAATGGGCCCCTCCTTCACCATGGCCAGTCTGGAGCCGAGGTTCTCACAGGCTGCAGAGATGTCTCTGTGGAATTTCTTGTCCTCAGAGAAGTAATAGCATTTCTTGCCAGCGCTGATCCAGAGATCCGGACATCTGGGAGACCCTCCTGTAATATGGAATAGCAGAGAATGGGTGAAGCAACAGCTGGGCATAGGAGAGACTGCCCTGTAATATGGAATAGCAGAGAATGCTGGTAAGGGTAAATAGACAGCTGGGCACGGGGCAGACTGCCTTTTTGTCATTGCAAATATCAGGGTTTGGGATGGGACAAACTGATTTTGAGGTGACAGTTTTATGCCTTCTCAGCACACATCTCTATGTCACATTATCATTGCCACTGTACTGTTTTTATTATCTGCTTATCTGTCAATCTGCTGCTGCTATATCCTATTGTTGTCACTGACAACCAATGTCGGTCTTAAGGTGCCCATACATCAGACGATATATGGTCAGATACAGGCCCGTTTCTTGCCCCGTGCGGAGCGTGCCGCCGCCCGGGGCGCTGTTGGGAGGGGGGCGCTATAATGGAGGGGGGAGCCGGAGCCGCGGGGAGGGCAGCCCTCCCTCTCCCTCCCTCTCCTCTCCCGGGCGCCCTCCGTGCTCCCCCCTCAGATGCAGAGCGAGCAGGCAGGAAGCGCTGTTTGCAACTCACCTGCCTGGCTCCAAGCGCTGCTCTCTCGCCGCTGGTCTCCTCTCTCTGTATACGTACTGATACACGCTGCTTCCTGTAGCCAGAAGCAGAGTGTGTATCATTACCAGGCATGTTCGGAATTGAAAATCCCTGTTCCGCGGTAATTCCGCATACCGCCGCTCCGGAATTCCGCTACCGGTTCATTCCGGCGGTATTGCGGAGCGTTTCCGCGGTATTCCGGCGGAATTCCGGAATTTTCCGTGTGTATGTTTCCGTATTTTTATTGCGGACTTCCGTAATGTACGCTAGCGTTGCTCATTCCTTCTTTTTGTTCATTTACTGATTGTTTTTGGTGTTCTCTGCCTTTTAAGATGACATGAAGATTGTGTTTAAGAGTGTATATTGAATAAAGTTGTTGTATATGGTCTAAATTTGTCATAACAGCGTACTTTCGTAAATTTCCGTCCATTTTTCCGGAATTCCGGATTTTTTTCAATTATACACTGTGGGGGCGGCTCCCTGGAGGAATTCCGTGGTTTGGTCACTTCCAGGAACTTGTGGAGCCTGTGTGGTGGCTGGTGAGAGTCTGAGAGACCTGGAGGAGCGGATTGCACCTGCTATTGTGGTAAGTGAGTAATATGTACATATATTTGTTTACATATATGTGTATGATGATTGATGAATGCAATTATTCCATTTTTTTGGTTAGAAACAAGTTACCATTTTTGTGTTTGACACTGACCTGTCAGTCATTTGTATAGGATAGCATCATGTTGCATTTGATGGAGATTTGTGGAATGCACTTTCTGGGCATGAAGTTACCTTCGTGGGCATGTAGGGCCGTTTTTTTTCCAGACCACATGGTGGAGGAGGGCCGGTGTTAGGACCCAGGCATCTAAATTGGGATGCAAGGGTTAGTGGTGCAGATGGGCATTATGGGGTTAATGTATGATTTGCATGACTTTGCAGATGTTCAATTTCATTTTTATGCTATTTTGTCGGGTATGCTGAAATGTTGGAACACTGGCAGACCGACACAACCCACACCCACAGAGTACAACCAGATTGGTCGCAGATATGCCCACTGCCCACAAAGTGCAGTCAAATTGGTCGCAGCTGTGCACACAAAGTGCAGACAGATTTGTCGCAGATGTGCCCACAAAGTGCAGTCAGATTGGTCGCAGATGTGCCCACAAAGTGAAGTCCGATTGGTCGCAGATGTGCCCAGAAAGTGCAGTCAGATTGGTCGCAGATGTGCCCAGAAACTGCAGACAGATTGGTCGCAGATGTGCCCAGAAAGTGCAGTCAGATTGGTCGCAGATGTGCCCAGAAACTGCAGTCAGATTGGTCGCAGATGTGCCCAGAAATTGAAGTCTTATTGGTCGCAGATGTGCCCAGAAAGTGCAGTCTTATTGGTCGCAGCTGTGGGCACAAAGTGCAGTCACATTAGTTGAAACATGTGCCCACAAAGTGCAGACAGATTTGTCGCACATGTGCCCACAAAGTGCAGACAGATTGGTCGCAGATGTGCCCACAAAGCACAAAGTGCAGTCAGATTGGTCGCAGCTGTGGCCACAAAGTGCAGTCTGATTGGTCGCAGCTGTGGCCACAAAGTGCAGTCTGATTGGTCGCAGATGTGGCCACAAAGTGCAGTCAGATTGGTCGCAGATGTGCCCACAAAGCACAAAGTGCAGTCAGATTGGTCGCAGCTGTGGCCACAAAGTGCAGTCAGATTGGTCGCAGATGTGCCAAGAAAGTGCAGTCAGATTGGTCGCAGATGTGCCCACAAAGTGCAAACAGATTGGTCGCAGATGTGCCCACAAAGTGCAGTCAGATTGGTCGCAGCTGTGCCCACAAAGTGCAGTCAGATTGGTCGCAGATGTGCCCACAAAGTGCAGTCAGATTGGACGCAGATGTGCCCAGAAAGTGCTGACAGATTGGTCGCAGATGTGCCCACAAAGTGCAGTCAGATTGGTCGCAGCTGTGCCCACAAATTGCAGACAGATTGGTCGCAGAATGTGCCCACAAAGTGCAGTCAGATTGGTCGCAGATGTGCCCACAAAGTGCAGTCAGATTGGTCGCAGATGTGCCCACAAAGTGCAGTTAGATTGGTCGCAGATGTGGCCACAAAGTGCAGTCTGATTGGTCGCAGATGTGGCCACAAAGTGCAGTCTGATTGGTCGCAGATGTGGCCACAAAGTGCAGACAGATTGGTCGCAGATGTGCCCACAAAGTGCAGTCAGATTGGTCGCAGCTGTGCCCACAAAGTGCAGTATGATTGGTCGCAGATGTCAGGAATTTCTTGCACTTCACAAGTATATGAAAGTATTAGATATACACTTCTGTATTACTACTATTAATCAGATGATTTCTAACTAGATAGCTATTTACACAATAGTCGTTGTACAGACTATAGAACGCCAGGTCGCTGTCTTTGTCTCAAAACAGCAAAATCATTGCAATTATACATGTTTTGGTGAGAAATAATTTCTCGTATGTGAAAAAATATCTCTCATATTTTGCAATATTATTATTCATAGAGTTGTACGAACATGGCTGATGCTGCTGAAGCCGGTGGGAGTGGTGGTGATGGTGGGAGGAGCAGGACGTCAGCCTCTGCCGACTCTTCTGCACGCCTGCAGAAGTGGGAAATTTTTTTTATTATTAAAGTAAGTTTATTTCTTTTTTTCTTTACTGTATTAATCCATGACTTGCAATGTATTTTGCTTGACTGTAATGCATGCTGCATCTGTAGCTACTTTAATAGTACCATGAAGCTTTGCAATTGAAGGGCTTAATGTTCATACTACACAACTTTACGCCCCATACACACACTCAAGTCAACACTCAACAGCGGTCTTTATAGGCCGCCCGGCCCATCGCTCAGAACTTCAGAAACAGCCTCATCAGTCAGCCGACAGCCTGTAGGAAAATCCGGCCAGCGGGAGGTGACGACAGACCCATCGTTGCCTCCCATGTAGCGTGTGTACGGGCTTTTAGGCTCTCATAACTTTGATTTTGATTCACTTACAGAAAGTCTACTTCTATTGTTCAAGGACAAGGAGTTGATAAGACTGATAATAAGTCAATCGAACATTCAATTGACTTTTCATCAGTCTTATCATATGTTAGTACAATAGCAAGAGATGTATGTATTTTAAAGGTTACTTTTAGCGGATCATTGATTATTTTTTTTTTTCCCAGACAATGATACGTGGGGGTTATGATAAGGGGAAGAGGGAGGAGAAGAGGGCTGTGTTGGACCAGCTGAAGCGTGACCTGGAGAGCCGGTACCACCGCACCTGGTCTGTTAAAAAAATCCAGACAATGTGGAGCGACTTCAAGATGAAGACGCCAGGTGCGGTGGCGAAAATCCGATTACAGCTTCGGAAATGTAAGTAAATAATGTGTTTTTAATATATGTAGTGGGATGCGTAAGTTTTTTCAACCTTGTTAATCCTCACAATTTTCATGTCTAACAAATTGGTTGTTACGATACAATTGTGAGTTACATACCCAATAGGAGAGACACACGCCTTGCTAGTGCTATTAGGAAAGTGCAACAAAGTTAATTGGATTTGAAGTCATTTTACATCAGTTGTTCAGCTTAATGAAGCAGATGCATAATAGTGTATACTGCTAAAATGAATAAAATCAATATGTTGTTGTATATCCTCCTTTTGCACAATTTTTTGATTGTAATCTTTACCTGTACTCAATGACTGTCCGGAATCTGTCGTAAGGTGTTTTGGACCATTGCTGTTAATACAACGTCTGTAGTTCATTCACGTTTCATGTGCTCTAAGAATGGAGATCTCTCATTAAATCACACCATTGATTTGCGGTCTGGGGACTAAGATGGACGTTCCAGAACGTTGTCATTATTCCTCAGCATTAATGTATTATCGGATTTAGAGCAGTGTTTACGGTCGTTGTCTTTCTTAACGATTCAGGCAAGATGCATTTACCTCTTTCTTACTTATCCCTGTACATTGGTCTCCTCAATGTGCTGATACTGATTGGAAGCCATGCGACCCTCAACTTTGGCTAGATTCCCAGTCCCACTCACTGCACTTGCCACACACCCTCACAGTATTATGAAACCATAGTTAACTGTAGGTAGCATTGTTTTTTTTTTTTTAAATGCTGTGTTTTGTTTCTTCCATTCATAACGCCCCCTCTTTGCACTGGAAATGTACGTCGATTAACAAGGTTTAACAAACTTTCCAATTTTACTTAACATTGTAAGATGTTTCCTTGTTTGTTTGTTTTTTGGTTTTCAATATGACTGTTTACATGACGTTAAACTATGTTATAGGTTTTGATAATGTGTATCAGTGGTTTCATGCTCTTAGGCCTCTTTCACAACAAGACGTTGCGCTTTTGGGGACGTTACGGTCGCATAACGTGCCCCTAACGCAACGCCTGGTGGTGTTGAAGTTGGACGTCAGAGTGAGACGTGTTATGATGAGGCTCTTTCCTTGTAAACTGGAAGAATTCTGGATAAATCGAATCGGATCATTCAAAAGATCCGGATCTTTGAACCGAATCTTTGAATCATTTTACTAGGGAAGCAGGGGTGCAGGAGTGAGAGGTGCAGGAGAATGAGGGCACATTGAGGGTGCTAATGGGGAAAGGAGAGATGCAGCATGAAGACAGTGCTTGTGATGTGAACAGAAGCTGCAGTTCCTGTTTCTTCCAGACATCCACTGTTAACCGAATCATTCATTGTGATGATCCGGATGATTCGACTCACAAAAAAGGTCTGGATCCAAGAACCGAATTGTTCATGATCCGCACAACACTATCGGCTCCTCCAAGTGCAGTGAATATTAATTAGCCATGTGGCTAGGAACAAAAGGACTCTCCCCTTACTGAGCATGTGCAAGCAGTGCAATGCAGCAAAGTACCAGTATAAGGCATAGCATGCTGCACTTTCCCAGAACGTGCAGCGTTACAATTTAACGCAACGTGGGCACTGTGAACAGCACATTGATTTTTCAGTGCTGTGAGTTGGGCTGCGTTATAGACTGCTGTAACGTGGCACTAAAACGTCCCCAGGGGCGACGCCAGGGGGGTGCTTGGGGGTGCTCGAGCACCCCCTAGAATTGTCCAAGCACCCCCAAAGCACCCCCTGGAGTGAACTGACTTCAGGCGTCTAAAAGACGCCAAGTCAGTTCACACAGCGGCAGCACGGAGCAGCAGGCAGGGCTACGGTAAGGTGGCCGCCCGGAGCCCTGTTCTGCAGACTTCTGCAGTGCATGGCTTCGGTTGGCCATTTTCCCGTAGCCCTGCTCTCTGCATGCAGGCAGGAAGTCTCGTCGTGACGTCGGGAAGGAAGAGGATCGTGGGCGCGCGGGCGCTGCGCGCCACAAGGAGGTCGGGACAGGAGGTCGGGAAAGAAGGTCTTCTGGCTGTAGGTGAGTAAATGGGTTTTTCTTTTCTTTTTCAGGTGATGCTGATTGTGCATATTGGGGCCATATCTGCTACGGATTGTGCATATTGGGGTCATATCTGCTACGGATTGTGCATATTGGGGTCATATCTGCTACGGATTGTGCATATTGGGGTCATGTCTGCTACGGATTGTGCATATTGGGGTCATGTCTGCTACGGATTGTGCATATTGGGGTCATATCTGCTACGGATTGTGCATATTGGGGTCATGTCTGCTACGGATTGTGCATATTGGGGTCATGTCTGCTACGGATTGTGCATATTGGGGTCATGTCTGCTACCGATTGTGCATATTGGGGTCATTTCTGCTACCAATTGTGCATATTTGGGGTCATTTCTGCTACCGATTGTGCATATTGGGGTCATTTCTGCTACCGATTGTGCATATTGGGGTCATTTCTGCTACCGATTGTGCATATTGGGACCATATCTGCTACCGATTGTGCATATTGGGACCATATCTGCTACCGATTGTGCATATTGGGACCATATCTGCTACCGATTGTGCATATTGGGGCCATATCTGATAACGATTGTGCATATTGGGGCCATATCTGATAACGATTGTGCATATTGGGGCCATATCTGCTACCGATTGTGCATATTGGGGCCATATCTGCTACCGATTGTGCATATTGGGGCCATATCTGCTACCGATTGTGCATATTGGGGCCATATCTGCTACCGATTGTGCATATTGGGGCCATATCTGCTACCGATTGTGCATATTGGGGCCATATCTGCTACCGATTGTGCATATTGGGGCCATATCTGCTACCGATTGTGCATATTGGGGCCATATCTGCTACCGATTGTGCATATTGGGGCCATATCTGCTACCGATTGTGCATATTGGGACCATATCTGCTACCGATTGTGCATATTGGGACCATATCTGCTACCGATTGTGCATATTGGGACCATATCTGCTACCGATTGTGCATATTGGGACCATATCTGCTACCGATTGTGCATATTGGAGCCATATCTGCTACCGATTGTGCATATTGGGGTCATTGGACGTGTTTTTTGTTAAAATCTGCTCACATTACGTGTATTTTCTTGAGAAAACCTGCACAATTATGTGAATTTTCTGGGAAAAGGGTCACCAAAACTTGGGCCCTCTGTCTTTGCGTTGCACTTTTAAAGGGAACCCGAGGTGAGAATAATATTGAGGCTGCCATATTTATCTCCTTTTAAGTAATACCAGCTGCCTGGCTGCCGTGTTGGTCCTCTGCCTCTAATTCTTTCAACCATAGACCCTGAACAAGCATGCAGCAGGTCAGGGGTTTCTGACAATATTGTCAGAACTGACAAGATTAGCTGCATGCTTGTTTCTGGTGTAATTCAGTTCACTACTACAGCCAAATAGATCAGCAGGGCTGCCAGGCAACTAGAATTGTTTAAAAGGAAATAAATATGGCAGTCACCATATCACTCTCACCCTGGGTTCACTTTAAATTACAGTTAGCCCCGCCCTCATCCGGTCATGACCACGCCCATTTTTTCGCCGCGGTTGTAGCCACACCCATCTTTTGTCGCGGCGCAGGTCGTCAGCTCCCCCAGAAATTGGTCCAGCACCTGCATAGCACCCCCTAAAAAAAATTCCTGGAGCCGCCACTGAACGTCCCCCTGTGAAAGCAGCCTTATTGTTATGCAATGCACTGTTTTACTTTAGGTAATATCTTCTTCCATCTTTATTTTAAAAACAATCTCACATTCTTTTTTAGTGGATCGGTCTCAGGCACGCAGGGGGGCCCGTTCCGCCTCTGCTCCTCCCTCTTCCCGCAATGTTGTGGACCCCAGTCAGGATCCTGCTGCTGTCCCGCCCCCTGCAGATGATGAGGCTGGACCCAGCCAAAGGCCCCGAAGTCAGCAGCGTGGGCAAAGGCGCTCCCGGAGCTGATCTGTGGCATGTAAGTATTTTTTAACAAAGTTGCAACATTAGTCAGATGAAAGTGTTACGTCTCTTAGGAGATTAGTACATAATGGATTTTTTGCACAGAACAGTTGAATTAATTTTTTTGCAGTCCAAACAAAAAAATAAAAATTGAATGATGATACCATGTTTTCTTTTTATCTTAGCCTCTATCTCTGTGCGAGTGCGCAGACGCCAGCCACGGCGAGAATCTGCAGGCAGGCCAGAACCTGGTTCCAGTGGAACTGCTGAGTGTAAGTAACATTTTTTTTTTGTAGAAAAAAATACATGCAAGACGGAAAGTATCCACAGCTATATTACAGTTCTAAGTTAACCCTTTATTTTTTTTTGTAGAGTATATTGTGTTGTCACTTAACTATCACTGTAGGTGCATACACAATGTAATCCATCCAAAAGTCCTATGTCTATATTGCCCTCAATTCCACAACCTTTATCAAACAGTTTACACAGTGTGTCATAATGTAACGCACGGGTATCATAAAAATTTCATTTCACAAAAGTGTTATCGAATCGATGTATATAACGTTTCATCTAGAAAACATTCAATAAATATGTAACAACTTACTGAATGCAAAAGTAGATTTTGCTTGTGCGTTACATTATTACACCCTTTAAAAAGTGTTTGATGCAGCTTATTGATTTGGAGCCATTGGCCTCAATTCACTAACCTTAACTCCTGTCTTTAATAACTCTTTTGAGCTGTTTTACAGTTATCACCATGGTGATATAATTGTGATAACTGTAAAACAGCTCAGAAGAGTTATTAAAGACAGGAGTTAAGGTTAGTGAATTGAGGCCATTGTGTAGTGTATGTATCGTATCGTACTCTAGGGTCTATCCAGGGTGAATCCAAGCCAAGTATACTAGTTGTAGATGTTTTGGATGTGGGGGCGGAAAAATGAGTGCTAGGAGGAAAACAATGTAGACAGAAGGAAAAACTTAAAGGACCACTATCGCGAAAAAAGTAGGCAGTTAAAATGGGACAGATGACAGGTTTTGGGCGAGTCCATCTTTTTAAGGGGGATTCTCAGGGCTTTCTTTGTTATCAACAGCATTTCCTGAACAGTTGCAAAATCTAACTGATATAGTAGTGTGCAAGTGCAAGTGATTAGGGAGGCTGGCTGATATATTGCTATTTTGGCAGTTAAACAGATGTTCAGGAAATGCTATTGAAAACAAAGCAAACCCTTGAAATACCCTATGAGGAGATAGATTGTCCCAAAATCTGTCGGTTTTGTCACATTTTAAATGCCTACTTTTTGTGCGCTAGTGGTCCTTTAAGAACTCCATCCCGATGTTGAAGGGATTGGAATCGTTGCAAAAGAAGAGCACTAACACACCAACCACCACTACAACATCACCCTGCTTCCAAATTAGAACACTTCTTCCAGCCAGTGATTATGTCCATAGTAAAACTAGTGTATCATCCGTAAATATAATGTAAGGACATGCTTTAATTTCACAACTTCAAAGGAAACTTCATTCCAATCTGGCCATAAATAAATGTACATAATGGGGCAACATATCACTTGAAGAAATGTTGACAAGCTGCAGTACTATCCATGTGTGGAATGGTAGTATAAAGGTATTTCACATCCATTGTAGCCACAACAAGTTCTAATACATTTTTATGTTTCTTTTTTGGATTGCAAGACACTACTTTTGGCAGTCATATTTCAGTACTCTTTCTTTACTTTTGGTAAAACAAGGAGTTTTGATCTTGAATCTGGATGATACCATTCATTGTCAAACGTAGACATGAGTAAACAGTCAACTTTTGGCTTATAAACAGCCTTCGTCGGACTGCTTCTTGACAAAAAATGAAAACCACACTTTATGTGCACTGACATACAGAGGTGAATAATTTTTCTTCAAAACATAAATGTTTTTTTACATGACTTAACTGTTACTCAGAACAATTTACATGGCCTCCGGGCTAAATTGATAACTACTAGTCACATGCACCATTTATTGTAAGCTAAAGAGAATTCTGGCATCTCAAACCAGCATATGCAAGAAAAAATAAAATGAATAGTGACAGTAAGCAACATCAAACACAGCATACGACACAAAAAATTAATGCAAAAATTAAAAAAAAATTTAAAAAAATGTTTAAGTTGTAAACCCATTGTACCAGCAAGAGAAGTTGTAAACAAGAGTCCTGGTTTTAACCATGTTGTACATATTTGATCCAATGTATAAACTATGTCTCTTTTTTACATCTCATTTATTTCCGATTTGAAGGCACCCATTAATAAAGTCAATGTCAATGTTTGTAAGCCGTGTTTTCACTGTTGGTCAGGGAAAAGTGCAAGGAAGGCTTTATATAATCTGATAAATCACTGTTTACTTTTCTCCAATGTTGCCAATAAATGCTATCATCCTGTTTCCAAACTCCTTGTTTTTATGGCTAATAAGGTACCACACTGTACTGCATTAACTTTTATTAAACGTTATTTTCCAATGTCCATGTATAGTGTAATTTTGTAATTTTGTATATCTTGTTATTAACAGCTTCTCAACTTCTCACTGCCCGTGTTGCTGCCCTTGAGCAGCAAGTTGTAGTTCTGCAAACAGAGCTACAGCAGCAGCGGGCAGAATATGAAGTGCGCCTCCAGCAGCAACAAGCTGCTTTTCAGCAGCAGATGCAGCAACAACAAGAACTGCTGGAGGCGCAAATCGAGGACCAGCGGCAGAGGATTCTGGCCTGCAGGGAGGAGGGAGAACGGCTCCATGAGTACTTTGCCCAGGTTGCCGGTAAAAGGAGGATGTAACACATATATATTGTAACGATCGGTGAAGCACAGAGAGGATCTGATTACCGGTGATCTGCAGTATCACGGGGAATACAAATGTATACCAGATTATAAGTGATCTGCAGTATCACCGATAATCCGATATACCAGCTAACCTCTGTTCACCTGAGTAGAGTGTAGTGTTTTGGTGTAACAGTAAGAGGACTAGGCCTCAGTGCAGTAAGGAGTACTACACGGATTCCTTCCGAAGACCTGAACCCTCCAAGGCGGGAGGAGTCAGGCTGAGAGTAGGAAGGATTGTCTGAAAGTGACACTCTGGAGGAAGTGTCACTAACAGGACGGGGAACCGCCTCCAATAGTAAGGTCAGTTCTCGAGGTCGGACAAGCCAGGTTGTAAACACACGGACAGATAAAGTACAGATTCAGAAGGCAGAGGCGGAGTCTAAGGTACAGGCAGGGTTCGGCATCGGCAACAGGGTATCAGATATATCGAGGTACAAGATCAGGAGGCAGAAGCAGAGTCTAGGGACGAGCCGGGGTTCGGCAACAGAGTATCAGAAATATCGAGGTACAAGATCAGAGTTCAGGAGGATAGTCAGGCAGGCAAAGGGTCATAACAGATCATCACAATCAAACTAGTACTTTAAACTATCAACAGAAACTAGCTAAGTGTAGGATTACAGCTCCAGCTGGTCCCGGCACACTTAAGGATCTGACTAAGGGTCTGAGTGCTCCCACGTTGTGATCGCAATGCCAGACAACCAGCAACTGAACAGCCGGCAGTATATATACCCAAGCATGTCTCCAGCACCTCCCTAAGTGCTGGACCAATGAGGAGTGGAGCAAGAGTCAGCTGACCAGCGTGGTCAGCTGACTCACTTCTGACTGTCATAAGGTCCCTGCCTCCGTGCGCGCGCGTGTCACTCTAAATCCAGAGGGACTACGTGTCCCAGCCACACCAGCACCGCTCTGCCGTGCCTCCGCAACGGGGCCATGCGCGCTAACCGCCGCGTCCAACGTGGCGGTTTCTCCGTGCTCCGCCATGCCCTGCACGGGGACAGCCGCCTCAGACTGAGTGGAGGCGGCTGCCTCCCCGTGCTCTGCCACGCCGTGCGCGGAAAGAGCCGCCTCCCGCTGACTAATGGCGGCGGCTCTTCCGCGCTTCCTGACATATATGTTTTGTTTTAAACCATTCCATTGTTGCCCTGGCTTTATGTTTATGGCCGTTGTCCTGCTGGAAGGTGAACCTCCGCCCCAGTCTCAAGTCTTTAGCGGACTCCAAGAGGTTTTCTTCCAAGTTTGTCCTGTATTTGCCTCCAGCCATCTTCCCATCAGCTCTGACCAGCTTCCCTGTCCCTGCTGAAGAGAAGCACCCCCAGAGCATGATGCTGCCACCACCATATTTGACAGTGGGGATGGTGTGTTCAGAGTGATGTGCAGTATTAGTTTTCCACCACACATAGCGTTTTGCATTTTGGCACCTTCCTCCACATGTTTGCTGTGTCCCCCACATGGCTTGTTGGCTGTGGCAAACTGCAAAGGGGACTTCTTATGGTTTTCTGTTAACAATGGCTTTCTTCTTGCCACTCTTCCATAAAGGCCAACTTTGTGCAGTGCATGACTAATAGTTGTCCTATGGACAGAGTCTCCCACCTGAGATGTAGATCTCTGCAGCTCGTTCAGAGTCACCATGGGCCTCTTGACTGCATTTCTGATCAGCGATCTCCTTGTTCGGCCTGTTAGTTTAGGTGGATGGCCTTGTCTTGGTAGGTTTACAGTTGTGCCATACGCCTTCCATTTCTGAATGATCGCTTAAACAGTGCTCTGTGGGATGTTCAAGGCTTTGGAAATCTTTTTGTAGCCTAAGCCAGCTTTAAGTTTCTCAGTAACTGGATCCCTCACCTGTCTTGTGTGTTCTTTGGACTTCACGGTGTTGTTGCTCCCAATATTCTCTTAGACAACCTCTGAGGCCCTCACAGAGCAGCTGTATTTGTACTGACATTAGATTACACACAGGTGCACTCTAATCTCTTACCCACCCTGTTTTAAAAGAGCAGGCAAATGGTTGATTTCATATTGGCACTTGGCAGCCATCCTTTTGGTGAGGTGACAGGGGGCCAGATTTATCAAAACTGTTTGAGACAAAATATTAGTAGGTTTTTAGAAATACGTGCAGAACTGTCTCAGACAGCCGAAGAAATCACTAGATAGTGCAGATTCCTTCTTAAACTGTAAGGAATAGAAGGCGCTACAAATGTCTCTCAGGCAGTGCAGTGTGTGAGGAAAATTGCTGTTGCTGAGGTAACCAACACACCTGCTGTCAGCGAGTGAGGGTGGCGCAGCCCTTCACAAATCACATCTAGCCTACACTATCTGTAGAACTGCTAATGAGCACCCCTTAATCTGCAGCAGTAAAGGAATGGATTTGCAGTTTTCTTAACCACTTGACGACCGCCCCCAGCCGATGGGCGGCGGCAAAGACCGGTCCCAAACGACCGCAATACGCCCATCGGCGGGGGCGGCTGCGGGAGTGGCTATGCGGCGATCGCGTCATTCGTGACGCGATCAGCCGCCGGGGACTGGCTCCGCCCCCCGTTCGCCGTAACCCGCCGGCCGTTCGGAAGCGCCGGCGGGTTACTGGCATCCGGATCGCCGCTGCAACAGTGTATAATAGGCTTTGTAATGTATACAAAGCCTATTATACTGGCTGCCTCCTGCCCTGGTGGTCCCAGTGTCCGAGGGACCACCAGGGCAGGCTGCAGCCACCCTAGTCTGCACCCAAGCACACTGATTTCCCCCCCCCTGCCCCCTGATCGCCCACAGCACCCCTCAGACCCCCCCCTGCCCACCCCCCAGACCACTGTTTGCACCCAGTCACCCCCCTAATCACCCATCAATCACTCCCTGTCACTATCTGTCAACGCTATTTTTTTTTTAAGTCCCTAATCTGCCCCCTACTCCCTCCTGATCACCCCCCCACCCCTCAGATTCTCCCCAGACCCCCCCCCAGACCCCCCCCCCCCCCGTGTACTGTATGCATCTATCCCCCCTGATCACCTGTCAATCACCTGTCAATCACCTGTCAATCACCTGTCAATCACCCGTCAATCACCCCCTGTCACTGCCACCCATCAATCAGCCCCTGATCTGCCCCTTGCGGGCAATCTGATCACCCCCCCACACCAATAGATCGCCCGCAGATCCGACATCAGATCACCTCCCAAATCCATTGTTTACATCTATTCTCTCCTCTAAACACCCACTAATTACCCATCAATCACCCCCTATCACCACCTGTCACTGTTACCCATCAGATTAGACCCTAATCTGCCCCTTGCGGGCACCCAATCACCTGCCCACACGCTCAGATTGCCCTCAGACCCCCCCCCCCTTATCAATTCGCCCGTGCAATATTTACATCTGTTCTCCCCTGTAATAACCCACTGATTACCTGTCAATCACCCATCAATCACCCCCTGTCACTGCCACCCATCAATCACCCCCTGTCACTGCCACCCATCAATCAGCCCCTAACCTGCCCCTTGCGGGCAATCTGATCACCCACCCACACCAATAGATCGCCCGCAGATCCGACATCAGATCACCTCCCAAATCCATTGTTTACATCTATTCTCTCCTCTAAACACCCACTAATTACCCATCAATCACCCCCTATCACCACCTGTCACTGTTACCCATCAGATTAGACCCTAATCTGCCCCTTGCGGGCACCCAATCACCTGCCCACACGCTCAGATTGCCCTCAGACCCCCCCCCCCTTATCAATTCGCCCGTGCAATATTTACATCTGTTCTCCCCTGTAATAACCCACTGATTACCTGTCAATCACCCATCAATCACCCCCTGTCACTGCCACCCATCAATCACCCCCTGTCACTGCCACCCATCAATCAGCCCCTAACCTGCCCCTTGCGGGCAATCTGATCACCCACCCACACCAATAGATCGCCCGCAGATCCGACATCAGATCACCTCCCAAATCCATTGTTTACATCTATTCTCTCCTCTAAACACCCACTAATTACCCATCAATCACCCCCTATCACCACCTGTCACTGTTACCCATCAGATTAGACCCTAATCTGCCCCTTGCGGGCACCCAATCACCCGCCCACACGCTCAGATTGCCCTCAGACCCCCCCCCCCTTATCAATTCGCCCGTGCAATATTTACATCTGTTCTCCCCTGTAATAACCCACTGATTACCTGTCAATCACCCATCAATCACCCCCTGTCACTGCCACCCATCAATCACCCCCTGTCACTGCCACCCATCAATCAGCCCCTAACCTGCCCCTTGCGGGCAATCTGATCACCCACCCACACCAATAGATCGCCCGCAGATCCGACATCAGATCACCTCCCAAATCCATTGTTTACATCTATTCTCTCCTCTAAACACCCACTAATTACCCATCAATCACCCCCTATCACCACCTGTCACTGTTACCCATCAGATTAGACCCTAATCTGCCCCTTGCGGGCACCCAATCACCCGCCCACACCTCAGAACGCCCTCAGACCCCAGCCCTGATCACCTCGCCAGTGCATTGCTTGCATCTATTTCCCCCCTCTAATCACACCTTGAGACACCCATCAATCACCTCCTGTCACCCCCTAGCACACCTACCCATCAGATCAGGCCCTAATTTGCCCCGTGTGGGCTCCTGATCACTCGGCCAAACCCTCAGATCCCCCTCAGACCCCCTTCCGATCACCTCCCCAGTGCATTGATTGCATCTATTTTCCCCTCTAACCGCCCCCTGAGACACCCATCAATCACCTCCTGTCACCCCCCTAGCACTCCTATCCATCAGATCAGGCCCAATACATCCTGTCATCTAAGAGGCCACCCTGCTTATGACCGATTCCACAAAATTTGCCCCCTCATAGACCACCTGTCATCAAAATTTGCAGATGCTTATACCCCTGAACAGTCATTTTGAGAAATTTGGTTTCCAGACTACTCACAGTTTTGGGCCCGTAAAATGCCAGGGCAGTATAGGAACCCCACAAGTGACCCCATTTTAGAAAGAAGACACCCCAAGGTATTCTGTTAGGTGTATGATGAGTTCATAGAATATTTTATTTTTTGTCAAAAGTTAGCGGAAATTGGATTGTTATTGTTTTTTTCACAAAGTGTCATTTTTCACTAACTTGTGAGAAAAAATAAAATCTTCTATGAACTCACCATACCCCTAACGGAATACCTTGGGGTGTCTTCTTTCTAAAATGGGGTCACTTGTGGGGTTCCTATACTGCCCTGGCATTTTAGGGGCCCTAAACCGTGAGGAGTAGTCTAGAAAACAAATGCCTCAAAATGACCTGTGAATAGGACGTTGGGCCCCTTAGCGCACCTAGGCTGCAAAAAAGTGTCACACATGTGGTATCGCCATACTCAGGAGAAGTAGTATAATGTGTTTTGTGGTGTATTTTTACACATACCCATGCTGGGTGGGAGAAATCTCTCTGTAAATGGACAATTGTGTGTAAAACAAATAAAAAAATGTGTCATTTACAGAGATATTTCTCCCACCCAGCATGGTTATATGTAAAAATACACCACAAAACACATTATACTACTTCTTCTGAGTACGGCGATACCACATGTGTGACACTTTTTTGCAGCCTAACTGTGCTAAGGGGCCCAAAGTCCAATGAGTACCTTTAGGATTTCACAGGTCATTTTGAGACATTTGGGTTCAAGACTACTCCTCACGGTTTAGGGCCCCTAAAATGCCAGGGCAGTATAGGAACCCCACAAGTGACCCCATTTTAGAAAGAAGACACCCCAAGGTATTCTTTTAGGTGTATGATGAGTTCATAGAAGATTTTATTTTTTGTCACAAGTTAGCGGAAATTGATATGTATTGTTTTTTTTTTCACAAAGTGTCATTTTCCGCTAACTTGTGACAAAAAAAAAATCTTCTATGAACTCACCATACTCCTAACAGAATACCTTGGGGTGTCTTCTTTCTAAAATGGGGTCACTTGTGGGGTTCCTATACTGCCCTGGCATTTTAGGGGCCCTAAACCGTGAGGAGTAGTCTAGAATCCAAATGCCTCAAAATGACCTGTGAATAGGACGTTAGGCCCCTTAGCGCACCTAGGTTGCAAAAAAGTGTCACACATGTGGTATCGCCGTACTCAGAAGAAGTAGTATAATGTGTTTTGGGGTGTATTTTTATACATACCCATGCTGGGTGGGAGAAATCTCTCTGTAAATGGACAATTGTGTGTAAAAAAAATCAAATAATTGTCATTTACAGAGATATTTCTCCCACCCAGCATGGGTATGTGTAAAAATACACCCCAAAACACATTATACTACTTCTCCTGAGTACGGCGGTACCACATGTGTGGCACTTTTTTGCACCCTAAGTGCGCTAAGGGGCCCAAAGTCCAATGAGTACCTTTAGGATTTCACAGGTCATTTTGCCACATTTGGTTTCAAGACTACTCCTCACGGTTTAGGGCCCCTAAAATGCCAGGGCAGTATAGGAACCCCACAAATGACTCCATTTTAGAAAGAAGACACCCCAAGGTATTCCGTTAGGAGAATGGCGAGTTCATAGAAGATTTTATTTTTTGTCACAAGTTAGCGGAAAATGACACTTTGTGAAAAAAAACAATTAAAATCAATTTCCGCTAACTTGTGACAAAAAAAAAAAATCTTCTATGAACTCACCATACATCTAACGGAATACCTTGGGGTGTCTTCTTTCTAAAATGGGGTAATTTGTGGGGTTCCTATACTGTCCTGGCATTTTAGGGGCCCTAAACCGTGAGGAGTAGTCTTGAAACGAAATTTCTCAAAATGACCTGTGAAATCCTAAAGGTACTCATTGGACTTTGGGCCCCTTAGCGCAGTTAGGGTGCAAAAAAGTGCCACACATGTGGTATCGCCGTACTCAGGAGAAGTAGTATAATGTGTTTTGGGGTGTATTTTTCCACATACCCATGCTGAGTGGGAGAAATATCTCTATAAATAGACAATTGTGTGTAAAAAAAATAAAAAAATTGTCATTTACGGAGATATTTCTCCCACCCAGCATGTGTATGTGTAAAAATACACCCCAAAACACATTATACTACTTTTCCTGAGTACGGCAATACCACATGTGTGGCACTTTTTTGCGGCCTAACTGCGCTAAGGGGCCCAAAGTCCAATAAGCATCTTTAGGCTTTACAGGGGTGCTTACAATTAGGCACCCCCCAAATGCCAGGACAGTAAACACACCCCACAAATGACCCCATTCTGGAAAGTAGACACTTCAAGGTATTCAGAGAGGAGCATAGTGAGTCCGTGGCAGATTTCATTTTTTTTTGTCGCAAGTTAGAAGAAATGGAAACTTTTTTTTTTTTTTTTTTTTGTCACAAACTGTCATTTTCCGCTAACTTGTGACAAAAAATAAAATCTTCTATGAACTCACCATGCCTCTCACTGAATACTTTGGGATGTCTTCTTTCCAAAATGGGGTCATTTGGGGGGTATTTGTACTATCCTGGAATTTTAGCCCCTCATGAAACATGACAGGTGCGCAGAAAAGTCAGAGATGCTTGAAAATGGGAAAATTCACTTTTGGCACCATAGTTTGTAAACGCTATAACTTTTACCCAATCCAATAAATATACACTGAATGTTTTTTTTTTTATCAAAGACATGTAGCAGAATAACTTTCGCGCTCAAATGTATAGGAAATTTTACTTTATTTGAAAAATGTCAGCACAGAAAGTTAAAAAAGTCATTTTTTTGACAAAATTCATGTCTTTTTTGATGAATATAATAAAAAGTAAAACTCGCAGCAGCAATCAAATAGCATCAAAAGAAAGCTGTATTAGTGACAAGAAAAGGAGGTAAAATTCATTTAGGTGGTAGGTTGTATGACCGAGCAATAAACCGTGAAAGCTGCAGTGGTCTGAATGGAGAAAAAGGCTCTGGTCCTTAAGGGGCGAAAAGACTGTGGTCCCGAAGTGGTTAAAGAGACACTGAAGTGAAAAAAAAAATATTATGATTTGTATGTGTAGTAAAGCTAAGAAATAAAACATTGAGATCAGATACATCAGTCAACTTGTTTCCAGTACAGGAAGAGTTAAGAAACTCCATTAGTTATGTCTATGCAAAAAAGCCATTAAGCTGTACGACTTTTAAAGTCGTGGAGAGGGCAGTTTTCTGAATTTGATTATCTCAACTGTTATTGAACTACCGTATATTTCGGCGTACAAGACGACAGGGCATATAAGATGGCCCCCTAACTTTTTTGAGTCAAAATATAGAGTTTGGGATATACTCACCTTATAGGACTACCCCTCTTCCAACTAACACCAAATTAAAATAAAAAAAATATCTATATATATACTGGTGCTGTGTATGAATAGATACTGGTGCTGTAACTGTAGGTGGTACCCAGTATATAACAGTATATAGTCAATTGACTTGTTGCATCGGTCAACTCTCCTTATAGAGAACCTGTACTGAGTAAAAAAATATTAAAAATAAACACATGAGGTAACTTCAAATGAACATTGCAGTTACCTTGCCATCAGTTCCTCTCAGAAGCTCACCATTTTCTTCTGACCATGATCCCTTCCATTTCTGACAATATTTTGTCACATATGAAATATATCAGTTGCTGTCAGTAAAATATCAGTTGCTGTCATTTATAGCTAAGAGGAAAACTGATGCACCAGGTAATGTCCATGTTTCCCTATGGCTCAAGTGGGCGATGTTACAGTTTAACTGTGTGCTGACCAGAAAGCTGTTATGGGTAATGGCCATTTTCAAAATGGAGGACAGAAAATCCCCCTGATCACAGTGAACAAACAGGATGTGGGACAGGAGAAAGACACTGAGGAGTAGACTACATGGAAGGGAAGTATGACTTGTGTATGCTTATTTTGAGTTTTAATTTTTAGTTCAGGTTTTCTTTAAGCGAATTGGTCAGCTCACCTTGTCTACCTGTTTATCAGAGCGGTATGGAAGAATAAATTGCGCTCCCAGGGAGATCTGAAAGGCGGTAACAGGATTGGGCGTATTGCCTGGAATCAATGACACTCGGAGTTTAAGACGACCCCCAACTTTTCAGAAGATTTACAAGGGTTAAAAAGTAGTCTTATACGCAGGAGTATACAATATTTACGTTTTCTCTGCCAGAGGAGAGGTCATTAGTTGAAGTTCACAGACTGCTCTGAAATAATCATTTTGAATGCTGAGTGTTGTGTAATCTGAACATATTGTAGAATGATGCAATGTTAGAAATAACACTATATTGGTTAAAAAAAAATATGAGAATATTTTCTTTGCTGCTAATCTTCTAGTAATTATTCATAGTACACAACAAAATCATTATATCATATATTTTTTTTCGCTTCAGTGTCTCTTTAACTGTAGTGTAGCTCTAGAAATCCACGCTAAACTGCCAATATTACATAGGCTTTGGGAAGTTTCTTACTATCATGCAGAACTGTTCTTCTGCTACAACAGTTTTAGAAGAAAAACCTGTCGGTAATGCTTTCATAAATCTGGCCCAGGGAGTATGAGACACAGTGCCAACTGTCCTGTGTCCTGGTCACCCCTCCAAGTTAATAGGCAACCTGAATAACAACATAGGACATCCCATCATGCTTTCCACAGCATCAGGGAAAAAAAGCCCGGGCAGTTTACTTTGATGGGTGTACCTCACATAAAAATGCAGCTAAAAATTATGCTTTCTTAAAGTGAACCTCCGGACTAAAAATTGACTCAGCAGCACTGAAAAGGCTTTGTGTTTCTTTAACAGTTTCACAGCATCAGAACTTTGTTTCTCATATACTAGCCTCATTTTTAGCTGCACAGAAGAAAACTGCCCGGGCTTTTTTCCCCTGATGCTGTGCAAAGCATGATGGGATTTCTGATTTTGTTGTTCTCGTTCTGCTGTTTTAGTGCAATTTTTTTTTTGACATTTTGAATTTGACATTTGAAGCCTAGCGTGTGCAGCTGGGAGGGGTAATCAGGACACAGGATAGTTGGAACTGTGTCTCCTGCTCCTTGTCACCTCCTTCCAACCAAAAAGATGGCTGCCCCCATGACAAAGATGGCAGCCCCCATGAATCACAAACATTTGCCTGTTCTTTTAAAACAGGGTGGGTAAGAGATTATATTACCTATCTATTCTAATTAACATAACTAATGTAACTTAATGACAGTATGTTTGTTTAGGCTGAAGTTCCCTTTTAAGAAAAACTAAGTTCTGATACTTTGAAACTGTTAAAGAAAGTTTTGCACTTTTTTGTAGATGGACTAGGAGACATCTGTAGGTCTCTCCAACCAGAATTAGCGTAAATTCTTTCTGTTGTAAGAAAGCACAGTTTTATTTTTGTTTTATGGGTTGTAATTTTTTTAACTTTTTTAAAAAAAGTTTAAGCAACTTATTGCACATTGCAATAAAAGTTTTTAAAAAACCTGGTCCTTGTTGTATTGTATGTATTGAACAATGTATGTCTAACTAGCTGGTCATGATAACCATCAGGCTCTTGCCTGCATGGCATATTTTTATGTCTGTTGTATGCACCACAACGTCCGGCAGTTGACTTGACACAGCAGCAGAAGTAAGTATCACTAGGTTTGATAATCTTGAGACAGCAGGTAACGGCAGCAGAGTAGACACAGGCCCTCGCACACTACAGACCTGGGTTGAAGGATATCATGTCCGGTAGTTGACTTGTCACAGACAGCAGAAGTAAGTAAGTATTATAAGGTTTGACACAGCAGGTAACGGCAGCAGAGTAGACACAGGCCCTCGCAAACGACAGACCTGGGTTGAAGGATATCATGTCCGGTAGTTGACTTGTCACAGACAGCAGAAGTAATTAAGTAAGTAAGTATTATAAGGTTTGACACAGCAGGTAACGGCAGCATAGTAGACACAGGCCTTTGCACACTACAGACCTGGGTTGAACGATATCATGTCCGGTAGTTGACTTGTCACAGGCAGCAGAAGTAAGTAAGTATCATAAGGTTTGACACAGCAGGTAACGGCAGCAGAGTAGACACAGGCCTTTGCACACTACAGACCTGGGTTAAACGATATCATGTCCGGTAGTTGACTTGTCACAGGCAGCAGAAGTAAGCAAGTATCATAAGGTTTGACACAGCAGGTAACAGCAGCAGAGTAGACACAGGCCTTTGCACACTACAGACCTGGGTTGAAGGATATCATGTCCGGTAGTTGACTTGTCACAGGCAGCAGAAGTAAGTAAGTATCATAAGGTTTGACACAGCAGGTAACGGCAGCAGAGTAGACACGGGCCCTCGCACACTACAGACCTGGGTTGAAGGATATCATGTCCGGTAGTTGACTTGTCACAGGCAGCAGAAGTAAGTAAGTATCATAAGGTTTGACACAGCCGGTAACGGCAGCAGAGTAGACACAGGCCTTTGCACACTACAGACCTGGGTTGAAGGATATCATGCCCGGTAGTTGACTTGTCACAGGCAGCAGAAGTAAGTAAGTATCATAAGGTTTGACACAGCAGGTAACGGCAGCAGAGTAGACACAGGCCTTTGCACACTACAGACCTGGGTTGAAGGATATAATGTCCGGTAGTTGACTTGTCACAGGCAGCAGAAGTAAGTAAGTATCATAAGGTTTGACACAGCAGGTAACGGCAGCAGAGTAGACACAGGCCCTCGCACACTACAGACCTGGGTTGAAGGATATCATGTCCGGTAGTTGACTTGTCACAGGCAGCAGAAGTAAGTAAGTATCATAAGGTTTGACACAGCAGGTAACGGCAGCAGAGTAGACACAGGCCCTCGCACACTACAGACCTGGGTTGAAGGATATCATGTCCGGTAGTTGACTTGTCACAGGCAGCAGAAGTAAGTAAGTATCATAAGGTTTGACACAGCAGGTAACGGCAGCAGAGTAGACACAGGTCTTTGCACACTACAGACCTGGGTTGAAGGATATCATGTCCGGTAGTTGACTTGTCACAGGCAGCAGAAGTAAGTAAGTATCATAAGGTTTGACACAGCAGGTAACGGCAGCAGAGTAGACACAGGCCCTCGCACACTACAGACCTGGGTTGAAGGATATCATGTCCGGTAGTTGACTTGTCACAGGCAGCAGAAGTAAGTAAGTATCATAAGGTTTGACACAGCAGGTAACGGCAGCAGAGTAGACACAGGCCTTTGCACACTACAGACCTGGGTTGAACGATATCATGTCCGGTAGTTGACTTGTCACAGGCAGCAGAAGTAAGTAAGTATCATAAGGTTTGACACAGCAGGTAACGGCAGCAGAGTAGACACAGGCCTTTGCACACTACAGACCTGGGTTAAACGATATCATGTCCGGTAGTTGACTTGTCACAGGCAGCAGAAGTAAGCAAGTATCATAAGGTTTGACACAGCAGGTAACAGCAGCAGAGTAGACACAGGCCTTTGCACACTACAGACCTGGGTTGAAGGATATCATGTCCGGTAGTTGACTTGTCACAGGCAGCAGAAGTAAGTAAGTATCATAAGGTTTGACACAGCAGGTAACGGCAGCAGAGTAGACACGGGCCCTCGCACACTACAGACCTGGGTTGAAGGATATCATGTCCGGTAGTTGACTTGTCACAGGCAGCAGAAGTAAGTAAGTATCATAAGGTTTGACACAGCCGGTAACGGCAGCAGAGTAGACACAGGCCTTTGCACACTACAGACCTGGGTTGAAGGATATCATGCCCGGTAGTTGACTTGTCACAGGCAGCAGAAGTAAGTAAGTATCATAAGGTTTGACACAGCAGGTAACGGCAGCAGAGTAGACACAGGCCTTTGCACACTACAGACCTGGGTTGAAGGATATAATGTCCGGTAGTTGACTTGTCACAGGCAGCAGAAGTAAGTAAGTATCATAAGGTTTGACACAGCAGGTAACGGCAGCAGAGTAGACACAGGCCCTCGCACACTACAGACCTGGGTTGAAGGATATCATGTCCGGTAGTTGACTTGTCACAGGCAGCAGAAGTAAGTAAGTATCATAAGGTTTGACACAGCAGGTAACGGCAGCAGAGTAGACACAGGCCCTCGCACACTACAGACCTGGGTTGAAGGATATCATGTCCGGTAGTTGACTTGTCACAGGCAGCAGAAGTAAGTAAGTATCATAAGGTTTGACACAGCAGGTAACGGCAGCAGAGTAGACACAGGTCTTTGCACACTACAGACCTGGGTTGAAGGATATCATGTCCGGTAGTTGACTTATCACAGGCAGCAGAAGTAAGTAAGTATCATAAGGTTTGACACAGCAGGTAACGGCAGCAGAGTAGACACAGGCCTTTGCACACTACAGACCTGGGTTGAAGGATATCATGTCCGGTAGTTGACTTGTCACAGGCAGCAGAAGTAAGTAAGTATCATAAGGTTTGACACAGCAGGTAACGGCAGCAGAGTAGACACAGGCCCTCGCACACTACAGACCTGGGTTGAAGGATATCATGTCCGGTAGTTGACTTGTCACAGGCAGCAGAAGTAAGTAAGTATCATAAGGTTTGACACAGCAGGTAACGGCAGCAGAGTAGACACAGGCCTTTGCACACTACAGACCTGGGTTGAAGGATATCATGTCCAGTAGTTGACTTGTCACAGGCAGCAGAAGTAAGTAAGTATCATAAGGTTTGACACAGCAGGTAACGGCAGCAGAGTAGACACAGGCCTTTGCACACTACAGACCTGGGTTGAAGGATATCATGTCCGGTAGTTGACTTGTCACAGGCAGCAGAAGTAAGTAAGTATCATAAGGTTTGACACAGCAGGTAACGGCAGCAGAGTAGACACAGGCCTTTGCACACTACAGACCTGGGTTGAAGGATATCATGTCCGGTAGATGACTTGTCACAGGCAGCAGAAGTAAGTAAGTATCATAAGGTTTGACACAGCAGGTATCGGCAGCAGAGTAGACACAGGCCCTCGCACACTACAGACCTGGGTTGAAGGATATCATGTCCGGTAGTTGACTTGTCACAGGCAGCAGAAGTAAGTAAGTATTATAAGGTTTGACACAGCAGGTAATGGCAGAAGAGTAGACACAGGCCCTCGCACACTAGAGACCTGGGTTGAAGGATATAACGTATAATTTGATATCCTTAAGAATCAATAACAGGGGCTTTGAAATCACCATTAATCCATGATTCATTCATTTTGATGTATGTTAGTCTGTCCACATTTTCTGCGGACAGACGGGTCCGGTTGTCAGTGACCACGCCACCTGCCGCACTAAACACTCTCTCTGAAAGAACACTTGAGGCAGGGCATGCAAGTACCTCTAGCGCATATTGAGAGAGTTCAGGCCAGGTGTCCAGTTTTTTGGTCCAGTACTCCATGGGGTCATTAGTCTCCATGGACTCAAGAGCACTGGACGACCCCAAATAGTCACTCACCATATGCTCCAGCCACTGGCGGTGACTACTAATCCTGCTGGTGGTGCTGCTGTTGGTGGAGCAAGGAGCATTGGAACACTCTGGCTGGTAAAAGTCATACATCATACTCAGCAAATTTTCTGAATGACTGGTTTTGGAGCTGCTAGGACCAGCAAAACTCTGCTGAGTATTTTGACAAGGTGTGGAAACTGTGGCCCGAGGTGCGGGAAAAGCATCTTCAACCCATTGAACAAGTGATTCCCGGATCTGTCTCATCATGGAGTCTGCCTGGGTTGGGGCTATGAACTGCCTCAATTTACCTTTACAGAGGGGATCTAAAATGGTGGCCACCCACATGTCAAGCCTGGATTTTATTGTCTTTATCCGGGGGTCATTCTTGAAGCACTTGATCATGTGAGCAGCCATAGGGAAGAGGTGCCTGCTAGACATCTCCTCTTCAGGCCTGTTATCAGAGCTGTCATCATAATCATCATGCTCCAGCTGCACATCAATGTCTTCCCAACCCCGGACAATGGCCTCTTCCTCCTGATCAACCTCTGCCTCTCCTTCGTCTTCTTCCTGGGCCTGAGCATGCTCAGGCACTCCCACATTTGTCTGTGCACTCTGCATTACGGCTTGATCCCCACGTGCAAGCAGTTTAAAAAGCATTTTGTCAAGCATGAACACAATGGGGAGCACTTGTGATATGTTACAGTGTTCCATGCTGACCAACTTTGTGGCTTGCTCAAAAGGCTGCAAAACGTGGCAAACCTGACCAATTTTATCCCACTGGTCCCCAGTAATGTAGTCCAGTGAGAGAGTTGTGGAGGAAGCAGTCTCGGACAGATATATCCTGACCGCCATTCCCTGCTCCCACAATCTCTCCAACATGTGGAGGGTGGAGTTCCACCGCGTCGGGCAATCCGATATCAGTCTGTGCTGCTGAAGGTTATGGCGGCGCTGCAGCAATTTCAAGGACGCGGAGGCGGTCGCAGAGCGCCGGATGTGGGCTGACACCTTACGTGCTGAGGCCACAGCATCCTTCAACCCTTCAAAGGTTCCTAAAAACTTGTTAACGACGAGGTTAAAAACGTGGGCCAAGCATGGAAGATGGGTGTAGCCACCTAGACGAATAGTGGCAAGCATATTTGAACCATTGTCAGACACGACAATACCTTTCTCAAGTTTACGTGGGGTCAACCACTGCCGGATCTGATCCTCAAAGGCACGAAGGATTTCAGATCCTGTTTGCCTCTTTTCTTCCATGGACACCAGCTGCAGCATTGCTTGGCAGCGATAGTGCTGCATGCCACTGTAGGAACATAACTGCTTGCTGGGAGGCTCAACAACACCAACCTGGCCTGACACAGAACAGGTGGCAGAGGGGAGTGGAGCAGGCCTCCCCTTGACCCCACGGGGCGGCACCACAAGCTGTTGCTGAAATACTGGCCGAGATCTTGCACCACCCCCAGCTTGATGTAGGGTGACCCAATGGGCTGTATATGTTATGTACTTGCCCTGCCCATGCCTGCTGGTCCATGCATCTGTAGTAAAATGCACCTTTCCGCCCACTGCGTGGTCCATAGACCGGGCTACACACGCCAACATGTGCTGGTGTAGGGCAGGAATAGCCTTCCTGGAAAAATAATGGCGGCTGGGGATCCGCCATTGTGGCGCCACACTGGTCATAAGTCTGCGGAAGGGGGCACTGTCCACAAATGTGTAAGGTAGGAGTTGTTGGGCCAACAGTTTTGCCAGGAGCCCATTATTCTTCACAACAAATTTATCAGTTGCAGGGAGCATACGCTTCCTCTGCAACATTTCAGGAACAGAAGGCTGGCGCTGCAAGAGTGGTGATTCAGGGAAGACAACATCAGAAGATGAGGTGGACTGGTGCCCTCTTCCAGCCTGGCGTGCAGAAGGAATCGGACAGGATTGGGACTGCGCAGGTTGAATAGGGACAGGCCAAAGGCTGGAAGGAGGAAGGGGTGGGCCTGCTTTTGCTGCCGTTCCAGTCACGCTTTTCCAAAATTCTTCACCCATTCAAAAGCACGGCTGTGATGGACACGCAGATGGCTTCTCAGACCTGAAGTGCCTAAGCCGCTGTCCTTATTGCCTCTGCTCACCATTTTGCGGCATGTGTTAAACACAACATTGGACTCGTCCTCTGCATGGACTGTAAAAAATTCCCATGCCGGGGACGACTTTTCGACAACCCGGGTTTTTTTTGTTTTTGAAGCTTTCCCAGCAGTGGACTGATGGTGGCGGGTACTTGCAACTGAAATTGCAGCTGTAGGGTGCTGGCCAACAGGATGCTCACTTTGGCCATGCTGATTGCGCCTGCTGACACCTAAGCCACCAGATGCCATCCAGTTAGGATCACCAACCTCATCATCTAAACAATCCTCCAGTTCAGCCACAGAACTGGAACTATGTGTATCTGCTCTCTCCACCTGGACACCATGCAAATCAATGGTTGACTGGAGAAGTTGACTTGTCACAAGCTTGTAAGGTTTTTTTATGCGATGACAAAAACATGGGGGCCATTTCTGTCAACACACCACCACCCACAATTTCTGGAGATCTTGGACTCGAGGTCTCTTCCAATGGCTCATCCAAACACTTCGGCAAGGCTCTCTCCTCATCATAAAAAGTTAAATCTAACTTTGGAGAAGAGCACTGGGAGGAAGCAACCAGATTGGCACAACCAGCTGCCGCCGGGGTCTGTTCATGAAGAACATGGCTACTGGAGCTGCTGTCACTAGCGAGAAATTCCTCCGAATGGGTAGTCGGCTCCTTTTCAAAATATTTCAGCACAGTCTGCGCTCGTTGCTCAGTAAGCCTTTCCCTGCGAGTAAACACAAGGAACACATTTCTCATCAAAGGAGACCTATTCCTGCTGCCACCTTGACCTGATACATCACTCCACCTTTTTGGAGTGGAAGGTGCATCCTGCTGCTTTCGCTCCATTTGCCTTTTATTATAGTTGCAAAAACTAAATTCACAAGCAACTATACTCAGTCACAAATCAGTAATCTAACTACCCTGACCCTGTCACACTAACGCAACTACACTCTCTCTGTAATATCACACTAAGGTAATCCTCACTCTCTCTATCACACTAAACTAAGCCTGACTCTTTCTCTATCACACTAAGCTAAGCCTGACTCTCTCTCTATCACACTAAGGTAATCCTCACTCTCTAACACACTAAGGTAATCCTCTCTCTATCACACTAAACTAAGCCTGACTCTCTCTCTAGTTCTTCTCACAGTCACAGCAACTACACTACAATCTATCTCACAGTCTCTCACTAAATCACTATACAATCTAGCAATAAATCACAGCTAACTCACTAAACCTCACTCTAAAGGTGGCCACTAACGGTCCAATTTCTAGCGAAAAATCGTTCGAGCGATCAGAAATTCTGATCGGACAAAAAATCGTTCACTACACCATCAACTAACCAATCATTGCTTCCTATCTATCACGACCACCAAGAAAATCCAAATTTTCATTCGACGAAAATTCATTCGGGCGACATTTTTTTCACTCGTTCATAATCGATTGTGTCCACCAATGGAGATTATTTACAACCAATCCGATCAGAATTTCTGATCGCTCGAACGATTTTTCGCTAGAAATTGGACCGTTAGTGGCCAGCTTAAAGCTCACTCACACAGTCTTTAAAAGACTATTGTTTTATTAAACAGTATAGTAACAGTACAGTCACAATATGGGTCTGTCTCTCTCCTCTGCTCCACAAGACTGAAACCCACAAGATGGAGGACAGCCTCGCCTCTATTTTATACAAGATGGGTGGGATAGCCTGTGATAGGTCGCTAGGATATGGTTGCTAACTTATGATTGGTTTCGGGGGCGTAGCAATAGGGGATGCAGAGGTTGCGACCGCATCGGGGCCCTTGGGCCAGAGGGGCCCCGTAGGGACCTCCCTAAACTGCAGTATTGGCTCTCTATTGGTCCTGTGCTCATAATAATCACTTCTATAGATACTTTGAATAGTAGTAATCTTTAACAAACTGTTCCCCATCCCCTTCTTGCACCTCTGACACTGTAGTTGCCATTGGCAGGTTTTGGTGCGCCGTATCAATTGTTATGTATAGGGTGCTTGGGGGGCCCCAATGTAAAACTTGCATCGGGGCCCACAGCTCCTTAGCTATGCCACTGATTGGTTTATCTTTTTTAAGCAGCCCTATTTGTTCAGTAATTCTGCGATTTTCCGCGGAATTCCACGGATTACCGCGTTCCGGCGGCTACACTGATTGGTTTATTCATTCCGAATACACTCATTGGCTTAAAAATACCGATTGACGGTATTGCGGAAATTCCGTGGAATTCCGCTTCCGCCTACTACCTAATTCCGGATTCCGCGTACCGGTCCGGAAATGCAAATTCCGGCCGGTAATGCGGGATTATCAATTCCACCGATTCCTGATGAGCACCCCTAATCAGTACGTATACAGAGAGAGGAGACCAGCGGCGAGAGAGCAGCGCTTGGAGCCAGGCAGGTGAGCTTCCTGCCTGAGTATGCGTCTGAGGGGGGAGCACGGCGGGCGGCCCAGGAGAGGAAGGGAGAGGTCGTGCTGCCCTCCCCGCGGCTCCGGCTCCCCCCTCCATTATTGGGGACAGCTACCTATCTAACCTATCCTGGGGGCACCTACCTAATCTAACCTACGATGGGGGGCACCTACCTAATCTAACCTACGCTGGGGGGCACCTACCTATCTAACCTACACTGGGGGCACCTACCTAATCTAACCTACACTGGGGGGCACCTACCTAATCTAACCTACACTGGGGGGCACCTACCTAATCTAACCTACACTGGGGGGCACCTACCTAATCTAACCTACACTGGGGGGCACCTACCTAATCTAACCTACACTGGGGGGCAGCTACCTATCTAACCTACACTGGGGGGGCAGCTACCTATCTATCCTATACTGGGGGGCACCTACCTATCTAACCTATATTGGGGGCACCTACCTATCTAACCTATACTGGGGGCAGCTACCTAATCTAACCTACGCTGGGGGGCAGCTACCTATCTAACCTATACTGGGGGGCACCTACCTAATCTAACCTACACTGGGCGGCAGCTACCTATCTAACCTACACTGGAGGGCAGCTACCTATCTAACCTACACTGTGGGGCAGCTACCTAATCTAATCTACACTGGGGGGGCAGCTACCTATCTAACCTGCACCGGGGGGCAGCTACCTAATCTAACCTATACTGGGGGGCAGCTACCTATCTAACCTATACTGGGGGGCACCTACCTAACCTATACTGGGGGGCACCTACCTAACCTATACTGGGGGGCACCTACCTAACCTATACTGGGGCGGCAGCTACCTAATCTAACCTATACTGGGGGGCACCTACCTATCAAACCTATACTGGGGGGCAGCTACCTAATCTAACCTATTCTGGGGGGCACCTGTCTAATTTAGCCTATACTAGGGGGCAGCTACCTAATCTAACCTATACTGGGGGGCACCTACCTATCTAACCTATACTGAGGGGCACCTACCTATCTAACCTATACTGGGGGGGCACCTACCTATCTAACCTATACTGGGGGCACTTACTTATCTAACCTGTATTGGGGGCACCTACCTAGCTAGCTAGCCTATACAGGTGGCAACTATACTGGCTACCTATATTGCAGGCACCTACCTAAATAACCTATACTGGGGGCACCTACCTATCTAACCTATACTGGGGGCAACTATTCTGGCTACTTATATTAGAGGCACCCACCTAGCTAACCTGTACTGGAGCACCTACCTATCTAACTTATACCGGGGGCGCATGCCTATCTAACCTATACTGGGGGCAACTATACTGGCTACCTATACTGGAGGCACCTACCTGGCTAACCTATAGCGGGGGCAACTATACTGGCTAACCTATGCCTGGTTACCTATACTGGGGGGACCTATACTAAGTGCAACTAGACTTGGCTAACCTATACTGCGGGCACCCATACCTTGCTCGGGGGGGAGCGCAATTTTTACACCCTCGCCCTGGGTACATTTTAGCCTAGAAACTGCACTGGTCAGATAGACCAAGGGACAGTTCTCTCTCTGACCGAGTCTGATCTGGGAGAGATCTGTTGGTTGCCCATACACTACAGGCCTGCCAATTCCAGATCAATTTCATGCTGAAACCTTGTGACGCCGCATCCGCCGTCTCCCCCCTCCCTAATGTTCACTGTGCCTCCCCGTGCACCATACATTACCTGTCCGCATCTGCCACTGTCTCCGGGTGCCATCATCCGACCATACACGTGCCCCACGTGGTTGCGTGATGTGGGGATGTGTGTGACGTCACACACAGGGTGTATGTATGGACAGAGGACAGCGCCCAGAGCCAGCAGCGGACGTGGACAGGTAATGTACAGTGCGCTGGGCACTGCGAGGGGGGGGGGGGGGCACATTGACCATCGGGGGGGGGGGGAGGCAGCACCTGGGTTTCGTTGCTCATCCGGATATCGCTTGCCTGACTGACCACACCAGCCTGAGGGCACTGTTTTCATACATAATTATTATTGACTCATATCAAATCAGCCACTAAGTCACCAGATGTATGGGCACCTTTACCGCCTACTGTGCTCTGCTGTTGCCAAAGCCAATTCCGGACACAACCAAGTCAAACTGATTGTGATGAAGGCAAATCACTGACAAGCTATTACCTGATGAGTTCTGTGGTGGTGATCCTCTAGCAGAAGGACTCTGATCTTCTTTGCCTGGAGAGTGAAGCAGAAACAAGACTCATATCTTGTGAACAATGATGAACAATTATGGCTCCCTCATTAGACATAACACAGTAAGGTAAGTTAACACATCTAACAAAAACCAACAGCAAGGCAACACCTCAATATAATTAAAGGACCACTGTCACAAAAAATAAAAAAAGTGTAAAGCACATGTGGGCACATAGATACTGTATAGTCATACATTTCTCCAAGAGTAATAGGCTCGATAAATTACGCGTATCTCCTCCAATATACCGTAAGTGAATCACATGTATAGGTTGACTCCAAAATGTGACCCTCTTAAGCTGGAATTGTTATTGCCTCCAGTATAAGTCTACCCAGCAAGTTAATGGCTGCACTTGGGCACCAGAAGGAGTATTGACTGTACTGCATAAGGTATTGCAGCCATTAGCCGCTCCTGTCCCTTCACTGCAGCCACTTTCTCCTGTTCCCCCCAAGTGCTGTAATCATCCACTCCCCCTCCTTAGTAAGCACTGCAGCCCAGTATATTTCCCTGTCTCTTCTTGGTAATTTGTTGTGGACAGGACTTTCTTTCCTGTCATTTATCTTTATCAAGAAAGTGTCACCACTGGGTAAATTGCTGCAAATGGGAATGTCACTAATAGTGAACACATTACTCAGTGTGCTCAGTGCTGCAGCCATTGGATGGTAAATGTCACAGCGTCTCAGAGGCAATGGATGTCTTTAAAAGCTTCTCATAGCAAAAGGAAACTGGAAATATCCCACGCCAATAAAATTAAAACGGGTACCCGAACGCGAAGGCATTTTGGGTAACCCGTAGGTACCGACCTGATACAGGCCTTTAGCATGGGATATTTGTGGGGATATTGGCGTGGGATATTTCTGAGGATATTGGCGTGGGATATTTCTGAGGATATTGGCGTGAGATCTTTCTGAGGATATTGGCGTGGGATCTTTCTGAGGATATTGGCGTGGGATATTTCTGAGGATATTGGCGTGGGATATTTCTGAGGATATTGGCGTGGGATATTTCTGAGGATATTGGTGTAGGATATTTCTGAGGATATTGGTGTTAAGGATTGCGGAGACGCCGCCGTGCGGTTGGGCTTAAGTCCCTTCAGCGTTTCCTTGGCTTTGCTAATTATTACAGAAGGTTTATAAAGGGGTATTCCACGGTCATTTCTCCCCTTACCAATCTCACCAGGAAAGGGGCGGATACTGCTCACTGGTCTCCTGAGGCTTTACATGCGTTTGCCACCCTGAAAGGCCTTTTTTGTTCAGCACCCATCCTCAGACATGTGGATACGTCCTTCCCGTTCATTGTGGAGGTGGATGCCTCGGAGGTCGGGGTGGGGGCTGTGCTGTCGCAGCGGTCAGGCTTACAGGGTAGAATGCACCCGTGCGCATATTTCTCTCGCAGGTTCTCCCCTGCAGAGAGGAATTACGATATTGGTAATAGAGAGCTCCTGGCCATCAAATTAGCTTTCGAGGAATGGCGACATTGGTTAGAAGGAGCTGAGCATACCATCACGGTTTACACCGATCATAAAAACTTAGAATACATCGAGGGGGCTAAGAGGTTGAGCCCTCGTCAGGCTCGGTGGGCGCTATTTTTCTCCAGGTTCACTTTTATTATTACGTATACCCCGGGGAGCAAGAATATTAAGGCAGATGCTTTGTCCAGATGCTTTGAGTCAGAGATAGCGCAGCCTTCCATTCCAGAGACGATAATTCCCCAGAGGTTGATACTGGCAGCCACTGGAACTTGGGAAGATTGGAGAGAGAAGTTGATTTCCTTTCAGCAGGACATCCTGGAGGGGAAGCCCGCAGGGGTTCTGTTCGTTCCTCTACCATTTCGCCTTCAGGTTCTAGAGATGTTCCACGCACATAAGAATGCAGGGCATCCTGGGGCATCTAGAACACAGGATTTGGTAGCCAGATGTGCCTGGTGGCCTTCCTTGGCAGCAGATTGCAAGGAATATGTGAAGGAGTGTGTGACATGTGCCAAGAGTAAACCCTCCCGGCTGGCACCTGTCGGTACTTTGCAGCCGTTGCCCACCCCGACTGAACCGTGGACGCACCTGTACATGGACTTCGTGGGCGAGCTTCCCAGGTCTGAAGGGATGGCGGTCATTTGGGTCGTGGTCGACCGATTTAGCAAAATGGCCCATTTTGTACCTTTGAAAGGACTCCCCTCGGCTCAGGAACTGGCCGAGTTGTTCATCACGCATGTTTTTCGATTGCACGGCATTCCCGAAGACATAGTCTCAGACAGGGGAGTCCAATTTGTCTCACGATTTTGGAAAGCCTTTTGCCACCTCATGGGCATAAAACTATCTTTCTCGTCTGGTTATCACCCTGTAAGGATCCGCTCCTCTCGGCCGCAGTATGGTCTGAGGCGACGATTGAGGTAGAGTCAGCTAACACTTAGCAGGGGTTTATTTTAATAATATAAAATTATAGTTTGTGACCGTGCCTAGGATTGAACCCTGGTCTCCCACATCAGAGGTGGTGAGCTTGACCACTGTGCTATGGTTAATACACTCAGAAAGCTTTGCTGGTCAGCATTGGGTGGGTCAGCTGACCTGTTGTGGTCATCTGTTTCAGCTGATCTCACTGTCAGCTGATTTATGCCTGCGTGTGATTGGCTGCTGTATGCATGTGGCCGGCCACTGATTGGTTGCATGTAGTATATAAGTCTGCTGAGTGCTTCCTGTCATTGCCTGTGATAGCGTTAGCTAGTCTAGCTGCTGGGTGCGTGTATCCTGGTTGGAAAAGTATTCTTTGTTGGATTACTTGGCTTTTTGACCTCTGCCTGATTTTGGACCTTCCTTGCTCGCTGCCTGAACTGACCCCGGAAACTCTCGACTACTCTCTTGCCTGCTCCTTCTGTACTGCGAATCTCGGATACCTGTGTTTGACCCCGGACTGTTATTGGACTCTGCTTTTGTTTCTTGTTTGGTGTTCTATCTATACCCACCCTGCATTCAGCCTCAATATCTTGCGCCCTAAAGGCCTGGGTGTAACCGAAGTCGGGTAGGTGTTGTCTCTCACCTCCCGTTCAAGCGGGGACGCGCCACACAAGGCGAAGACGGCGGAGGTAGATTGGGACATTGAGGCTGATTCGTGGGTGGATAGGTTGCCAGGCCTTACATTATCACGGGCCGCTACAATTATTATCATGGAGGAGCTCCAACGCCAGATATTGCTACTTACTGGAGCCGTTAACCAGCTTACAGAACGGGTTAATACTCTACAAAACCAGCAAGCTAATCTGCCGGCTCAACCTGTGGACAACGCAGGGTCTCTTCCCGCTTCGGTCTCGGGGACGTCTGCGGAACCAAAGCTACCACTTCCAGAGAAATTTTCAGGTACCAGGAGTCAGTTTAGTAACTTTATGAACTCTTGTCAAATGTATTTTCGTGTCAGACCAATTGCTTCTGGTTCTGAAACTCAACGTGTGGCTCTTATCATTTCACTGCTCCAAGGGGATCCGCAATCTTGGGCCTTTGGCCTTCCACATGGACATGTGGCCCTTTCTTCTGTTGATGAATTTTTTAAGGCCATGGCAGTATTATACTCAGATCCTGATCTCGCCACTACAGCCGTTCAGAAGTTAAGAGATTTGAGACAAGGCCGCAGACCTGCTGAGGAATACGCTGCAGAATTCCGCAGGTGGTCAGTCTCTACCAACTGGAATGATCCTGCCTTACTTGATCAGTTCCTGCTTGGTCTGTCGGAGACTGTAAAAGACATATTGGTCAGTCATCCAGTTCCTGAAACGCTTGAGGATGCTATTACCCTTGCCATTCGGGTGGACCGGAGAGTCCAGCAGAGACGCCAGGGGAGAACTTTCTTTCCTACCGTCACTTCTGTCCCTCAAGTCACTTTGCCCCCTGAAGAACCGATGCAACTTGGTTTCTCTAAACTGACTCCTACTGAGAAATTAAGGAGACGTTCTGAGGGTCTGTGTCTCTATTGCGCAGGCAAGGGACATATGGCCAAGGATTGTCCTGTAAAAAAGAGGCCGGAAAACTTCAGCGCCTAGGTGGGTCCGAGGAAACTCACCTAGGCGAGCAGGTACTTCCTCTTGCATTAAAACGCATTTTATTACCTGTAAGCATTATTTGGGGTGACAAGTGTCATTCATGTGAAGCATTTCTTGATTGTGGTGCTGCAGGTAATTTCATTGATTGTTCACTGGCCACGAAATTGGGCATTCCTGCCTTGGAATTACAGGACAGGATTTGTGTGACTGCTATAGATGGTTCTCCTCTACAGGAGAATTGTCCGATAGCAATCACTCCGGAAATCTCGTTTAAAGTTGGTGCATTGCATATTGAGTCTCGGTCATTTTATATACTGAAAATGCCTACCTGTTCTATGGTGTTGGGGTTGCCATGGTTGCAGAAGCACAATCCGCAGATCGACTTCTGGGCAACTTACTAGCTGGTCCTCCTTTTGCCATAAACATTGTTTGAAACTTGTTCCTTTGCATGGGGTTGAGATAGCTTTTGATACATTACCTATTTGTTACAGAGAATTTGTTGACGTATTTTCTCCTCAGGCTGCTGACAAGCTCCCACCTCATAGATCTTACGATTGCCCTATTGATCTTCTTCCTGGTACTATGCCTCCTCGAGGACGTCTTTACAATCTCTCTGGTCCTGAAGATCGGGCTATGAGGGAGTATATCAAGGAAAATCTCAGTAAGGGTTTCATTCGTCCATCCACTTCTCCCGCAGGAGCGGGGTTTTTCTTCGTGGAGAAGAAGGATGGCGGATTGCGGCCCTGCATTGATTATAGAGGTCTGAATAAGATTACTGTTAAGAATAAATACCCATTACCTCTCATTGACGATTTGTTTGCCCAGGTCACAGGAGCTCGGATCTTTACCAAACTTGATTTAAGAGGAGCGTACAATTTGATCAGAATTCGTCAAGGTGACGAGTGGAAGACAGCTTTCAATACAAAGGATGGGCATTATGAATATTTGGTGATGCCATTTGGCCTTTGTAATGCTCCAGCTGTCTTCCAAGACTTTGTAAATGACATCTTTAGAGAATTCTTGGGGCGGTTTATGGTCATTTACTTAGATGATATTTTGATCTATTCTGCTTCACTTTCTGAACATAGATTTCATGTCAAGACTGTACTGCAGAAATTGAGAGAGAACTCTCTTTACGCCAAATTGGAAAAGTGTGTTTTTGAGACCAATCAAATCTCGTTCCTGGGGTATATTATTTCAGATTCTGGTCTCGCCATGGACCCCGTTAAATTGTCCGCAGTCCTAGATTGGCCCCAGCCTTCCGGGCTCAAGGCTCTCCAGCGTTTCCTGGGTTTTGCAAATTTTTATTGCAAGTTTATTAAGGGTTTTTCCACTTTGGTCGCTCCTTTGACTGACCTGACTAAAAAAGAAGCTGATCCCACTCATTGGCCCCCTCAGGCCTGTCATGCCTTTGAGGTATTGAAAAAGGCTTTTTGTACTGCCCCTGTACTGGCTCATCCAGATATCCTTAAACCTTTTATCATTGAAGTTGATGCTTCCGAAATTGGCGTAGGAGCAGTTCTATCACAATACTCAGGTTCTCCAGAACGTCTCCACCCTTGTGCCTTCTTCTCTCGCAAGTTTTCTTCTGCTGAAAGAAATTACGACATAGGGAATAGAGAGCTGTTGGCAGTTAAGATGGCATTCGAGGAGTGGAGACATTGGTTGGAGGGAGCTTTGCATCCAGTCACTGTGTTTACTGACCACAAGAACCTAGAATATATTGAAAGTGCCAAGAGACTCAATCCTAGACAGGCCCGGTGGGCATTGTTCTTTGCCCGTTTCAACTTTACAATTACTTATAAGCCTGGGTCCAAAAACATTAAGGCAGATGCATTATCACGTTGTTTTGAACCTGAAACTAATCAACCTGTAAGTTCAGAATCCATTGTTCCCAAACATTGTATTATAAATGCGCTGTCCACCTCTCAGTTATCACCTGATCTTTCAGTGTTACTGTCTTCCTGTCAGAATGATGCACCTGCCGAGAAACCACCAGGTCTGTTATTTGTTCCATTAACTCTTCGGTTACAGGTTCTACAGCAATTTCATGATTCTAAATTAGCGGGTCATCCTGGTGAAAAAAAGACTGTAGATTTATTGTCTCGTCATGTCTGGTGGCCATCGCTCAGGGTGGATTGTAAGGCCTTTGTTAAGGCATGTCCAGTCTGTGCTCGAAATAAGACTTCTCATCTTGCACCCAGAGGTAATCTGCAACCACTTCCCATCCCTGATAGGCCTTGGACTCATGTGTCGATGGATTTTATTGTAGCTTTACCTTGCTCTCAGGGGAATACTGTCATATGGGTAGTGGTTGACAGATTTAGTAAAATGGCTCACTTTGTTCCCTTGAGTAAGTTACCCTCTGCAAAAGAATTGGCAGAATTGTTTATTGTCCATGTTTTCCGTCTGCATGGTATCCCTGAAAACATTGTCTCTGACAGAGGAGTACAATTTGTCTCGCAGTTTTGGCGAGCATTTTGTTCTCGTATTGGTATATCATTGTCATTTTCCTCTGGATTTCATCCTGAGACTAATGGACAAACTGAGAGAACAAACCAGTCTTTGGAGCAATATCTCCGGTGTTTTGTATCTGATTGTCAGGACCAATGGTTTGAAGTTCTACCGTATGCAGAATTTGCTTTTAACAACCTTGCCAGTACCTCTACTAAAATGTCCCCATTTCAGATTGTCACAGGTTTAAATCCTAAGTTTGCTTCCCTATCAGGTACGTCTTCTGGGTTTCCAGTGTTGGAGGATTGGCTGTCAAATATGGTTTCGTTATGGGACCAGGTTAAAAGAAATTTAGAGGTGGCAGTCAAACAGCAGAAAAAATTTGCTGATAAACATCGTTCTCAGGAATTTTCCTTTTCACCTGGTGATTTAGTCTGGGTCTCCACCCGTAACCTTTCTTTACGGCAGCCTTCTTCCAAACTGGGTCCCAGATATATAGGTCCTTACCCTGTAACAGAAAAAAATCAATAACGTCACCTACAGGATTTCATTGCCTCAATCCATGCGGGGAGTCAATTCATTTCATGTTTCTCTGCTGAAACCGGCAGTTAATACCATGATATCTGACTCTCCACCACCTCCGGTCATTGTTGATGGAGAACCAGAATACGAAATTGAAAAAATTCTGGATTCTCGTAAAGTACGTAATTCTTTACAATACCTTGTTGACTGGAAGGGCTATGGCCCAGAAGAAAGATGTTGGGTCCCAGCACGTCAGGTACATGCTAAAGAATTAATCCATCAATTTCATTTGAAATTTCCAGATAAACCAAGGTTGGAGTGTTCGGAGACCAATCCTCAGGGGAGGGGTACTGTAAGGATCCGCTCCTCTCGGCCGCAGTATGGTCTGAGGCGACGATTGAGGTAGAGTCAGCTAACACTTAGCAGGGGTTTATTTTAATAATATAAAATTATAGTTTGTGACCGTGCCTAGGATTGAACCCTGGTCTCCCACATCAGAGGTGGTGAGCTTGACCACTGTGCTATGGTTAATACACTCAGAAAGCTTTGCTGGTCAGCATTGGGTGGGTCAGCTGACCTGTTGTGGTCATCTGTTTCAGCTGATCTCACTGTCAGCTGATTTATGCCTGCGTGTGATTGGCTGCTGTATGCATGTGGCCGGCCACTGATTGGTTGCATGTAGTATATAAGTCTGCTGAGTGCTTCCTGTCATTGCCCGTGATAGCGTTAGCTAGTCTAGCTGCTGGGTGCGTGTATCCTGGTTGGAAAAGTATTCTTTGTTGGATTACTTGGCTTTTTGACCTCTGCCTGATTTTGGACCTTCCTTGCTCGCTGCCTGAACTGACCCCGGAAACTCTCGACTACTCTCTTGCCTGCTCCTTCTGTACTGCGAATCTCGGATACCTGTGTTTGACCCCGGACTGTTATTGGACTCTGCTTTTGTTTCTTGTTTGGTGTTGGTGATCTATCTATACCCACCCTGCATTCAGCCTCAATATCTTGCGCCCTAAAGGCCTGGGTGTAACCGAAGTCGGGTAGGTGTTGTCTCTCACCTCCCGTTCAAGCGGGGACGCGCCACACAAGGCGAAGACGGCGGAGGTAGATTGGGACATTGAGGCTGATTCGTGGGTGGATAGGTTGCCAGGCCTTACACACCCACAGACCAATGGCCAGACTGAGAGAATAAATCAGTTGTTAGAGCAGTTCTTAAGGTGTTATGTGGCTGAAGCGCAGGACGATTGGGTCACATTTCTGCCGTTCGCGGAATTTGCCCAAAATAACTTAAAAAACTCGTCCTCCGGGTTTTCCCCTTTTCAGGTAGTGACGGGAAGATCACCCAAATTTTCCCCATTACCTATAGCTTCCACTCCGTTCCCAGCCCTGGAGACCTGGCAAAGGTCATTTAGGGACCTTTGGGGGACAGTAAGAAGTAACCTGGAGAAGGCCTTTTTGAGTCAGAAGGGTCAAGCCGACAAGAGACGGTCGTTGGAGTGGAGGTTCCAGCCAGGAGACCTGGTCTGGGTGTCCACACGTCACTTGACCCTAAAACAACCTTCTAATAAGCTTGGTCCCAGGTTTGTGGGTCCATTTCCGATAACCAAAAAGATCAACAATGTCACATATACCATTGATCTTCCCACCAGCATGCGCGGAGTAAGGTCTTTCCACGTATCACTTCTCAAACCCGCAGTCCAGGTGGGTCCCACTCCTCCTCCTCCTGTCTTAGTCGATGCCCAACCCGAGTATGAGGTGGAAAAGATCATAGATTCACGTACTGTACAGAACTCGGTGCAGTATCTCGTACATTGGTAGGGGTACGGCATTGAGGAGAGGCAATGGGTACCGGGGAACCGCATGCATGCGGACGAGTTAGTGAGAGAATTTCATGCTGTACATCCAGAAAAACCTGGAAGGAGCTGTCCGGAGTCCACTCCTCGGGGGGGGGGGGGGGGGTACTGTGAGAAAACGCGGAGGAGCCGCCGCCATGAGCCAGCGGCAGACGGCTCCTTCCGCACACAGCAGTCACTCGCACGGAGAGGCAGCCGCCTCCTCGCATCATGAGGCGGCTGCCTCCGTGCAACAGGTTGCGGAGCGTGGCGAAACCGCCGCGTTGGACGCGGCGGTTAGCACGCATGTCCCCGCTGCGGAGACACCGCAGAGCGGGGCTGTGGTGGCTGGGACTCGTAGTCCCTCAAGGTTCAGAGTGACACGCGCGCGCGCACTCAGACAAGATTTATTACACCCAGGAGGGAGTCAGCTGACCAGGCAGGTCAGCTGACTCTAGCTCCACTTCCCATTGGTCCAGCAATTAGGGAGGTGCTGGGGGACATCTATGGTATATATACTGCTGGCTGTTCACTCATCTCTTGTCTGGCGTTGCGTTCACATATGTGGGAGCACCCAGATCCGTAGTCAGATCCGTTAGTGTGCCGGGACCAGCTGGAGCTGTAATCCTACACTAAGCTAGATTCTGTTGATAGCTTAAAGTACTAGTTTGATTGTGATTATCTGTTTTGACCTTTGCCTGCCTCGACTATTCTCCTGAACTCTGATCTTGTACCTCGATATTTCTGATACTCTGTTGCCGAACCCCGGCTCGTTCCTTGACTCTGCTTCTGCCTCCTGATTTTGTACCCCGATATATCTGTTACCCCGTTGCTGAACCCTGCCTGTACTTTGACTCCGCCTTTGCCTCCTGATCTTGTACTTTATCTGTCCGTGTGTGTACGACCTGGCTTGCCCGACCTCGAGAACCGACCTTGTTGTTAGAGGCGGTTCCTCGCTCTGTTAGTGATCCTTCCTCCTGAAGGTTACTTTCAGCCTGTCCTTCCTACTGTCAGTCTGACTCCTCCCGTCTTGGAGAGCTCAGATCTGCGGAAGGAATCTGTGCAGTTCTCCTTGCTGCACTGAGGCTTGTCCTCTGTATTACTGTTGCACCAATCACAACACTCTACTCAGGTGAACAGAGGTTAGCTAGTATATTGGATTATCGGTGATACTGCAGATCACATATAATCTGGTATACGTCTGTATTTCCTGTGATACTGCAGATCACCGGTAATCAGACCTCTCTGTGCTTCACCGATCGTTACAATATTGGTGTAGGATATTTCTGAGGATATTGGCATGGGATATTTCTGAGGATATTGGTGTAGGATATTTCTGAGGATATTGGTGTAGGATATTTCTGAGGATATTGGTGTAGGATATTTCTGAGGATATTGGAGTGGGATATTTCTGAGGATATTGGCGTGGGATATTTCTGAGGATATTGGCGTGGGATATTTCTGAGGATATTGGTGTGGGATATTTCTGAGGATATTGGTGTAGGATATTTCTGAGGATATTGGCATGGGATATTTCTGAGGATATTGGTGTAGGATATTTCTGAGGATATTGGTCGGGGATATTTCTGAGGATATTGGCGTGGGATATTTCTGAGGATATTGGTGTAGGATATTTCTGAGGATATTGGCGGGGGATATTTCTGAGGATATTGGTGTAGGATATTTCTGAGGATATTGGCGTGGGATATTTCTGAGGATATTGGTGTAGGATATTTCTGAGGATATTGGTGTAGGATATTTCTGAGGATATTGGTGTAGGATATTTCTGAGGATACTGTCGTGGGATATTTTTGAGGATATTGGTGTAGGATATTTCTGAGGATATTGGTGGGGGATATTTCTGAGGATATTGGTGTGGGATATATCTGAAGATATTGGCGTGGTGTATTTCTGAATATTTTGGCGTGGGATATTTGTGAGGATATTGGCATGGGATATTTCTGAGGATATTGGTGTAGGATATTTCTGAGGATATTGGCGGGGGATGTTTCTGAGGATATTGGTGGGGGATATTTCTGAGGATATTGGCTTGGGATATTTCTGAGGATATTGGCAGGGGATATTTCTGAGGATATTGGCGTGGGATATTCCTGAGGATATTGGTGTGGAATAATTCTGAGGATATTGGCGTGGGATATTTCTGAGGATATTGGCGAGGTGTATTTCTGAGGATATTGGTGTGGGATATATCTGAAGGTATTTGCGTGGGATGTTTCCGAAGATATTGGTGTTGGATATTTTTTAAGGATACTGGCGTGGGATATTTCCAAGGATATTGGGGTGGGATATTTCCAACAGTGTTGCTTGCGAATTTTTGCCAAAGCCATTTTCGCATCGAAAATCCTATTTTCGATTTCGCCAAATTTTCGCGAAAATAAGTACTATTTTTCGCTTCAAAAGGCGAAATTTCGCATTAATATTTTCGCATTAATTTTCGTCTAAAGTCCGTTTTTTTTCGCGTTGAATATCTAAGCCCCCTTAAAAGCTAGAATCACCAAATTTGCAGGGTATATTAAAGAGATATGTGGGTACAAGAGGAAAAATAAATTTTTCAAAAAGACCTTATAGTTTTTGAGAAAATCGATTTTAAAGTTTCAAAGGAAAAAAGTATACATTTAAATGCAGTAAATGACAGTTACTTAAAGGGATACTGTTGGAGGGGGTCGGGGTAAATTGAGTTGAAGTTACCCGGGGGTTCTAATGGTCCCCCACAGACATCCTGTGCCCACGCAGCCACTCCCCAATGCTCCGGCCCCGCCTCTGGTTCACTTCTGGAATTTCAGACTTTAAAGTCTGAAAACCACTGCGCCTGCGTTGCCGTGTCCTCACTCCCGCTGATGGTACCAGGAGCATACTGCGCAGGCCCAGTATGGTCTGTGCTTGCGCCGTGTGCTCCTGGTGACATCAGGGGAAGCGAGGACATGGCAACGCAGGCGCAGTGGTTTTCAGACTTTAAAGTCTGAAATTCCAGAAGTGAACCAGAGGCGGGGCCGGAGCATTGGGGAGTGGCTGCGCGGGCACAGGATGCCTGCGGGGGACCATTAGAAGCCCCAGGTAACTTCAACTCATTTTCCCCCGACCCCCCCCTCTACAGTATCCCTTTAAGCAAACCTAGAGGTAGTGTAAAATTACTAATATCAAAAGAAAGGGCCAAGTGCAAACTGCCAAGTGCAAAGGGCCAAGTGCAAGGGCAAAGGGCCAAGTGCAAGGGCAAAGGGCCAAGTGCAAGGGCAAAGGGCCAAGTGCAAGGGCAAAGGGCCAAGTGCAAAGGGCCAAGTGCAAAGGGCCAAGTGCAAAGGGCCAAGTGCAAAGGGCCAAGTGCAAGGGCAAAGGCCCAAGTGCAAAGGGCCAAGTGCAAAGGCCCAAGTGCAAAGGGACAATTGCACGTGAAAAGTGCCAAGTGCAAAGGGCCAAGTGCAAAGGGCCAAGTGCAAAGGCAAAGGGCCAATTGCAAGTGCAAAGGGCCAAGTGCAAAGGCAAAGTGCAAAGGCAAAGGGCCAAGTGCAAAGGGCCAAGTGCAAAGGGACAATTGCACGTGAAAAGTGCCAAGTGCAAAGGGCCAAGTGCAAAGGGCCAAGTGCAAAGGCAAAGGGCCAATTGCAAGTGCAAAGGGCCAAGTGCAAAGGCAAAGTGCAAAGGCAAAGGGCCAAGTGCAAAGGGCCAAGTGCAAGTGCAAAGGGCCAAGTGTCAAATGAAAAGGGCCAAGTGCAAAGGCAAAGGGCCAAGAGCCAAGGGCTCTTTGCACTTGGCCCTTTGCACTTGGCCCTTTTCATTTGACCCTTGGTCCTTTGCACTTGCACTTGGCCGTTTGCACTTGGCACTTGTTCTTGGCACTTGGCCCTTTGCACTTGGCAGTTTGCACTTGGCACTTGTTCTTGGCACTTGGCCCTTTGCACTTGGCCGTTTGCACTTGGCACTTGCTCTTGGCACTTGGCCCTTTGCACTTGGCACTCGGCCCTTTGCACTTGGCAGTTTGCACTTGGCACTTAGCCCATGGCACTTACACTTGGTCCTTTCTTTTGATATTAGTAAATTTACACTACTGCTAGGTTTGCTACAGTAACTGTCATTTACTGCATTTAAATGTATACTTTTTTCCTTTGACACTTTAAAGTCGATTTTCTCAAAAACTATAAGGTCTTTTTGAAAAATTTCTTTTTCCTCTTGTACCCACATATCTCCTTAATATACCCTGCACATTTGGTGATTCTAGCTTGTAAGGGGGCTTAGAAATTCAACGCGAAAAAAACGGACTTTAGGCGAAAATTAATGCGAAAATATTTGTCGAATTTTCGCCTTTCGAAACAAAAATAGTACTTATTTTCGCGAAAATTCGGCGAAAAGAATATTTGCATTTTCGCTCATCACTGATTTCCAAGGATATTGGGGTGGGATATTTCTGGGGATATTGGTGTGCAATATTTCTAAGGATATTGGTGTGGGATAGAGGCCTGTGTGAGTCTAATTTTTCAGACCTACACCCAATCTGCACCTGCAGCCCCACTATACCCAGTTGTGACTGCTACGTGCCTGTTGGAAGTACTACATAACACAGAAGGATATCTGGAGATTGGTGGGATGTCTTTTTAACCCATCGCTTTACTCACATGTCTCCCTTGAGGCCAGGTAGATGATCACTATGAGGAGAATCACACAGATGATGGTCAGCACGCCGATCAGGATTATCCTCTGACTCCAACCTGGAACTAAAGGATAAGGAAGACAAATTACTAAATGGAAACTGTTCCCCAAATTCAGAGGCCCAGCCTGGTGACCCGATCAGACTAGTAATGCCTAACCGTGTTGCCATAGCAATGCGTGTGTTACCATAGCAGTGCACGTGCTACTCAGGTATCATGGGTTGCAACGCACATATCTCTACTGGCATGAGTACCGGTAAATTGCCATGTGCTGCTTGCAAACCGTATTTATACCGACCTTTTGTTAATCATTTTTATGTTTGACAATAGAGCATTACACTGTATTTAATGCATTGCTTTACACACATTATTTCACGTGTGCAAAAGTTTAGGCTTGCCAGTGAAGTCTCACTGAAGCTTGATGCCTGACAACCCCACAACACAGAATGTGAGTGAGCAGATAACAGATGTAACGTTTGTACCTACTCATGCGCTATCTGCTTGGTCACCCCTTATTTTATGGCTTCTATAGGTAATGAGCACTTACAAGTGTAAACTTTAATATAACATACATAATCCCACGTGTCACAGCACAATCACCCCCCATATACTACACTGAGAGAGCTGCCTGGCTCGGGTGTCAGCTGCTCCTGAGATTAGAGTGGCTCTGGCTGCCATGTAATATAACATCACAAACACTGGTCCACATGACAGCCCGGGGGCCCCAGGTCTCTCTCACTCGCTGGGGCCCCCAAACCACCATGCGACACCTAGAGGGAAGTGTGGGCAAGCCCTGGACCTCTCACCTCCAGGGAACTCACCCCACCACCTCTAAACTGAATGCCAACTGCAACAAACACAATTGCTAACTTCCAGCTAGAGCAATATCCTGCATCTATCTGGCCAGCAGACGCCAGTCAGCCAATCAGGTGTACTGTCATACACCCTTTGCCTGCTGTACCGAATCCAGCAGGAATTACATAAATTAGCACTCAGGTGGGAGGCTTTGGTTGGACGCAATCGTGAATTGCATCGTTTACAGGGCACGGCTCCCACACGGTCCCCCCCCTAACCACTCACCTGTCAACCACATCCTAGAAGCTGCAAATAAAAAAATTTAAAATCACAAACACTGGTCCACATGACAGCCCGGGGGCCCCAGGTCTCTCTCACTCGCTGGGGCCCCCAAACCAGACCAGTGTTTGTGATTTTACATTTTTTTATTTGCAGCTTCTAGGATGCGGTTGACAGGTGAGTGGTTAGGGAGGGGACCGTGTGGGAGCCGTGCCTACACGGGGCGTCCCTGTAAACGATGCAATTCACGATTGCGTCCAACCAAAGCCTCCCACCTGAATGCTAATTTATGTAATTCCTGCTGGACTCGGTACAGCAGGCAAAGGGTGTATGACAGTACACCTGATTGGCTGACTGGCGTCTGCTGGCCAGATAGAGCCTGAGGCAGGATATTGCTCTAGCTGGAAGTTAGCAATTGTGTTTGTTGCAGTTGGCATTCAGTTTAGAGGTGGTGGGGTGAGTTCCCTGGAGGTGAGAGGTCCAGGGCTTGCCCACACTTCCCTCTAGGTGTCGCATGGTGGTTTGGGGGCCCCAGCGAGTGAGAGAGACCTGGGGCCCCCGGGCTGTCATGTGGACCAGTGTTTGTGATTTTAAATTTTTTTATTTGCAGCTTCTAGGATGCGGTTGACAGGTGAGTGGTTAGGGAGGGGACCGTGTGGGAGCTGTGCCTACACGGGGCGTCCCTGTAAACGATGCAATTCACGATTGCGTCCAACCAAAGCCTCCCACCTGAATGCTAATTTATGTAATTCCTGCTGGATTCGGTACAGCAGGCAAAGGGTGTATGACAGTGCACCTGATTGGCTGACTGGCGTCTGCTGGCCAGATAGAGGCAGGATATTGCTCTAGCTGGAAGTTAGCAATTGTGTTTGTTGCAGATGTAATATAACATGTAATATAACATTAGGGTTGCCAGGTGTCCGGTTTTACACCGGACAGTCCGGTTTTTGTGCTCTGTGTCCGGTTGAAAAAGGCATGCTAAACCGGACAATTAAGTTGTCCGGTTTTTTTAGAGCCCCCCCCGCAGCCGCAGCTGCCAGCGCAGGAGGAGAACAGCGCAGCAGAGAGAGAGCTGGGAGCAGCGGTGGAGAAGGGGGTCAATCTCCCCCCCCCCTTCCCTCACCTTAGGGTGCTCTCTCTCCCCCGCTGTCTCCTCCAGGATGATGTTCAGGCTGGCGAGTGGCTGCAGGCGGAACTTACCTCTGTGTCGCTCCAGCGCCGGAAGTTCGGGTCCCGCAGCCGCTGAGAATCTCATTCATGAGCCGGACAACACTAATCAGTCTGAATAGTGTTGTCCGGCTCATGAATGATTCGGATCTTTGATCCGGATCTTTTTTGAATCGAGTCTCAGGCTCAGCGGCTGCGGGACCCGAACTTCCGGCGCCTGCGACACAGAGGTAAGTTCCCCCCTCAGCCAGCCAGCCACCCGCCAGCCTGCACATCATATTGGAGGAGACAGCGGGGGAGAGAGAGCACCCTAAGGTGAGGGAAGGCAAGGGGGGGTTTGCCCCCCTTCTCCACCGCTGCTCCCAGCTCTCTCTCTGCTGCACTGTTCTCCTCCTGCGGGGGGGGGGGGGGGGGGGCGGGGGGCACCTGGCTACCTATTCTGGGCACATATAGCCCCTGGCTAGTGGCTACCTATTCCGGGCACATATACCATTACCCCCTGGCTACCTATTCTGGGCACATATAGCCCCTGGCTACCTATTCTGGGCACATATAGCCCCTGGCTACCTATTCTGGGCACATATAGCCCCTGGCTACCTATTCTGGGCACATATAGCCCCTGGCTACCTATTCTGGGCACATATAGCCCCTGGCTACCTATTCTGGGCACATATAGCCCCTGGCTACCTATTCTGGGCACATATGGCCCCTGGCTACCTATTCCGGGCACATATACCCCCTGGCTACCTATTCTGGGCACATATAGCCCCTGGCTACCTATTCCGGGCACATATACCCCCTGGCTACCTATTCTGGGCACATATAGCCCCTGGCTACCTATTCTGGGCACATATAGCCCCTGGCTACCTATTCTGGGCACATATAGCCCCTGGCTACCTATTCCGGGCACATATAGCCCCTGGCTACCTATTCTGGGCACATATAGCCCCTGGCTACCTATTCTGGGCACATATACCCCCTGGCTACATATACTGGGACATATATACCCCTGCCTACGTATACTGGGACATTTACACCCCTGCCTACATATACTGGAACATATATACCCCCTGGCTACATATACTGGGCACATATATCCCTGGCTACATATACTGGGAACACTGGCTGTTTGTCATTATGTGCATTTAGTGGTGAAAAGCTGTCTCTTTTGTGCATTTACTGGTGAAAAGCTGTCTCTTTTGTGCATTTACTGGTGAAAAGCGGTCTCTTATGTGCATGTACTGGTGAGGACAGTTAGTGACATGGCTATGTACTCTGTAATGTGCTGCAGAAGATGTCAGTGCGATATAAATACTGCAAAAAACATTTTTTAAAAAGCCCATTGCTTAGCCCCACTCTACATAAAAGTGCGCTTCTGACTCCGCCCCTAACTCCACCCCTAACTCCACCCCCTGTCCGGTTTTCTCCATCAGCCGACCTGGCAACCCTATATAACATACATAATCCCATGTGTCACAGCACAATCATCCCCATATACTACACTGAGAGAGCTGCTTGGCTCGGGTGTCAGTTGCTCCTGAGATTGGAGTGACTCCGGCTACCATGTAATATAACATGTAATATAACATACATAATCCCATGTGTCACAGCACAATCATCCCCATATACTACACTGAGAGAGCTGCCTGGCTCGGGTGTCAGCTGCTCCTGAGATTGGAGTGGCTCTGGCTGCCATGTAATATAACATGTAATATAACATGTGTAATCCCATGTGTCACAGCACAATCCCCCTATATACTACACTGAAAGAGCTGCCTGGCTCGGGTGTCAGCTGCTCCTGAGATTGGAGTGACTGAAGCTGCCATGTAATATAACATGTGTCACGGAATAGCCGTGAGAAACGCAGGTGAATCTAGAGAATTCACAGTCGCTTTCCTGATCGCTCCCTGGCGGATCTGTGCAGTCATGCAAGCGATCCGAAAACGACATTTTTGTGTTGTTTTAAATCCAGAGATCTGTTCCCCTGTGAGCCAAAGCAGTCCCCTCACCCCTCATGAATGCATCACCACTCAGGAATCTCGCACCTGGCAGGGTTCCCTGCAGGGCCTAGCTCATTCCCCCTACAGCAGATGTCCCCATGAAAAGGACCAGGAAACTGGCTCCACAGGGGGGGCCATAGAAAGCCAGACGATTCGGCACCGGGCAGGGGCCATAAGAAAGCATGGGTGGTAGGATTTCCTGTCAGCATATGAAAACCGTATGTCGCACAGCTATAAAATTCATATCGTCTCGTTCGGTAAAATCTGGCCATCGTGCTGATATGAAATTCATTGGGATAGACTGGCCGATTATCGAGATATGAATCTTCTCAGGAGCCTGACCCGCTGGCTTAGCCGTGTCTGATGTCATATTAATCTGTATTTTCCCACAAGTATGAAGCTGTTACCCTCCTAAATATAACGTGTATGGTTCAGGAGTTACAGCATTTCATAAGTTTAGCCCTAAAAATCTCTCAGAGGGAATGAACTGTCATTGGTTGGTGACTCAGAGGGGCTGGCATGGCCACACCCCCAAACCAGCTTCATCAAAAGCACCTGGCCAGCAGGCGGGCAGATGTTTCCTCCCTTTACCATCTTCATGACAATCTGCTGCCAGCCAGAGGACATAGGGCTGGTGGCCATTTTGCTGACCTATCTGAACAAAGAACTCTAGGAACTTGAAACCGTTTTGCTTGAACTTGATTGAAAACCAGAACTCTGATTTTTCCCACAAAAAAGGACATCTTTCCAGGAACTAAGTATTTTTCTCCCTTCTTTTATTTTCATACTGGCTATCACTGTTTTCATAATTGTTGATTTTAAATAATTGTCTGTATATATTAATTATTTATATTGCGTGAATAAACGACTTTCCTAAGTCATTCACTGTTCCGCTACTCTGCTTATCAGCACACACAGAATTGATCCCGGGTCTCTGAAGATACGCTACTGTTTGTTTGTTGTTGGCTAGACAGAATATCGTGTGTTTAACCGTTTTATTCGCAGGATTAGTCAGTCAGTTAGTGAGTTCCTCTGTCTCAGGAAACAGAGGTGGTGGCAGATCCCATGAACTAGTGTGTGAGTTGTAATCACCCATATTTTCACAGGCTCCCTTCTGGTCGGGCTGCTGCCCAAATTCCTGTCTGTTTCTGCGCAAAGATCGCGACCAAAGCTTGCATGGTCTGTGTGCAGAAACCGATTGGAAGGCAATCTGTGGTCTGACCACTAGGGGTCCTGTGACAGTGGTAGGCAGCGGTGAGACCTGTGTTGTGCTGAAAGTATCCACGATAGCGCTAGCGCTATCGAGAAACGAACTAATTCGTTGGTGTAGCTGGAAAGCAATATATTTTTTATATATACAGAGAGACTGTGTAGCCAGTACCCCTCCCCAAAAGTTTTATTTTATTTGGCATGGAAATGTCCGGGAACTACCAGAACATGTGCCTGTCGGACCTGCAAAATCTTTGCCAAGTGAGAGGCATTGACGTCGGCCGCAGGAAACAACAGGACCTGATAGCAGACTTGTCCAGATGGGATACCCAGCAACTGCGGGAGCCGGGAGTGTCCGCTGAGGTGGATACCAGCCCATCTGACAATCGAGGGGAACCAGAGGCTGAAGATCCTAGGCGTACAGAGGTTGAGCATCCTGCGGGCCCTGTTGCAACAGTTACGCCAGAGACTGTCAGTATGGACCCCAATCCCAGAGTTTCTGAAAGTACTCGCCTGGAACCGGCCAGTACTGGACTGTCCAGGGGTGCTGACCCGGTAATGCAGCAGGCATTACAAAAGCTGATGGAGACTGACCTGGAGAAGTACATGCAGTACATGGAAGCACGAGAGGAACGGGAGCGCCAATCTGCGGAACGCAAAGCTGCTGCTGCTGCTGCTGAACGCCACGCGGAGAGGGATGCCGCAGAGGCGCGGGAGAGACGACAGCATGAGCTCAACATGGCAAAGGTTCAACAGGCCAGCCGGAGTTCACCGCCCAGCCTCCCCGCTGAAGGAGCTGCAGCACCCGTAAGTGCGAAATTTAAATTTGCCAATATTGAAAAAGACACTGACATTGACTTGTTTTTGCGGTCTTTTGAAAAAGCATGCCGTCAGTATCGTCTGTCCCAAGACCAGTGGGCCAGACATCTGACACCTTTGCTGCGCTACAAAGCGCTTGATGCCTTCGCAGAATTGCCTGCGGAGAAGGATAATGATTATGCTGCTATAAAAGACGCTATCATTACTAAGTACCAGCTGACGCCAGAAGCCTATCGGAAAAAGTTCAGGGCCTGGCAGAAAAAGCCTTCTGATTCGTACCGAGATGTGGCCAGCAGCTTGCTCACCACACTCCGGCAGTGGACTCTAGGCCTCACCAAAGGGGCTTATGATGTCCTGGAGGACTTGATAGTCCTGGAACAATTTCTGAACATTTGCCCTGCTGATGTACGACAATTTGTGCTAGAACGCAAGCCGGCTTCAGCAACTGTCGCTGCAGACCTTGCTGAGACTTTTGCCACTACCCGGGTGGCTGATACCCGCAGAACTGCCCCATCCAGCTGGAGAGGAGGTCAGCCCAATACTCTGGCAGACTCTCCTGCCCCTGTGAGCCGTCCGCCACAGAGGCCACCCAGCGCAGCTGCTGCACCCAGGTCTGCAGCCCCTGGAGAGGTCACCTGTCACTACTGCCACAAGACGGGACACATGAAGTTCACCTGTCCGGAGCGGAGGCAGACCACCCCAGCACCTGGACCACCCGCACCTCGCCCGCGGCAGACACCACCCACCAGCGAACCACAGCCTGGATCATCAGATGTTGTCCTGTTTGCCCGCGGAAAGGAAATCCGCGACCGAACCGACCAGCAGCAACTTGTTAGAGTGAACGGCAAAGTTGTCACCGGATTCCGAGACACCGGAGCTGACATCACGTTAGTTCACTCACACCTTGTACCAAAGGAGAGCATCAGCTCCAGCCGATCCCTTGCCCTTACTGGAGTAGAGGGCACCCTTTTCCACATAGCCCACGCGACAGTGAAGCTGGATTGGGGAGTGGGAGGAATCCAAGAAAGGGTTGTTGGGGTTATGAAGGATCTCCCAGTCCCTGTGTTGCTGGGGACTGATTTGGGCAAGCTTGTGTCCTACTATGAACCTGCCACGACCGCCTTGTCGCTCACGGAAGGAGACGGACTCTCCACCCACCACCAGGTACTTTATACACTTGGGGGAGCACCAGGGGGAGGTGGGTTGAATGTGCCCAGTTCAAGGGTACCAGGTTCAATAGTGCCTGCTTCAAAGGCACCTGAGTTTGATGTACAGACTGTCTGCTGTGATGATGCTGTAACTGTACCTGAGTTTACTGTACAACCTGTCTGTAATGGAAAAATGTCTATACCTGTCAATGTCATTACTGCATGCAATGATGACTTGAGTAATGTCCGTCTGTGCCATTCTGACAGTGTACCTGTGCTAGCAGTACCGCGCAGCTGCACTGCTCAGAACCCGAGCTCAGAACAGGTGGAGGGGGTTCCGGCCTCCTCCCCCTCCTCTGACCGCAGGGATGAGACCTTTCCGCCGCTGCCCTCGTGTGACATGAGCCAGTTGGCTGAAACTGACAGCGCCGCATTCTCAGCCGCACTACAAAGTGACCCAAGCCTGGAAGTGCTCAGGCAGCAAGCCGCTGAGCCCCTCGCAGACGGGGCCGCTTTCAAGGTGTACTGGGAAGGTGGGAGACTGTACAGTGAGTCTGTACAGCCCCCTGCAGGTAGATCCCACGCGAATACCAAATGGCTTGTGGTCCCGAGTGCGTTCAGGGGACATGTGATGAAATCCGCACATGGTAATCCTCTGACAGGGCACTCAGGGGTCCGCAAGACACTTGCCGGTATTCGGAAACAGTTTTATTGGCCCCGGATGAACAGGGATGTAGCAAACTACTGCGGAGCATGTGCCGTCTGTCAGGAGCTGGGAAGGTCCAGGGATTCCCGCGGGGTTCCCTTAGGTCCACAGCCACTTAGCAGGGGAACCCTGCGTGGGCTGGCTGTTGACCTAACCAACCCACTGCCCGTTGTCAGCAGTCCCGGCAGACACCACGTCCGACTGCAGTGGCGCAAACGCCCTGTCCAGAACGGTCCATGTCGGGTCAACCCTGAGGGTAGCAGACCGCGACCGGTCCAGGGGAACCGAGCCACAGGCTCCAATAGGTTTCCCTGCCGCACCGGCAACCCGAGACCCGTCAGCCAGGTTGGCCGACACCAGAACGCTGATGGGCTGTCCTGGTGTCAGAGGGAACTAGGCCCAACAGCGCCAATGGCTGCTACGACGGATGTCTTGCTGACAACCCTCTACACAGCGTCAGGAGAGGGAGGTGTCACGGAATAGCCGTGAGAAACGCAGGTGAATCTAGAGAATTCACAGTCGCTTTCCTGATCGCTCCCTGGCGGATCTGTGCAGTCATGCAAGCGATCCGAAAACGACATTTTTGTGTTGTTTTAAATCCAGAGATCTGTTCCCCTGTGAGCCAAAGCAGTCCCCTCACCCCTCATGAATGCATCACCACTCAGGAATCTCGCACCTGGCAGGGTTCCCTGCAGGGCCTAGCTCATTCCCCCTACAGCAGATGTCCCCATGAAAAGGACCAGGAAACTGGCTCCACAGGGGGGGCCATAGAAAGCCAGACGATTCGGCACCGGGCAGGGGCCATAAGAAAGCATGGGTGGTAGGATTTCCTGTCAGCATATGAAAACCGTATGTCGCACAGCTATAAAATTCATATCGTCTCGTTCGGTAAAATCTGGCCATCGTGCTGATATGAAATTCATTGGGATAGACTGGCCGATTATCGAGATATGAATCTTCTCAGGAGCCTGACCCGCTGGCTTAGCCGTGTCTGATGTCATATTAATCTGTATTTTCCCACAAGTATGAAGCTGTTACCCTCCTAAATATAACGTGTATGGTTCAGGAGTTACAGCATTTCATAAGTTTAGCCCTAAAAATCTCTCAGAGGGAATGAACTGTCATTGGTTGGTGACTCAGAGGGGCTGGCATGGCCACACCCCCAAACCAGCTTCATCAAAAGCACCTGGCCAGCAGGCGGGCAGATGTTTCCTCCCTTTACCATCTTCATGACAATCTGCTGCCAGCCAGAGGACATAGGGCTGGTGGCCATTTTGCTGACCTATCTGAACAAAGAACTCTAGGAACTTGAAACCGTTTTGCTTGAACTTGATTGAAAACCAGAACTCTGATTTTTCCCACAAAAAAGGACATCTTTCCAGGAACTAAGTATTTTTCTCCCTTCTTTTATTTTCATACTGGCTATCACTGTTTTCATAATTGTTGATTTTAAATAATTGTCTGTATATATTAATTATTTATATTGCGTGAATAAACGACTTTCCTAAGTCATTCACTGTTCCGCTACTCTGCTTATCAGCACACACAGAATTGATCCCGGGTCTCTGAAGATACGCTACTGTTTGTTTGTTGTTGGCTAGACAGAATATCGTGTGTTTAACCGTTTTATTCGCAGGATTAGTCAGTCAGTTAGTGGGCCCCACGGTCCCATAGTAACCGCGGTGGTGGCAGTTTACTCTGAACCAGTAGGTGACGTTGTAATCACCCGTGTCTCACAGGCTCCCCTCTGAGTTGTCTGCGGCTAATTCTTAACGGTTCCTGCGCATTGACTGTGACCAGAGTTCGCACGATCTGTGCGCTGGCACCGTTTAGAAGGCTAAGTGCGGTCAGCCACTGAGGGCTCCTGTGACAACATGTAATATAACATATGTAAAGAGAAGAACCGAGAGCCAAAAATAGTTCAGTAGGTTATGGTAATGGGTTAAATAGAGAAGAGTACAACGATATGCTCACAAACATGGGTTACCTCCAGGCAACCACTATATACAGGGCCCCCAACCGTCCCGATTTCGGCGGGTCGGTCCCGATTTTGGGGGGCCGTCCCGCTGTCCCGCGCTGCCCCCCCTGGTGACGTCACAGGAAGGAAGATCAGAGGAGATCCCGGTACGCAGCGGAGAGGTAGTGTTGGGCGAACATCTAGATGTTCGGGACGAACAGGCCGAACATGGCCGCGATGTTCGGGTGTTCGACCCGAACTCCGAACATAATGGAAGTCAATGGGGACCCGAACTTTTGTGCTTTGTAAAGCCTCCTTACATGCTACATACCCCAAATTTACAGGGTATGTGCACCTTGGGAGTGGGTACAAGAGGAAAAAATTTTTAGCAAAAAGAGCTTATAGTTTTTGAGAAAATCGATTTTAAAGTGTCAAAGGGAAAACTGTCTTTTAAATGCGGGACATGTCTGTTTTCTTTGCACAGGTAACATGCTTTTTGTCGGCATGCAGTCATAAATGTAATACATATAAGAGGTTCCAGGAAAAGGGACCGGTAACGCTAACCCAGCAGCAGCACACGTGATGGAACAGGAGGAGGCGCAGGAGGAGAAGGCCACGCTTTGTGAGACACAACAACCCCGGCCTTGCATGAGGGCAAGAAGCGTGCGGATAGCATGCTTTGTACCGCCATGCAGTCATAAATGTAATAAAGATAAGAGGTTCCATAAACAGGGACCGGCAACGCTAACCCAGCAGCAGCAGCAGCAGCACACGTGGTGGAACAGGAGGAGGCGCAGGAGGAGAAGGCCACGCTTTGTGAGACACAACAACCCAGGCCTTGCATGAGGACAAAAAGCGTGCGGATAGCATGCTTTTTACCGCCATGCAGTCATAAATGTAATAAAGATAAGTGGTTCAATAAACAGGGACCACGCGGCAACGCTAACCCAGCAGCAGCAGACGTGATGGAACAGGAGGAGGCGCAGGAGGAGAAGGCCACGCTTTGTGAGACACAACAACCCAGGCCTTGCATGAGGGCGAGAAGCGTGCGGATAGCATGCTTTGTACCGCCATGCAGTCATAAATGTAATAAAGATAAGTGGTTCAATAAACAGGGATCACGCGGCAACGCTAACCCAGCAGCAGCACACGTGATGGAACAGGAGCAGGCGCAGGAGGAGAAGGCCACAGTTTTTGAGACACAACAACCCAGGCCTTGCATGAGGACAAAAAGCGTGCAGATATAGCAGCAATGCTTTTTGCCGCCATGCAGTCATAAATGTAATACAGATGAGAGGTTCAATAAACAGGGACCGGAAACGCTACACCATCCCAGATGTTCATTGGTCATGTTACTTGGTTGGGGTCCTGGAGTGTTGCGTAGTCATTTCCAATCCAGGATTGATTCATTTTAATTTGAGTCAGACGGTCTGCATTTTCTGTAGAGAGGCGGATACGCCGATCTGTGACGATGCCTCCGGCAGCACTGAAACAGCGTTCCGACATAACGCTGGCTGCCGGGCAAGCCAGCACCTCTATTGCGTACATTGCCAGTTCGTGCCAGGTGTCTAGCTTCGATACCCAATAGTTGAAGGGTGCAGATGGATTGTTCGACACAGCTACGTCATCTGACATGTAGTCCTTGACCATCTTCTCCAGGCGATCGGTGTTGGAGGTGGATCTGCACGCTTGCTGTTCAGTGGGCTGCTGCTGCATGGGTGTCAGAAAATTTTCCCACTCCAAGGACACTGCTGATACCGTTCCCTTTTGGGTACTAGCTGCGGCTTGCGTTGTTTGCTGCCCTCCTGGTCGTCCTGGGTTTGCGGAAGTCAGTCTGTCTGCGTACAACTGGCTAGAGGAGGGGGAGGATGTCAATCTCCTCTCTAAAGTCTCCACAAGGGCCTGCTGGTATTCTTCCATTTTGACCTGTCTGACTCTTTCTTCAAGCAGTTTTGGAACATTGTGTTTGTACCGTGGATCCAGAAGGGTATAAACCCAGTAATTGGTGTTGTCCAGAATGCGCACAATGCGTGGGTCATGTTCAATGCAGTCTAGCATGAATTGAGCCATGTGTGCCAGAGTCCTACCAGAATCCTCATCATCCTCTTGTGAGCGTTGTGATAGTTGTTGTGATGCATCATAGTCGTCACCTTCCTCCTGGTCTGCTTCTGCTGACCATTCGCGTTGAATTGTGGAAGTCCAACGTGCACCGCTCTGGCCCTCGTCAGTGGTGGCATGAAATTCCTGCTCCAACTCCAGCTGTTCCTCCTCCTCTTCTTCGTCATAGCTGCTGGGGCCAGCGTTCCCTGAGGCGGATGGCCTGATGTTGGTACCATCACGCTGATCGTTTTCTCCTTCAGATTCCCCCAGTTGCATCATGACAGCTGTTTCCTTGATTTTCAACATTGACCTCTTCAGTAAACACAGCAGTGGTATGGTAATGCTGACTGAAGAGTTGTCACTGCTCACAAGCAACGTGGATTGCTCAAAATTTTGGAGGACTTGGCAGAGGTCCAACATGTTGGCCCAATCGGATCCACAGAAGCTTGGCAGCTGGCCAGATGCGCCTCGGTACTGCGCCGTCATGTACTGGACCACTGCACTCTTCTGCTCGCAAAAGCGGGCTAGCATGTGCAGCGTAGAATTCCAGCGCGTAGGGACATCACACAGCAAGCGATGGTGGGGGAGATTGAAGCGCTCCTGCATCTTGGCGAGTGCCCCCGAAGCAGTACTGGAATTTCTACAATGTTTGGCCACTCGACGCACCTTCAACAGAAGATCGGCCACGCCTGGGTATGTCCTCAGGAACCGCTGAACTACTAGGTTCATCACGTGCGCCAGGCAAGGGATGTGTGTCAGCTTAGCCAACCTTAAAGCGCGAATGAGATTACTCCCATTATCACACACAACCATGCCCGGTTTCAGGTCCAGCGGTGCCAGCCACAAATCCGTCTGTTCCTTTATTCCCCTCCAAATTTCCTCCCCTGTGTGCTGCTTATCCCCAAGGCAGATTAGCTTCAGCAACGCTTGCTGACGCATGCCAACAGCTGTGCTGCACTGCTTCCACGATCCTACTGCTGCTGGGTTAGCGTTTCCGGATGAGGTACAGCTTTGAGATGCGTTGGAGGAGAAGGAGTCAGAGAGGTAGGTGCTGCTGTTGTTATCCAGTGGGAGGGACGGCGGTGCAGCTGTTTGTGGCGTGGGCAACACCCGTGCCGTAGCAGGTGAGGAATCGCTGCCAGGCTCCACAAGGTTCACCCAGTGCGCGGTAAGGGAGATGTATCGACCCTGGCCGAAGGCACTCGTCCAGGTGTCAGTGGTGAGGTGAACCTTGCAGGCAACGGCATTCTTCAAGCTTCGGGTTATTTTGCTGACCACGTGCTCATGCAACTCAGGCACTGCAGAGCGCGCAAAGTGGTAGCGGCTGGGAACCACGTAACGTGGGATGGCCACTGACATCATGCCCTTGAAGCTGTTTGTCTCCACCACTCGATGTGGCAGCATTTCGCAGGCCAGAAGCTTGGCTATGCTGGCTGTTACTGCCACGGCCCGGGGGTCATTTGCTGGCAATTTCCTCTTGCGCTCAAACATCTCCGACACAGACAACTGAACCGTAGCGCTGCACACGGAAGGGCTGTTGGTTGTTGTTTGATGAACACTAGGAGACCTCAAGAGCACTACTCCGGAAAGTGACAGTGTCAGCGTCGTCTGATGTTTGTGAATGTTGTGAACCACGCAATGGCTGGGCTACTGCTGCTGCTGAGGCGGGTCTGGTGGTGAGTCTGGTGAACCCAAGGGAGGCAGTGTTGTTGCTGGTACCCTGTCCTGACGCGTTTGCCCACAGAGTGGGATGTTTGGATAGCATGTGACGGCTCATGCTGGTGGTGGAGAGGTTGTTAATACTTTTCCCCCTGCTCAGGCGGGTCTTGCACACCTTGCAAATCGCCATGGTAACATCCTCAGTGCAGTCTTCAAAGAAAGCCCAGACTTTGGAGCACCTGCCTCCTTGCTGGCGATTTCTGTTTGCTCCTCTTTTGCCTCTCACTTGAACTTCCACGCTTGTGGTGCCTGAAATTGCGCGCCGCCTACCTTGTGGCACAAGGCGAACTCGTGCAGCAGTGGGTTCTTCAACAGACTCATCTGTGCTGCTGCTATGACGGCGATGTTCTCGTTCACAAACAAAATCTGGGTCTCTGTCCACATTGTCCATACCCTCCTCTTCCATCTCCTCAAACTCGTCATATGTCATTGTGGGCCGCCGCCGTGGAGTAGAGCTCCCCACAACAACCTCTGCGCAGCACACTCCAACGTCGTCTTCCAGATCTTGTCGGCCGACCTCCTGCAATTGCAACCCCTCCTGCCCAAATTGCTCTGGGATTTGGGTTTCCGAGTCCTCCTCGGACTCGCCTTGTATTTCAGTGCGCGGTGCATTTCCCACAGTTAACGGTTGTGAATCCAGGCACAACATTTCTGGCTGTTCCTCCATTGACCTTTGAAAGGTGGAAGTTTGTTGGGCTGGGAATAGCTCCTGCGAATACCCCATTGTGTCCTGAGGTAATTCATCGGACTGGTTATCTGGCAGTTGTGTGCGTGGTGTCGCTGCCGGTTGTGTCAGCTTTGTGCCCACTGGCTCCTTGTAACTGGCTGAGGACTCGGACCTCGTGCGTGATGTGCTGGTGCTGCTTAACCCACTGCTGGACGCTTGAGAGGTCATCCAAGTAATTATCTGGTCCTGTTCTTTTGGATTTGTGAGGGTTGTTGTCCTGGACAACATGGGCGGTATTGAGTGGGTTTTCTTGGGTGCTCCCCTGTGGCCTGTACGTGAACCGTCAGGGGAAACACCTCTTCCCTTGCCCCTCCCTCTTTCACCGGATTTCTTCCTCATTTCACTTATCCTTACAGTACACGCTGACTGGCAGCAGTACAGTGGCAGTACAGAAATGCTATACAGTACCACTATTCCCAGCAGCGACACAGAGCACAATGCTATACAGTGACGGGTGAGCGGTGTACCACTATTCCCAGCAGCGACACAGAGCACAATGCTATACAGTGGCGGGTGAGCGGTGTACTACTATTCCCAGCAGACACAGAACAGTAAACAGAATGCTATATAGTGTGGCTGAGCGAGCGGTGTACCACTATTCCCAGCAGACACAGAACAGTAAACAGAATGCTATATAGTGTGGCTGAGCGAGCGGTGTACCACTATTCCCAGCAGACACAGAACAGTAAACAGAATGCTATATAGTGTGGCTGAGCGAGCGGTGTACCACTATTCCCAGCAGACACAGAACAGTGAACAGAATGCTATATAATGTGGCTGAGCGAGGTACACAGAGTGGCAGTAAACAGAATGCTATATAGTGTGGCTGAGCGAGCGGTGTACTACTATTCCCAGCAGACACAGAACAGTAAACAGAATGCTATATAGTGTGGCTGAGCGAGCGGTGTACCACTATTCCCAGCAGACACAGAACAGTAAACAGAATGCTATATAGTGTGGCTGAGCGAGCGGTGTACCACTATTCCCAGCAGACACAGAACAGTAAACAGAATGCTATATAGTGTGGCTGAGCGAGCGGTGTACCACTATTCCCAGCAGACACAGAACAGTGAACAGAATGCTATATAATGTGGCTGAGCGAGGTACACAGAGTGGCAGTAAACAGAATGCTATATAGTGTGGCTGAGCGACCGGTGTACTACTGTTCCCAGCAGCGACACAATGACAGGGGGGACCCTGGCTAGCGTGGCTGGAGCGCGAACTACCCTGCCTGCCTACCCAAAGCTAAACCCACAGACAAATGGCGGAGATATGACGTGGTTCGGGTATTTATTTACCCGAACCACGTGACAGTTCGGCCAATCAGAGCGCGTTCGGGTCCGAACCACGTGACCCGTTCGGCCAATCACAGCGGTAGCCGAACGTTCGGGGAACGTTCGGCCATGCGCTCTTAGTTCGGCCATGTGGCCGAACGGTTTGGCTGAGCACCGTCAGGTGTTCGGCCGAACTCGAACATCACCCGAACAGGGTGATGTTCTGCAGAACCCGAACAGTGGCGAACACTGTTCGCCCAACACTACGGAGAGGCAGTGGTAAGACTCACTGCCCGCTCCGCTGCCCATATTACTGTGCGGGGGGAAGGGGACACTGGGGGACATTATATTAGGAGGAAGGAGAAGGATAATGATGGCGGCGGCGGCCATCCATGCCGCATACCGGGCGGGCTGGTGCCTCGATCGGCTTTTTTCCCCCCTCTCTCTGCCTGGCCACCCCCCTCCTCCTACTCCTCACCACCACCACCCCGGCACCCTCCCATTTGGGAGTAATTTAATAACCATTTATTTAAAAAAAAAAAAACTTTTTTTTCCTGGGGTGGGCGTGACTAGGGGGTTGGGGGCGTGGCCAGGGGTGTGGCCTAATTGTCCCGTTTTGGGACATTGAAATGTTGGGAGGTATGACTATATAGGCAGGTGAGGAGATTAGCCTGTCCTCACTCAGGAACAAGAAGTCGCTCTCTGTAGACAGGAAAAAGATGGGGTATCCCCCTCCACCAAGGGTGGATATTAAATATAACGTGACGAGAACAGAGGCGCCAAAAGAACAAAAACAGTACTTAAAAGGTTTAAAAATGCTTAGGAGGCAGTGGTGGACTCACCTCCTGCAAGCAGACACAACAAGCTGTGTATTTGGAACAAAATAAATTTATTGGTACACTCGGGGGGGTAGTCGCAACGCGTTTCACAGGCAAAACCCGCTTCCTCAGGCAATGGTAAACGGAGTACACGACAGCAATAAGTCCGGGTAACACCTATCTATCTATCTATCTATCTATCTATCTATCTATCTATCTATCTATCTATCTATCTATCTATCTCTGCAATTGTCATTAAAAAATGGTGGGGAGAAGGGTGGGGGTGCCCATGGGTGTGGAGATGAAAAAAGGATCGATGCGCCAGCCGGCGGCTGTGGTGTGTGGGATGCGGTCTGGGATAAGATTGTCCCCCCCTCCCTCCGAATGTTCCCTCCAGTGTCCCCCTGTATGGAGAGATAAGAGCGCAGCAGAGCGGGCAGTCTTACCATTCCTTCTCGCGTACCGGGCATCTGGTCTTCTCCGCTTCCTGCTTCCTGTGACATCACAGGAAGTAGATGGAAGCAAAAGATGCCTGGTACGCGAGGAAGATGGTAAGACTGCCAGCTCCTCTGCGCTCTTATCTCTCCATACAGGGGGACACTGGGGGGCACATTCGGAGGGAGGGGGGGACAATCTTATTTTAGACCCGCATCACACAGCCACCGGCTGGCGCCTCAATCCTTTTTTTTACCTCCGCTGCCTGCCGGGACACAAGGGGGGGTATCCCGGGACAGCGGGACCCCTCCCCCAACCCGTGACCGTCCCGGCGAAAACGGGACGGTTGGGGCCCCTGTGTAATCCCGTGTGTCACAGCACAATCACCCCCATATACTACACTGAGAGAGCTGCCTGGCTTGGGTGTCAGCTGCTCCTGAGATTGGAGTAACTCCGGCTGCCATGTAGGATACGCAGCAGCACCACACATGTGAGATTGTTGTCCTATAAAGTTGAATACAAACATCTCTAATGTACGCTTGTCTTAAGTTATAATAACTGTTGTATAATAAGTGTAAAGTGAGGTTTTGCTTTACATGAAACAGTAACCCCCTGCTGATCAGCTCTTTACAAGGCTGTGACTATTCAGTACATGGGCCAGATGCACTAAACTGCGCAAAGCTGTGCATGACTATTTTACCATTACTGCTGCCAGTGGAGCATCTCCCGTTCACCTGATAGCGTCACTGGAATTATCAGAGTAACATGCACATTGCTATGGTAACATGCATCACAACTCGTTAGCATAGCAACACATATTTCTGCAGTAATTCACGTGGTGATAACAGATTAATGGGCGGGGTTTCACCGGCAGCAGTAATGGTAAAATTGTCAAGCGTAACTTACATAGTTTACTGCATTTTTCCCCATTAATACACATCTTCTTTACCTTGTTATTATGTGCATATTGTACTAGTCCTAACAAGGACTGCAGCATAGGACTGTTAGTCTGCTATAATTACTTGAATAGTGTCAGGTGTGCCTAGATGCAAAAACACTCACTTTATGGCCTTTATGTGTGTCAGATCTCATCACTAATCTGACCAAACCTCAGAATGCAGCAAGGAATAATGGGAATTCACTGTTCTGTGCAGCAGATGACACATGGAGAAAAATGGGATTTTGGGGATGCTTTGTACACAGAAGGGAATGGTGATCTGTACTCCAAACTCTGTATTCTCGGTTTTATCATCCTGAACATGACTGATCTCTAATAATACTAATCTAGTTTTGCTGCACGGTCTGACTGTGATAAGTGATTTCTTGCAGGCAGAGCCTGCCCACTCTATGGCTTATGTATGCCACAGCCAGGCCTAACTCCACCCATCACATTGTTTCTAGAACTGTCCCATAAGCAAAGCAGGAGATCTGGTTACTTCTAGAGATGTCGCGAACCTCCGATTTTCAGTTCGCGAACCTTCGCGGAAGGTTCGGTTCGCGTAAAAGTTTGCGAACCGCAATAGACTTCAATGGGGATGCGAACTTTGAAAAATAGAAAAAATTATGCTGGCCACAAAAGTGATGGAAAAGATGTTTCAAGGGGTCTAACACCTGGAGGGGGGCATGGCGGAGTGGGATATATGGACAAAGTCCCGGGGAAAAATCTGGATGTGACGCAAAGCAGCGTTTTAAGGGCAGAAATCACATTGAATGCTAAAGTGCAGGCCTAAAGTGCTTTCAAACATCTTGCATGTGTATACATCAATCAGGGAGTGTAATTAGAGTACAGCTTCACACTGACACACCAAACTCTCTGTGTAACGCACCGCAAACAGCTGTTTGCGTAGTGACGGCCGTGCTGGACTGGTGCGCAACATGGCCAGAGTGTAGGCCGTGGCAGTTTCCCAGCCCATATGGTCGCTGGGCTGTGGTAGCTCAATGATAGAACAACAGTGACTGTCCAGCTGATCAAATGTGGTCTGTCCACAATGAAGCAACGACCTTATTATCTTCTTGTATGTAGGTAGGCATAGGTAGGAGTCCCAGTATAGGTAGATAGGCATAGGTAGGAGTCCCAGTATAGGTAGGTAGGCATAGGCAGGTGTCCCAGTATAGGTAGGTAGGCATAGGTAGGAGTCCCAGTATAGGTAGGTAGGCATAGGTAGGAGTCCCAGTATAGGTAGGTAGGCATAGGTAGGTGCCTCAGTAGTTAGGCATAGGTAGGAGTCCCAGTATAGGTAGGTAGGCATAGGTAGGAGTCCCAGTATAGGTAGGTAGGCATAGGTAGGAGTCCCAGTATAGGTAGGTAGGCATAGGTAGGTGCCTCAGTAGTTATCAAGGCATAGGTAGGAGACCCAGTATAGGTAGGTAGGCATAGGTAGGAGACCCAGTATAGGTAGGTAGGCATAGGTAGGTGTCCCAGTAGTTAGCTAGGCATAGGTAGGAGACCCAGTATAGGTAGGCATAGGTAGGAGACCCAACAATCAGCCAGGAGCAAGCCAAGAGCCTAACTAATCTTTCCCTAGAAGAAAAAGTCTGCAGCAGCTCTCCCTAGTCTGTCTATTTGCAGCAGGCACACGAGTGAGTGTAATGGCCGCCGTACCCTGCCTTATATAAGGGGGGGTGGGGCTCCAGGGCTTACTGTAGCCTGAATGGCTACAATGTGCCTGCTGACTGTGATGCAGAGGGTCAAACTTGACCCTCATAGTGCATTATGGGGTGAATCGAACTTCCGGAAAAGTTTGCCTGCCGCAGGCGAACGCGAACCCCCAAAGTTCGCCTGGAACCGTTCGCTACATCTCTAGTTACTTCCAGGGGAAGAGCTGGAGATCTGACCAGAGGCAGCATTTGTGAATATTGCATTCTTCTACAGCTGAGATCACTTAAAGGACAACATACTTTTAAGAAATGATAAATCCAGTTCCTACACCCAATCTCATGTCACATAACCACTAAACTTTAAGAGACTGGCAAAGAGAGACATTTTAAAAGTCCTGTCAAGCCACGCCCTAAATGCATTTGCAGTGTGCACAGTGGGCGTGGTGATGAGAGGCTGTGGATGTTGTAGGTAGCTTCAAGCAGGATCTGGGCAGTCTCTGGACCATTCATAGGCTTCCCACTAATGACATCTATTTAGTTTTTCATCTTTTTGAAACAGGTTTGCTGTAAGCAGAGATATCCTGCACACAACAATTACGCAGCATGTTCCCCCAAAGCATATTACTCAGCAGCTTGTGCATCAAACAGCATTATTATTATTATTATTATTATTATTATTATTTTATGTAGTGCCAGCAGCATTTCTGAAAATGATTGTTTAAACAAGCATTCAAATTTCAATGAACTTTTGCAGAGATCTGAATAATCAGTTGCGGCGTGATCTGACATGACATGCCATGACGGTCTGACATGATAGTCGCGGGTAGTCTGCTTTCCTGAACATCGTTTAACATATTTTCTTTAAACAATGTTATGCAATAGTGTGAAAATGGTTGTTCATTGCAAAAAAATTGCACAAAATATTGTGTCGTGGATAAGGACACTGGCGTAACAATAGGGGAAGCAGCCCGGGCCCCCCCTGGGACCCGCTCATGGCCATTTTAGGGGGGCAGGAGTTGTTGCAGCATGAGGGGAGAGTTTGGTAGCACGTCGGTGGGGAGGGGGGATGCCCCCCCCTCACCTCAAGCTCTCCCCTCTGCACTCCCCTCCTGAATCTATGTAAGTGGTAGCAGCGGCGGCAGCTATAATTACCTCCATTCACCACCGGAGGTCTCCAATCTGCAAGGGCTTCACATTAAAACAGTAAGTAATGTGAAGCCCTTGCAGATTGGAGACCTCCGGTGGTGAATGGAGGTAATTATAGCTGCTGCCGCTGCTGCTGAAGCTTACATAGAGGCAGGAGGGGAGCGCAGAGGGGAGAGCCCGAGGTGAGGGAGGGGGGGACCGTCCCCCCCTCCCCACTGACGTGCTACCAAGCTCTCCCCTCATGCTGCGACCACTCCTGCCCCCCTAAAACGGCCATGAGCCCTGGGGGCCCGCTCAAATTTTTGCAGGGGGGCCCGGGGAATTCTAGTTACACCCCTGGATAAGGACCTTTATTGCCATTGTGAAATGGGAGCAGGGCCGGGCCGAGGCATAGACTGGAGAGGCTCCAGCCTCAGGGCGCTGTGTAGGAGGGGGCGCAGAATTCATTCAGCTGTCATTCCTAACTGTGTTTGAAGCAGAAAGAAATAAGAAAAGGGGATACATGGCAGTGACTGCAAGCCATATAACTAGATATTAAGGTGTTAGGGAGGTTGTGGGCCCTGTGGCGCCTCTTAGTCTAACAGCAATCAGGGTGTGATGGCTGGGGTGGCAGGGATGGAGGGGCGCACTTTGGTGTCTTAGCCTTGGGTGCTGGAGGACCTTGTCCTGGCTCTGAATGGGAGCCAGCTGTAGCTCTACCAGGCTGGGATTATAGTTACCTGGAGGGAGGAAGTTTCTCAGATGCTGCTTGATTCGTCCATTCCCTGCTGCCGATCTCTGGACTCTCTTCACATCTTCATATGTGACCGGAGAGTCCGGAAGGACCGATGAGACTCGAGGTAGCGATATGTGCTCTGTAAGACAGAGGACTGATATAACACTGGACAGAAAATGTGTTCTGAGGACTGATATAACATGGGACACAGAGGCATCTAGCCTAGGCTACACTCATAGTACAGTGCAGCCAGGTCGGAGCAGGCAAAAATGGCGCATAGTGCCAACAGTATAAAAAGGGCGCAGGAGTAATTAACATAAAACGATATTTATCGTTTTATATCTTTAAAAACTTTAGGCAGCGGGGGTCAGGGGGAGAGGCAGCGGGACTGGCAGCGGGGTGGAGGGAGTAGGATTAGGCGGAGGATGTGTGTGAGGGATACATTACCTAGTCCCAGCCGCCAATCACTCCTTAGCTTCTTCTGTTAGTTTGCAGGAGTCCTCATCCAGCTAATCACCATGTGGCTTCAGTTTCCGCATGGTGATTGGCTGGATGAGGACTCCTGCAAACTAACAGAAGAAGTGAAGGAGCGATTTCCGGCCGGACATAGGTAATGTATCCCTCTGCACACATCCTCCGCCAAATCCTACTCCCTCCACCCCGCTGCCAGACCCGCTGCCTCTCCCCCCAACCCCCGCTGCCTCACTAGCCCCCCCCCCCCTGCAAATGGCACACCGTTCTGCTAATAAATGTTTTATAAAACGTTATTTACCGTCTTAATGTATTTACATTAAAACGGTAAATAGCGTTTTATGATCGGCAGAACGGTGCGCCATTATTCACTCTGCGCCATTTTCAACTGTACCCCAGCCAGGTGCCTCACCGAGAGTACCGTATGTGTCATGGCTCACACACCTCATCCTGCCCTGATGTCTGTTATCCTCTGATGAAGGTACAAGGAACCATCATACTTCTACACCACCAGTGACCAACTCCAGGCCTGGAGGGGCATATCCATACCAGTGTTAAAGGGAACCTAAAGTGAGGCTTTCACATGTATTTCCTTTTATCTACGCCCTGTTTTTATGGCTACCTGGCTGGCAGGGCGTAGATTTCAATCCACCGATGCTGCACGTTCTCGCCGCTTTTGTCGCTCCCAACAATCTCGCCACTGTCTCCCTGCCGCAGCTCACCCGCTCTGCCATCTCTATAACAACAGAGCCCTGTGAGCGGGTCAGAAGATTTCCTTGGCTCCTGACCCTTACATTGATAGGCAGGGTAAGGAGCGCCTTTGAAAGGCACTCAAACTTTGGCTCTTAACACAGTGAGACACTTGATTTGGCTTGAGGAAGTGGGAAGGGACCCACAAAACGCGTTGCCAGTGCTATTAAAGTTCATTTTATGTGAATTTGTCTCCACTGAGGTAAGCCACCTCAAACTTTATTTATTGTATTGTTTTTAATTAATTTTATCATTCTCTTGGTGCCTTTTTATTGTGTTGTGCATCTGATCTGCTGCATGCTTGTTCAGGGTCTATGGCTAAACGTATTAGCGGCAGAGGATCAGCAGGACAGCTAGTCCTGGTTTAAAATATAAAATAAAGAAACTGAGAGCCCAATATAGTGTAGTATGTTAGAAGCAACTGAAAATAATGAACAGAGAGATGTGAATACTCACAAACATGGGTCACCACATAAGCAACCACTGTATAGGCAGGTGAGGAGATTAGACCTGTCCTCACTCAGGAATAATAAGTCGCTCTCTGTAGATCGGAAAGGACGGGGTAGATCACCCCTCCACCAGGGGTGGACACAATATCGTAATAAAAGAACAGAGGCACCAGCAGGATAAAAATTAATTAAACTTTAAAATTTGCTGGGAGGAAGCGGTGGACTTACCTCCGGAAAGCAGACACGAAGACTGTATTAGTATAAACACATGTATTTAAAGGTACCCCAAGGATGCAACGTGTTTCGCAGGCACAGCCCGCTTCATCAGGCAATAAAGTGGGGACAAACAGAAATTCAGCAACAGCACGTTTAGCGCCTCTGTAGAATTTAAAATATGGCAGCCTCCATATGCCTTTCACTTTAGGTTCCCTTTGAAGAAAACTTGGAAGGAAAAAAAGTGCCCCTGGGGAGTACTTACCTCAGGAGGGGGAAGCCTCCGGATCCTAATGAGGCTTTCCCCTCTGGTGGAAATAGCCGCACCCGATCAGGTCCACTCTGCTGTGCAGGCAACTTGCGCTGGATCTTAGAGGTTGCGGAGGATGGGGGCAGCCTCATTAGAATCCAGAGGCTTCCCCCTCCTGAGGTAATGACCCCCACGGGCACTTTTTTTCCTTACAGGATTTTTTAAGCATGGATGGAGAAATGCGTTCTACTTGATGAATCACACCTTTCCTGATTCAGACCCATCAATTTATTTGAACTGAGCCAAAATTGTGTGAGGACCTCGGCCCCGGAGGATTGGAGATCAGTATTCCTGGTCTGCACTGATCAGCCCAAACATTACAATCATCTGCCATAAGGTGCCCGTACAATTGTCAATTTTCCTGAACTTGAAACCAATCAAAATTATCAATCACTCCAGATGGGAGATCTCACCCAAAACGCATCAAGTGCGTGGAAGTCGTAGCTTTAGAGTTACTGCTGATCAATAGACCCCCCCATGTGTGTCTCATCTAAAATAGTCTCTCTCTAGGAGCTTGCAGAGGGTTGGCAGTGGAGAGCACACTCACCTGTCCCCATGTGTGCTCCTTCCTATGTCCTGTCTCCATCACTATTGGCCACCTGTTTCCCCCAGCAGCATATCTGTTACATGACCAGTGCCATGGCAATGGACACAGAAGGAGCATACTAGTAGACAGGTAAGTGTGCTCTGCTGCCAATACTACTGAAGGTACCCTGGGGCAGCACTAGATGGGGGAGACCTGGGGGGGGGGGGGGCGCTGCATGGCAGTGGAGGCAGTTCCAAAGATTTTAATAGTTTTCAAGTTGAATTCTATTAAAAAATCTGTTTGCAGTGTGAGGCAGTAATAGATCCTACTGTGATCAGATTTCGATCAGAGAGGATCTATCTGTAGGTAAAGTCAGGTAACCATCTGGTATTTGGCACCAACACACTAGCAGAAGATCCTTTAAGTCCGGCAAGTCATAAGGTGTGACCTCCATGGAGAGAAGACGTTTCTGCAGCACACCCCACAGATACTCGATTGGATTGAGATCTGGGGGATTTGAAGAACAAAGAAATTGTGATCCATCAGATCAGACTGCCTTATGCCATTGCCATTCCTTCTGACAGCAAATTCAGCCTAAATTTCCACTTCTAAGGATCCTCCTCTCATATTAGTTATAAAAGACAGGAGAACGCACACAGCTGCACTGTGCTGAAGTTACTGGGAGGATTGCGGATGAACAAGGAGGCAGGGGAGAAAGGCTGGGGAGCGATAAGAGCTGGAGGAAGCCCCAGGTGTGTATACATTTTTGCTTTGGTACCATCTCAGATACACTTTAAAGAGACGAGAATAAATCTCGCTTCAGACCTCATAGATAGCAGGGGCATGTGTGCCCCTACTAAAACGCCTCTATCCCGCGGCTTAACGGGGGTCCCTTCACCCCCAAATCCCCTCCGTGCAGCCGTGGAGCGCTTCCGCATTGGGGCAGGGCTAACCGCCGCAGTCCTGCCTCCCGCACGTCTGTCAGACGCGTACCTCCGCCTCTCCCCCGCCCCTCTCAGTCTTCCTTCACTGAGAGGGGCGGGGGAGAGGCGGCGATGCGCGTCTGATAGACTAGAGGCAGGGCTGCAGCCGTTAGCCCTGCCTCCAGGAAGAGATAATATACGACCAAGTTTACGACCAAGTTTTGCTGGGGTGGGTTTGGGGGTGAAGGGACCCCCGTTTAGCCGCGGGATAGCGGCGTTTAAGCAGGGGCACACATGCCCCTGCTAACTATGAGCTCTGAAGCGAGATTTATTCTCGCTTCAGAGTCTCTTTAAGTATTGCTTTCTGAACCTGAGGTTCTTTAACAGAAGGAATAATTTATTTTGCATTGCCTAATTAGGGCCCTCTTGTGGTGTCTTTGTAAACTGCAATGATATCAGTATTGGCTGTAATGTTATATCTGACTATGAGCTTTTGTAACATAGAGGGTGATGCTTAGATTTCCCTTTTCACTTTGACACTTGAGTGTCTGGCTCTTGTCATTGTTTAGGCTGTGACTGTACCTTGCTTGGCAGGTCTTGTTCCGCCGTTCTGCGCGGTACTCTTGGATTTTTCCAGTTCGGAGTACACGGTGAGGACCTGAATCTTGTCTTCCTCCTGTGCGGAGACTGAGACAACACAGCAAACAGTCACTCCTTGCAGGAGACACAAAACATAACATCACATCCTTACAGTGAGATTTCTGTAGTAGTAGACCCATGAAGGTACAAAGCTGCACACCTTGTCTTTATCTGTGTAGACATTACTTGGTCAGCAAATGCCAAATACAACGGACACAGAACATTTATATTGCACTTTTCTCCTGGTGGACTCAAAGCGCCAGAGCTGCAGCCAATAGGGGGCACTATATAGGCAGTAGCAGTGTTAGGCCAGAGCTGCAGCCACTAGGGGGCGCTCTATAGGCAGTAGCAGTGTTAGGCCAGAGCTGCAGCCACTAGGACGCACTCTATAGGCAGTAGCAGTGTTAGGCCAGAGCTGCAGCCACTAGGACGCGCTCTATAGGCAGTAGCAGTGTTAGGCCAGAGCTGCAGCCACTAGGACGCACTCTATAGGCAGTAGCAGTGTTAGGCCAGAGCTGCAGCCACTAGGGGGCGGTCTATAGGCAGTAGCAGTGTTAGGCCAGAGCTGCAGCCACTAGGACGCGCTCTATAGGCAGTAGCAGTGTTAGGGAGTGTTGCCCAAGGTCTCCTCACTGAATAGGTGCTGGCTTACTGAACAGGAAGAGCCGAGATTCGAACTTCCTACACAAAGGACAGTAAGGGCTATATGCTGCAATGTTCTACATGAGTTCAGTCTGTGCTGAAGATCAACTCAGCTCCCCTGGTAATGTCATCAAAATATGAAGCTGGGGATTTTACATGCAGAATTCCTTTCATAAACAAAAAGGTAACCTCAGAACTGTATGCTTACTAAGCTATTAGATGGTATGTTCAGATTTGTACCCAGAGAAGCTCTTCGCGGCTTCCAGCCCAGCTCTTCTTATCATGTTTATTGATGCATGTCTACTCTCCACATGTCTATCATAAGAGGTCTCATACAGTACATGTCAGCTGCATACACAGCAATACGTTTCAAGGTCAGAGTGAAACTGAAACACACTATGATGGAGTAAACTAAGGCAATTGTAAAGTAGAAATGGAGTATGCTCAAGCCCGAGTCACCCACGTGGCAATTACCGACAGGGCAAATGAGGAACCCATGGCTGTCCTCATTCATGATGAGAGATGAGCTCACACTCACACCCCAAAGAAAAGGGGAAAACCTTAAACCCTCCACCGATGGTCGGTGACAAGCAATACTGAGCTGAAGGAGACACATATGATGATAAAATCATTAAAAAAAATAAATAAAAGGAGCATAGGTGACAGACAGATTAAGCAGGCGTGCAGAGGGAGGGTGCCCTGGTGCCCAGAACCTTCCTCTAGCAGTACCAGACTTCTCTCTAGAGGCAGACAAATGCAGTCCCTCTCCCAGGGTTGCTATGAGGAAGGGTAGAAGAAAGGTACTGCCTGAGTGCCTGGCTTGTAACGGATAGATAGATAGATGGTCTAGTGCTCAACAGTCCAAAGTGATTCCACAAACAGTAGTCCCACATACATCTTAAGATATAAAATCTTCCTTCATAAGCAAACAGTGCCCACAATCATCCTCATATTCTGCAGTCCTCCAACATACACAGATTGCGCTCATTAAAGTTCCAGGCCGATCATATCTAGATCAGCAAATACTCTCTTGGCCCGGCCAGCACACTCCTATCCTCTCCAGCAGATTAATGGGACACACACCCCTTTATGGTTTGAGCGATCCAAGAGGTTTTAAATTCTAAAATGTAAACATCTGCGAGCCTTTTATGTGAAAGAGGTGCTATTTTTTTGTATTATTATACATAGAGGTAGCAGTAAGCAGGCCCACCTACAGAGATAACTGTATACTACCCCCTCAAAGATAGTGTATACGGGGCCCTCTACAGGTATACTGATGAATGTGCCCCTCTACAAACACAGCAGTATAATCCAAACATTTATATAGCACTTTTCTCCTGTCGGACACAAAGCGCTCAAGAGCTGCAGCCACTAAGGACGCGCTCAGGAGGCCACCCTGCAGTGTTAGGGAGTCTTGCCTGCCTTGAACGCCTTACTGAATAGGTACTGACCCTAGCCAGGATGCAAACCCTGGTCTCCCATGTCGAAGGCAGTGCCCTTAACCAGTACTCTATTCAGCCACTGCCACTGGCACAGACAGCCTGCAGAGATAGTGGTACATGGCCCCCCCTACAGAGATAGTAATACACGCCTCCGCCCCCTACAGAGATACTAGTACACCTTCCAACCCACAACAGAGGTAGTGGTAAGCAGGGGTCCCAACAGAGATAGTGTATATGGGGCCCTCTACGGGCATGGTGGAGCATGCACCTTTCTACAAACACAGCAGTATACAGACCTCCTGCTGAGAGAGTGGTAAGCAGGTCCCCTACAGATGTAATGGTATACTGCCCCGGCTACAGGGATAGTGTATACGGGGTCCTCTACAGGATGCATGTTCCTTGCTACAAGTATAGCGGTATACAGACCTCCTGCAGAGATAGTGGTACATGCCCCCCTTCCCCTGCAGAGATAGTGGTACATGCCCCCCTTCCCCTGCAGAGATAGTGGTACATGCCCCCCTTCCCATGCAGAGATAGTGGTACATGCCCCTCTTCCCCCCCAGAGATAGTGGTACATGCCCCCCTTCCCCTGCAGAGATAGTGGTACATGCCCCCCCTTCCCCTGCAGAGATAGTGGTACATGCCCCCCTTCCCCTGCAGAGATAGTGGTACATGTCCCTCCCCCCTGCAGAGATAGTGGTACACGCTCCCCTTCCCCTGCAGAGATAGTGGTACATGCCCCCCTTCCCCTGCAGAGATAGTGATACATGCCCCCCGTCCCCTGCAGAGATAGTGGTACATGCCCCCCTTCCCCGGCAGAGATAGTGGTACATGCCCCCCTTCCCCTGCAGAGATAGTGGTACATGTCCCTCCCCCCTGCAGAGATAGTGGTACATGCCCCCCTTCCCCTGCAGAAATAGTGGTACATGTCCCTCCCCCCTACAGAAATAGTGGTACATGCCCCTTTCCCCCACAGAGATAGTGGTACATGCCTCCCGTCCCCTGCAGAGATAGTGGTACATGCCCCCGTCCCCCGCAGAGATAGTGGTACATGCCCCCCGTCCCCCGCAGAGATAGTGGTACATGCCCCCTTCCCCTGCAGAGATAGTGGTACATGCCCCCCTTACAGAGATAGTGGTACATGCCCCCCTTCCCCTGCAGAGATAGTGGTACATGCCCCCCTTCCCCTGCAGAGATAGTGGTACATGCCCCCCTTCCCCCACAGAGATAGTGGTACATGCCCCCCTTCCCCCGCAGAGATAGTGGTACATGCCCCCCTTCCCCTGCAACGATAGTGGTACATGCCCCCCTTCCCCCGCAGAGATAGTGGTACATGCCCCCCTTCCCCTGCAGAGATAGTGGTACATACCCCCCTTCCCCTGCAGAGATAGTGGTACATGCCCCCCTTCCCCTGCAGAGATAGTGGTACATGCCCCCCTTCCCCTGCAGAGATAGTGGTACATGCCCCCTTCCCCTGCAGAGATAGTGGTACATGCCCCCCTTCCCCGGCAGAGATAGTGGTACATGCCCCCCTTCCCCTGCAGAGATAGTGGTACATGTCCCTCCCCCCTGCAGAGATAGTGGTACATGCCCCCCGTCCCCGGCAGAGATAGTGCTACATGCCCCCCTTCCCCTGCAGAGATAGTGGTACATGCCCCCCTTCCCCCGCAGAGATAGTGGTATATGCCCCCCTAACAGAGATAGCAGTATAAGGGGTCCATTATGGGCTCCTATGATCCTTACAGTCTGAATGATGAAAGTTCATTTTATAGGCTCTACCTTCCGTGTTCTTGACTGACTTCCTCTTTTCTTTTTCTCCCTTCTTCTTGTCTTTATTCACAACACTGTACATTGCACTGGTGTCTTCCTGCTGCGGAGAAACTGCACAGAAACACACAATGAGGAAGGATTCTCCAGTATCACAGTTTTTACTGATTACATAAATATATGTTTAGCTCTGCAGATGACAGAGAAGACAGGATCCACTGCAATGTCTCTTACCCAGACAATGGGACCTCCATACCTGCTCTGTGCCCCATAGAGGACCTTCCACCAAGATTCACCATAATGTCTCTTATCCCAGCTATAGGTCCTCCATACCTGCTCTGTGTTACATAGATGACCTTCCACCAAGATTCACCAGAATGTCTCTTCTCTCTTATCCCAGCTATAGGTCCTCCATACCTGCTCTGTGCCCCATAGATGACCTTCCACCAAGATTCACCAGAATGTCTCTTATCCCAGCTATAGGTCCTCCATACCTGCTCTGTGCCCCATAGATGACCTTCCACCAAGATTCACCAGAATGTCTCTTATCCCAGCTATAGGTCCTCCATATACCTGCTCTGTGCCCCATAGATGACCTTCCACCAAGATTCACCAGAATGTCTCTTATCCCAGCTATAGGTCCTCCATACCTGCTCTGAGCCCCATAGATGACCTTCCACCAAGATTCACAAGAATGTCTCTTATCCCAGCTATAGGTCCTTCATATACCTGCTCTGTGCCCCATAGAGGACCTTCCACCAAGATTCACCAGAATGTCTCTTATCCCAGCTATAGGTCCTCCATATACCTGCTCTGTGCCCCATAGATGACCTTCCACCAAGATTCTGCAGAATGTCTCTTATCCCAGCTATAAGTCCTCCATATACCTGCTCTGTGCCCCATAGATGACCTTCCACCAAGATTCTCCAGAATGTCTCTTATCCCAGCTATAGGTCCTCCATACCTGCTTTGTGCCCCATAGATGACCTTCCCCCAAGAGTCACCAGAATTTCTATTATCCCAGCTATAGGTCCTCCATACCTGCTCCGTGCCCCATAGATGACCTTCCACCACAATTCACCAGAATGTCTCTTATCCCAGCTATAGGTCCTCTGTGCCTGCTCTGTGCCCCATACATGACCTTCCACCAAGATTCACCAGAATGTCTCTTATCCCAGCTATAGGCCCTCCATACCTGATCTGTGCCCCATAGATGACCTTCCACCAAGATTCACCAGAATGTCTCTTATCCCAGCAATAGGTCCTCCATACATGCACTGTGCCCCATAGATGACCTTCCACTAAGATTCTCCAGAATGTCTCTTATCCCAGCTATAGGTCCTCCATATACCTGCTCTGTGCCCCATAGATGACCTTCTACCAAGATTCTCCAGAATGTCTCTTATCCCAGCTATAGGACCTCCATACCTGCTCTGTGCCCCATAGATGACCTTCCACCAAGATTCTCCAGAATGTCTCTTATCCCAGCTATAGGTCCTCCATACCTGCTCTTTGCCCCATAGATGACCTTCCACCAAGATTCTCAAGAATGTCTCTTATCCCAGATATAGGTCCTCCATATCTGCTCTGTGTCCCATAGATGACCTTCCACCAAGATTCACCAGAATGTCTCTTATCCCAGCTATAGGTCCTCCATGCCTGCTCTGTGCCCCATAGATGACCTTCCACCAAGATTCTCCAGAATGTCTCTTATCCCAGCTATAGGTCCTCCATACCTGCTCTTTGCCCCATAGATGACCTTCCACCAAGATTCTCAAGAATGTCTCTTATCCCAGCTATAGGTCCTCCATATACCTGCTCTGTGCCCCATAGATGGCATTACACCAAGATTATCCAGAATGCCTCTTATCCCAGCTATAGGTCCTCCATATACCTGCTCTGTTCCCCATAGATGACATTCCACCAAGATTCTCCAGAATGTCTCTTATCCCAGCTATAAGTCCTCCATACCTGCTCTGTACCCCATAGATGACCTTCCACCAAGATTCACCAGCATATCTCTTATCCCAGCTATAGGTCATCCATACCTACTCTGTGCCCCATAGATGCCCTTCCACCAAGATTCTCCAGAATGCCTCTTATCCCAGCTATAGGTCCTCCATACCTGCTCTGTGCCTCATAGATGACCTTCCACCAAGATTCTCCAGAATGTCTCTTATCCCAGCTGTAGGTCCTCCATACCTGCTTTGTGCCCCATAGATGACCTTCCCCCAAGATTCACCAGAATTTCTAGTATCCCAGCTATAGGTCCACCATACCTGCTCCGTGCCCCATAGATGACCTTCCACCACAATTCACCAGAATGTCTCTTATCCCAGCTATAGGTCCTCTGTGCCTGCTCTGTGCCCCATAGATGACCTTCCACCAAGATTCACCAGAATGTCTCTTATCCCAGCTATAGGTCCTCCATACCTGCTCTGTGCCCCATAGATTACCTTCCACCAAGATTCACCACAATGTCTCTTATCCCAGCTATTGGTCCTCCATACCTGCTCTGTGCCCCATAGATGACCTTCCACCAAGATTCTCCAGAATGTCTCTTATCCCAGCTATAGGTCCTCCATGCCTGCTCTGTGCCCCATACATGACCTTCCACCAAGATTCACCAGAATGTCTCTTATCCCAGCTATAGGCCCTCCATACCTGCTCTGTGCCCCATAGATGACCTTCCACCAAGATTCACCACAATGTCTCTTATCCCAGCTATTGGTCCTCCATACCTGCTCTGTGCCCCATAGATGACCTTCCACCAAGATTCTCCAGAATGTCTCTTATCCCAGCTATAGGTCCTCCATATACCTGCTCTGTGCCCCATACATGACCTTCCACCAAGATTCACCAGAATGTCTCTTATCCCAGCTATAGGTCCTCCATACTTGCTCTGTGTCCCATAGATGACCTTCCACCAAGATTCTCCAGAATGTCTCTTATCCCAGCTATAAGTCCTCCATATACCTGCTCTTTGCCCCATAGATGACCTTCCACCAAGATTCTGCAGAATGTCTCTTATCCCAGCTATAAGTCCTCCATATACCTGCTCTTTGCCCCATAGATGACCTTCCACCAAGATTCTGCAGAATGTCTCTTATCCCAGCTATAAGTCCTCCATATACCTGCTCTGTGCCCCATAGATGACCTTCCACCAAGATTCTCCAGAATGTCTCTTATCCCAGCTGTAGGTCCTCCATACCTGCTTTGTGCCCCATAGATGACCTTCCCCCAAGATTCACCAGAATTTCTATTATCCCAGCTATAGGTCCTCCATACCTGCTCCGTGCCCCATAGATGACCTTCCACCACAATTCACCAGAATGTCTCTTATCCCAGCTATAGGTCCTCTGTGCCTGCTCTGTGCCCCATACATGACCTTCCACCAAGATTCACCAGAATGTCTCTTATCCCAGCTATAGGCCCTCCATACCTGATCTGTGCCCCATAGATGACCTTCCACCAAGATTCACCAGAATGTCTCTTATCCCAGCTATAGGTCCTCCATGCCTGCTCTGTGCCCCATAGATGACCTTCCACCAAGATTCTCCAGAATGTCTCTTATCCCAGCTATAGGTCCTCCATATCTGCTCTGTGTCCCATAGATGACCTTCCACCAAGATTCACCAGAATGTCTCTTATCCCAGCTATAGGTCCTCCATGCCTGCTCTGTGCCCCATAGATGACCTTCCACCAAGATTCTCCAGAATGTCTCTTATCCCAGCTATAGGTCCTCCATACCTGCTCTTTGCCCCATAGATGACCTTCCACCAAGATTCTCAAGAATGTCTCTTATCCCAGCTATAGGTCCTCCATATACCTGCTCTGTGCCCCATAGATGACATTACACCAAGATTATCCAGAATGCCTCTTATCCCAGCTATAGGTCCTCCATACCTGCTCTGTGCCCCATAGATTACCTTCCACCAAGATTCACCACAATGTCTCTTATCCCAGCTATTGGTCCTCCATACCTGCTCTGTGCCCCATAGATGACCTTCCACCAAGATTCTCCAGAATGTCTCTTATCCCAGCTATAGGTCCTCCATGCCTGCTCTGTGCCCCATACATGACCTTCCACCAAGATTCACCAGAATGTCTCTTATCCCAGCTATAGGCCCTCCATACCTGCTCTGTGCCCCATAGATGACCTTCCACCAAGATTCACCAGAATGTCTCTTATCCCAGCAATAGGTCCTCCATACATGCTCTGTGCCCCATAGATGACCTTCCACCAAGATTCACCAGAATGTCTCTTATCCCAGCTATAGGTCCTCCATGCCTGCTCTGTGCCCCATAGATAACCTTCCACCAAGATTCTCCAGAATGTCTCTTATCCCAGCTATAGGTCCTCCATATACCTGCTCTGTGCCCCATAGATGGCATTACACCAAGATTATCCAGAATGCCTCTTATCCCAGCTATAGGTCCTCCATATACCTGCTCTGTTCCCCATAGATGACATTCCACCAAGATTCTCCAGAATGTCTCTTATCCCAGCTATAAGTCCTCCATACCTGCTCTGTACCCCATAGATGACCTTCCACCAAGATTCACCAGCATATCTCTTATCCCAGCTATAGGTCATCCATACCTACTCTGTGCCCCATAGATGCCCTTCCACCAAGATTCTCCAGAATGCCTCTTATCCCAGCTATAGGTCCTCCATACCTGCTCTGTGCCTCATAGATGACCTTCCACCAAGATTCTCCAGAATGTCTCTTATCCCAGCTGTAGGTCCTCCATACCTGCTTTGTGCCCCATAGATGACCTTCCCCCAAGATTCACCAGAATTTCTAGTATCCCAGCTATAGGTCCACCATACCTGCTCCGTGCCCCATAGATGACCTTCCACCACAATTCACCAGAATGTCTCTTATCCCAGCTATAGGTCCTCTGTGCCTGCTCTGTGCCCCATAGATGACCTTCCACCAAGATTCACCAAAATGTCTCTTATCCCAGCTATAGGTCCTCCATACCTGCTCTGTGCCCCATAGATTACCTTCCACCAAGATTCACCACAATGTCTCTTATCCCAGCTATTGGTCCTCCATACCTGCTCTGTGCCCCATAGATGACCTTCCACCAAGATTCTCCAGAATGTCTCTTATCCCAGCTATAGGTCCTCCATGCCTGCTCTGTGCCCCATACATGACCTTCCACCAAGATTCACCAGAATGTCTCTTATCCCAGCTATAGGCCCTCCATACCTGCTCTGTGCCCCATAGATGACCTTCCACCAAGATTCACCAGAATGTCTCTTATCCCAGCTATTGGTCCTCCATACCTGCTCTGTGCCCCATAGATGACCTTCCACCAAGATTCTCCAGAATGTCTCTTATCCCAGCTATAGGTCCTCCATATACCTGCTCTGTGCCCCATACATGACCTTCTACCAAGATTCTCCAGAATGTCTCTTATCCCAGCTATAGGACCTCCATACTTGCTCTGTGTCCCATAGATGACCTTCCACCAAGATTCTCCAGAATGACTCTTATCCCAGCTATAGGTCCTCCATACTTGCTCTGTGTCCCATAGATGACCTTCCACCAAGATTCTCCAGAATGTCTCTTATCCCAGCTATAAGTCCTCCATATACCTGCTCTTTGCCCCATAGATGACCTTCCACCAAGATTCTGCAGAATGTCTCTTATCCCAGCTATAAGTCCTCCATTTACCTGCTCTTTGCCCCATAGATGACCTTCCACCAAGATTCTGCAGAATGTCTCTTATCCCAGCTATAAGTCCTCCATATACCTGCTCTTTGCCCCATAGATGACCTTCCACCAAGATTCTCCAGAATGTCTCTTATCCCAGCTGTAGGTCCTCCATACCTGCTTTGTGCCCCATAGATGACCTTCCACCAAGATTCTCCAGAATGACTCTTATCCCAGCTATAGGTCCTCCATACTTGCTCTGTGTCCCATAGATGACCTTCCACCAAGATTCTCCAGAATGTCTCTTATCCCAGCTATAAGTCCTCCATATACCTGCTCTTTGCCCCATAGATGACCTTCCACCAAGATTCTGCAGAATGTCTCTTATCCCAGCTATAAGTCCTCCATATACCTGCTCTTTGCCCCATAGATGACCTTCCACCAAGATTCTCCAGAATGTCTCTTATCCCAGCTGTAGGTCCTCCATACCTGCTTTGTGCCCCATAGATGACCTTCCCCCAAGATTCACCAGAATTTCTATTATCCCAGCTATAGGTCCTCCATACCTGCTCCGTGCCCCATAGATGACCTTCCACCACAATTCACCAGAATGTTTCTTATCCCAGCTATAGGTCCTCTGTGCCTGCTCTGTGCCCCATACATGACCTTCCACCAAGATTCACCAGAATGTCTCTTATCCCAGCTATAGGCCCTCCATACCTGATCTGTGCCCCATAGATGACCTTCCACCAAGATTCACCAGAATGTCTCTTATCCCAGCTATAGGTCCTCCATGCCTGCTCTGTGCCCCATAGATGACCTTCCACCAAGATTCTCCAGAATGTCTCTTATCCCAGCTATAGGTCCTCCATATCTGCTCTGTGTCCCATAGATGACCTTCCACCAAGATTCACCAGAATGTCTCTTATCCCAGCTATAGGTCCTCCATGCCTGCTCTGTGCCCCATAGATGACCTTCCACCAAGATTCTCCAGAATGTCTCTTATCCCAGCTATAGGTCCTCCATACCTGCTCTTTGCCCCATAGATGACCTTCCACCAAGATTCTCAAGAATGTCTCTTATCCCAGCTATAGGTCCTCCATATACCTGCTCTGTGCCCCATAGATGACATTACACCAAGATTATCCAGAATGCCTCTTATCCCAGCTATAGGTCCTCCATATACCTGCTCTGTTCCCCATAGATGACATTCCAACAAGATTCTCCAGAATGTCTCTTATCCCAGCTATAAGTCCTCCATACCTGCTCTGTACCCCATAGATGACCTTCCACCAAGATTCACCAGCATATCTCTTATCCCAGCTATAGGTCATCCATACCTACTCTGTGCCCCATAGATGCCCTTCCACCAAGATTCTCCAGAATGCCTCTTATCCCAGCTATAGGTCCTCCATACCTGCTCTGTGCCTCATAGATGACCTTCCACCAAGATTCTCCAGAATGTCTCTTATCCCAGCTGTAGGTCCTCCATACCTGCTTTGTGCCCCATAGATGACCTTCCCCCAAGATTCACCAGAATTTCTAGTATCCCAGCTATAGGTCCTCCATACCTGCTCCGTGCCCCATAGATGACCTTCCACCACAATTCACCAGAATGTCTCTTATCCCAGCTATAGGTCCTCTGTGCCTGCTCTGTGCCCCATAGATGACCTTCCACCAAGATTCACCAGAATGTCTCTTATCCCAGCTATAGGTCCTCCATACCTGCTCTGTGCCCCATAGATTACCTTCCACCAAGATTCACCACAATGTCTCTTATCCCAGCTATTGGTCCTCCATACCTGCTCTGTGCCCCATAGATGACCTTCCACCAAGATTCTCCAGAATGTCTCTTATCCCAGCTATAGGTCCTCCATGCCTGCTCTGTGCCCCATACATGACCTTCCACCAAGATTCACCAGAATGTCTCTTATCCCAGCTATAGGCCCTCCATACCTGCTCTGTGCCCCATAGATGACCTTCCACCAAGGTTCACCAGAATGTCTCTTATCCCAGCAATAGGTCCTCCATACATGCTCTGTGCCCCATAGATGACCTTCCACCAAGATTCTCCAGAATGTCTCTTATCCCAGCTATAGGTCCTCCATATACCTGCTCTGTGCCCCATAGATGACCTTCTACCAAGATTCTCCAGAATGTCTCTTATCCCAGCTATAGGACCTCCATACCTGCTCTGTGCCCCATAGATGACCTTCCACCAAGATTCCCCAGAATGACTCTTATCCCAGCTATAGGTCCTCCATATACCTGCTCTGTGCCCCATAGATGACCTTCCACCAAGATTCACCAGAATGTCTCTTATCCCAGCTATAGGTCCTCCATACCTGCTCTTTGCCCCATAGATGACCTTCCACCAAGATTCTGCAGAATGTCTCTTATCCCAGCTATAAGTCCTCCATATACCTGCTCTTTGCCCCATAGATGACCTTCCACCAAGATTCTGCAGAATGTCTCTTATCCCAGCTATAAGTCCTCCATATACCTGCTCTGTGCCCCATAGATGACCTTCCCCCAAGATTCACCAGAATTTCTATTATCCCAGCTATAGGTCCTCCATACCTGCTCCGTGCCCCATAGATGACCTTCCACCACAATTCACCAGAATGTCTCTTATCCCAGCTATAGGTCCTCTGTGCCTGCTCTGTGCCCCATACATGACCTTCCACCAAGATTCACCAGAATGTCTCTTATCCCAGCAATAGGTCCTCCATACATGCTCTGTGCCCCATAGATGACCTTCCACTAAGATTCTCCAGAATGTCTCTTATCCCAGCTATAGGTCCTCCATATACCTGCTCTGTGCCCCATAGATGACCTTCTACCAAGATTCTCCAGAATGTCTCTTATCCCAGCTATAGGACCTCCATACCTGCTCTGTGCCCCATAGATGACCTTCCACCAAGATTCTCCAGAATGTCTCTTATCCCAGCTAAAGGTCCTCTGTGCCTGCTCTGTGCCCCGTTGATGACCTTCCACCAATATTATCCAGAATGTCTCTTATCCCAGCTATAGGTCCTCCATATCTGCTCTGTGTCCCATAGATGACCTTCCACCAAGATTCACCAGAATGTCTCTTATCCCAGCTATAGGTCCTCCATGCCTGCTCTGTGCCCCATAGATGACCTTCCACCAAGATTCTCCAGAATGTCTCTTATCCCAGCTATAGGTCCTCCATATCTGCTCTGTGTCCCATAGATGACCTTCCACCAAGATTCACCAGAATGTCTCTTATCCCAGCTATAGGTCCTCCATGCCTGCTCTGTGCCCCATAGATGACCTTCCACCAAGATTCTCCAGAATGTCTCTTATCCCAGCTATAGGTCCTCCATACCTGCTCTTTGCCCCATAGATGACCTTCCACCAAGATTCTCAAGAATGTCTCTTATCCCAGCTATAGGTCCTCCATATACCTGCTCTGTGCCCCATAGATGACATTACACCAAGATTATCCAGAATGCCTCTTATCCCAGCTATAGGTCCTCCATATACCTGCTCTGTTCCCCATAGATGACATTCCACCAAGATTCTCCAGAATTTCTCTTATCCCAGCTATAAGTCCTCCATACCTGCTCTGTACCCCATAGATGACCTTCCACCAAGATTCACCAGCATATCTCTTATCCCAGCTATAGGTCATCCATACCTTCTCTGTGCCCCATAGATGCCCTTCCACCAAGATTCTCCAGAATGCCTCTTATCCCAGCTATAGGTCCTCCATACCTGCTCTGTGCCTCATAGATGACCTTCCACCAAGATTCTCCAGAATGTCTCTTATCCCAGCTGTAGGTCCTCCATACCTGCTTTGTGCCCCATAGATGACCTTCCCCCAAGATTCACCAGAATTTCTAGTATCACAGCTATAGGTCCTCCATACCTGCTCCGTGCCCCATAGATGACCTTCCACCACAATTCACCAGAATGTCTCTTATCCCAGCTATAGGTCCTCTGTGCCTGCTCTGTGCCCCATAGATGACCTTCCACCAAGATTCACCAGAATGTCTCTTATCCCAGCTATAGGTCCTCCATACCTGCTCTGTGCCCCATAGATTACCTTCCACCAAGATTCACCACAATGTCTCTTATCCCAGCTATTGGTCCTCCATACCTGCTCTGTGCCCCATAGATGACCTTCCACCAAGATTCTCCAGAATGTCTCTTATCCCAGCTATAGGTCCTCCATGCCTGCTCTGTGCCCCATACATGACCTTCCACCAAGATTCACCAGAATGTCTCTTATCCCAGCTATAGGCCCTCCATACCTGCTCTGTGCCCCATAGATGACCTTCCACCAAGATTCACCAGAATGTCTCTTATCCCAGCAATAGGTCCTCCATACATGCTCTGTGCCCCATAGATGACCTTCCACCAAGATTCTCCAGAATGTCTCTTATCCCAGCTATAGGTCCTCCATATACCTGCTCTGTGCCCCATAGATGACCTTCTACCAAGATTCTCCAGAATGTCTCTTATCCCAGCTATAGGACCTCCATACCTGCTCTGTGCCCCATAGATGACCTTCCACCAAGATTCTCCAGAATGTCTCTTATCCCAGCTATAGGTCCTCTGTGCCTGCTCTGTGCCCTGTTGATGACCTTCCACCAATATTATCCAGAATGTCTCTTATCCCAGCTATAGGTCCTCCATATCTGCTCTGTGTCCCATAGATGACCTTCCACCAAGATTCACCAGAATGTCTCTTATCCCAGCTATAGGTCCTCCATGCCTGCTCTGTGCCCCATAGATGACCTTCCACCAAGATTCTCCAGAATGTCTCTTATCCCAGCTATAGGTCCTCCATATCTGCTCTGTGTCCCATAGATGACCTTCCACCAAGATTCACCAGAATGTCTCTTATCCCAGCTATAGGTCCTCCATGCCTGCTCTGTGCCCCATAGATGACCTTCCACCAAGATTCTCCAGAATGTCTCTTATCCCAGCTATAGGTCCTCCATACCTGCTCTTTGCCCCATAGATGACCTTCCACCAAGATTCTCAAGAATGTCTCTTATCCCAGCTATAGGTCCTCCATATACCTGCTCTGTGCCCCATAGATGACATTACACCAAGATTCTCCAGAATGCCTCTTATCCCAGCTATAGGTCCTCCATATACCTGCTCTGTTCCCCATAGATGCCCTTCCACCAAGATTCTCCAGAATGCCTCTTATCCCAGCTATAGGTCCTCCATACCTGCTCTGTGCCTCATAGATGACCTTCCACCAAGATTCTCCAAAATGTCTCTTATCCCAGCTATAGGTCATCCGTACCTCCTCTGTGCCCCATAGATGGCCTTCCACCAAGATTTTCCAGAATGTCTCTTATCCCAGCTATAGGTCCTCCATACCTGCTCTGTGCCCCATAGATGACCTTCCACCAAGATTCTCAGGAATGTCTCCTATCCCAGCTATAGGTCCTCCATATACCTGCTCTGTGCCCCATAGATGACCTTCCACCAAGATTCACCAGAATGTTTCTTATCCTAGATATAGGTCCTCCATACCTGCTCTGTGCCCCATAGATTACATTCCACCAAGATTCTCCAGAATGTCTTTTATCCCAGCTATAGGTCCTCCTTACCAGCTCTGTGTCCCATAGATGGCCTTCCACCAAGATTCTCAAGAATGTCTCTTATCCCAGCTATAGGCCCTCCATACCTGATCTGTGCCCCATAGATGACCTTCCACCAAGATTCACCAGAATGTCTCTTATCCCAGCAATAGGTCCTCCATACATGCTCTGTGCCCAATAGATGACCTTCCACTAAGATTCTCCAGAATGTCTCTTATCCCAGCTATAGGTCCTCCATATACCTGCTCTGTGCCCCATAGATGACCTTCTACCAAGATTCTCCAGAATGTCTCTTATCCCAGCTATAGGACCTCCATACCTGCTCTGTGCCCCATAGATGACCTTCCACCAAGATTCTCCAGAATGTCTCTTATATCAGCTAAAGGTCCTCTGTGCCTGCTCTGTGCCCCGTTGATGACCTTCCACCAATATTATCCAGAATGTCTCTTATCCCAGCTATAGGTCCTCCATATCTGCTCTGTGTCCCATAGATGACCTTCCACCAAGATTCACCAGAATGTCTCTTATCCCAGCTATAGGTCCTCCATGCCTGCTCTGTGCCCCATAGATGACCTTCCACCAAGATTCTCCAGAATGTCTCTTATCCCAGCTATAGGTCCTCCATACCTGCTCTTTGCCCCATAGATGACCTTCCACCAAGATTCTCAAGAATGTCTCTTATCCCAGCTATAGGTCCTCCATATACCTTCTCTGTGCCCCATAGATGACATTACACCAAGATTCTCCAGAATGCCTCTTATCCCAGCTATAGGTCCTCCATATACCTGCTCTGTTCCCCATAGATGACATTCCACCAAGATTCTCCAGAATGTCTCTTATCCCAGCTATAAGTCCTCCATACCTGCTCTGTACCCCATAGATGACCTTCCACCAAGATTCACCAGCATATCTCTTATCCCAGCTATAGGTCATCCATACCTACTCTGTGCCCCATAGATGCCCTTCCACCAAGATTCTCCAGAATGCCTCTTATCCCAGCTATAGGTCCTCCATACCTGCTCTGTGCCTCATAGATGACCTTCCACCAAGATTCTCCAGAATGTCTCTTATCCCAGCTGTAGGTCCTCCATACCTGCTTTGTGCCCCATAGATGACCTTCCCCCAAGATTCACCAGAATTTCTAGTATCCCAGCTATAGGTCCTCCATACCTGCTCCGTGCCCCATAGATGACCTTCCACCACAATTCACCAGAATGTCTCTTATCCCAGCTATAGGTCCTCTGTGCCTGCTCTGTGCCCCATAGATGACCTTCCACCAAGATTCACCAGAATGTCTCTTATCCCAGCTATAGGTCCTCCATACCTGCTCTGTGCCCCATAGATTACCTTCCACCAAGATTCATCACAATGTCTCTTATCCCAGCTATTGGTCCTCCATACCTGCTCTGTGCCCCATAGATGACCTTCCACCAAGATTCTCCAGAATGTCTCTTATCCCAGCTATAGGTCCTCCATGCCTGCTCTGTGCCCCATACATGACCTCCCACCAAGATTCACCAGAATGTCTCTTATCCCAGCTATAGGCCCTCCATACCTGCTCTGTGCCCCATAGATGACCTTCCACCAAGATTCACCAGAATGTCTCTTATCCCAGCAATAGGTCCTCCATACATGCTCTGTGCCCCATAGATGACCTTCCACCAAGATTCTCCAGAATGTCTCTTATCCCAGCTATAGGTCCTCCATATACCTGCTCTGTGCCCCATAGATGACCTTCTACCAAGATTCTCCAGAATGTCTCTTATCCCAGCTATAGGACCTCCATACCTGCTCTGTGCCCCATAGATGACCTTCCACCAAGATTCTCCAGAATGTCTCTTATCCCAGCTATAGGTCCTCTGTGCCTGCTCTGTGCCCTGTTGATGACCTTCCACCAATATTATCCAGAATGTCTCTTATCCCAGCTATAGGTCCTCCATATCTGCTCTGTGTCCCATAGATGACCTTCCACCAAGATTCACCAGAATGTCTCTTATCCCAGCTATAGGTCCTCCATGCCTGCTCTGTGCCCCATAGATGACCTTTCACCAAGATTCTCCAGAATGTCTCTTATCCCAGCTATAGGTCCTCCATATCTGCTCTGTGTCCCATAGATGACCTTCCACCAAGATTCACCAGAATGTCTCTTATCCCAGCTATAGGTCCTCCATGCCTGCTCTGTGCCCCATAGATGACCTTCCACCAAGATTCTCAAGAATGTCTCTTATCCCAGCTATAGGTCCTCCATACCTGCTCTTTGCCCCATAGATGACCTTCCACCAAGATTCTCAATAATGTCTCTTATCCCAGCTATAGGTCCTCCATATACCTGCTCTGTGCCCCATAGATGACATTACACCAAGATTCTCCAGAATGTCTCTTATCCCAGCTATAGGTCCTCCATACCTGCTCTGTGCCCCATAGATGACCTTCCACCAAGATTTACCAGCATATCTCTTATCCCAGCTATAGGTCATCCATACCTACTCTGTGCCCCATAGATGCCCTTCCACCAAGATTCTCCAGAATGCCTCTTATCCCAGCTATAGGTCCTCCATACCTGCTCTGTGCCTCATAGATGCCCTTCCACCAAGATTCATCACAATGTCTCTTATCCCAGCTATTGGTCCTCCATACCTGCTCTGTGCCCCATAGATGACCTTCCACCAAGATTCTCCAGAATGTCTCTTATCCCAGCTATAGGTCCTCCATGCCTGCTCTGTGCCCCATACATGACCTTCCACCAAGATTCACCAGAATGTCTCTTATCCCAGCTATAGGCCCTCCATACCTGCTCTGTGCCCCATAGATGACCTTCCACCAAGATTCACCAGAATGTCTCTTATCCCAGCAATAGGTCCTCCATACATGCTCTGTGCCCCATAGATGACCTTCCACCAAGATTCTCCAGAATGTCTCTTATCCCAGCTATAGGTCCTCCATATACCTGCTCTGTGCCCCATAGATGACCTTCTACCAAGATTCTCCAGAATGTCTCTTATCCCAGCTATAGGACCTCCATACCTGCTCTGTGCCCCATAGATGACCTTCCACCAAGATTCTCCAGAATGTCTCTTATCCCAGCTATAGGTCCTCTGTGCCTGCTCTGTGCCCTGTTGATGACCTTCCACCAATATTATCCAGAATGTCTCTTATCCCAGCTATAGGTCCTCCATATCTGCTCTGTGTCCCATAGATGACCTTCCACCAAGATTCACCAGAATGTCTCTTATCCCAGCTATAGGTCCTCCATGCCTGCTCTGTGCCCCATAGATGACCTTTCACCAAGATTCTCCAGAATGTCTCTTATCCCAGCTATAGGTCCTCCATATCTGCTCTGTGTCCCATAGATGACCTTCCACCAAGATTCACCAGAATGTCTCTTATCCCAGCTATAGGTCCTCCATGCCTGCTCTGTGCCCCATAGATGACCTTCCACCAAGATTCTCAAGAATGTCTCTTATCCCAGCTATAGGTCCTCCATACCTGCTCTTTGCCCCATAGATGACCTTCCACCAAGATTCTCAATAATGTCTCTTATCCCAGCTATAGGTCCTCCATATACCTGCTCTGTGCCCCATAGATGACATTACACCAAGATTCTCCAGAATGTCTCTTATCCCAGCTATAGGTCCTCCATACCTGCTCTGTGCCCCATAGATGACCTTCCACCAAGATTTACCAGCATATCTCTTATCCCAGCTATAGGTCATCCATACCTACTCTGTGCCCCATAGATGCCCTTCCACCAAGATTCTCCAGAATGCCTCTTATCCCAGCTATAGGTCCTCCATACCTGCTCTGTGCCTCATAGATGACCTTCCACCAAGATTCTCCAGAATGTCTCTTATCCCAGCTATAGGTCATCCGTACCTCCTCTGTGCCCCATAGATGGCCTTCCACCAAGATTTTCCAGAATGTCTCTTATCCCAGCTATAGGTCCTCCATACCTGCTCTGTGCCCCATAGATGACCTTCCACCAAGATTCTCCAGAATGTCTCCTATCCCAGCTATAGGTCCTCCATATACCTGCTCTGTGCCCCATAGATGACCTTCCACCAAGATTCACCAGAATGTTTCTTATCCTAGATATAGGTCCTCCATACCTGCTATGTGCCCCATAGATTACATTCCACCAAGATTCTCCAGAATGTCTTTTATCCCAGCTATAGGTCCTCCTTACCAGCTCTGTGTCCCATAGATGGCCTTCCACCAAGATTCTCAAGAATGCCTCTTATCCCAGCTATAGGTCCTCCATATACCTGCTCTGTTCCCCATAGATGACATTCCACCAAGATTCTCCAGAATGTCTCTTATCCCAGCTATAGGTCCTCCATACCTGCTCTGTGCCCCATAGATGACCTTCCACCAAGATTCACCAGCATATCTCTTATCCCAGCTATAGGTCATCCATACCTACTCTGTGCCCCATAGATGCCCTTCCACCAAGATTCTCCAGAATGCCTCTTATCCCAGCTATAGGTCCTCCATACCTGCTCTGTGACTCATAGATGACCTTCCACCAAGATTCTCCAGAATGTCTCTTATCCCAGCTATAGGTCATCCGTACCTCCTCTGTGCCCCATAGATGGCCTTCCACCAAGATTTTCCAGAATGTCTCTCATCCCAGCTATAGGTCCTCCATACCTGCTCTGTGCCCCATAGATGACCTTCCACCAAGATTCTCCAGAATGTCTCTTATCCCAGCTATAGGTCCTCCATATCTGCTCTGTGTCCCATAGATGACCTTCCACCAAGATTCTCCAGAATGTCTCTTATCCCAGCTATAGGATCTCCATACCTGCTCTGTGCCCCATAGATGACATTCCACCAAGATTCTCCAGAATGTCTCTTATCCCAGCTATAGGTCCTCCATACCTGCTCTGTGTCCCATAGATGACCTTCCACCAAGATTCACCAGAATGTCTCTTATCCCAGCTATAGGTCCTCCATACCTGCTCTGTGTCCCATAGATGACCTTTCACCAAGATTCTCCAGAATGTGTCTTATCCCAGCTATAGGATCTCCATACCTGCTCTGTGCCCCATACATGACCTTCCACTAAGATTCTCCAGAGTGTCTCTTATCACAGCTATAGGTCCTCCATATACCTGCTCCATGCCCCATAGATGACCTTCCACCAAGATTCACCAGAATTTCTATTATTCCAGCTATAGGTCCTCCATACCTGCTCCATGCCCCATAGATGACCTTCCACCAAGATTCACCAGAATGTCTATTATCCCAGCTATAGTTCCTCCATACCTGCTCTGTGCCCCATAGGTGATATTCCACCAAGATTCACCAGAATGTCTCTTATCCCAGCTATAGGTCCTCCATACCTGCTTTGTGCCCCATAGATGACCTTCCCCCAAGATTCATCAGAATTTCTATTATCCCAGCTATAGGTCCTCCATACCTGCTCTGTGCCCCATAGATGACCTTCCACCAAGATTCACCAGAATGTATCTTATCCCAGCTGTAGGTCCTCCATACCTGCTTTGTGCCCCATAGATGACCTTCCCCCAAGATTCACCAGAATTTCTATTATCCCAGCTATAGGTCCTCCATACCTGCTCCGTGCCCCATAGATGACCTTCCACCACAATTCACCAGAATGTCTCTTATCCCAGCTATAGGTCCTCTGTGCCTGCTCTGTGCCCCATACATGACCTTCCACCAAGATTCACCAGAATGTCTCTTATCCCAGCTATAGGCCCTCCATACCTGATCTGTGCCCCATAGATGACCTTCCACCAAGATTCACCAGAATGTCTCTTATCCCAGCAATAGGTCCTCCATACATGCTCTGTGCCCCATAGATGACCTTCCACTAAGATTCTCCAGAATGTCTCTTATCCCAGCTATAGGTCCTCCATATACCTGCTCTGTGCCCCATAGATGACCTTCTACCAAGATTCTCCAGAATGTCTCTTATCCCAGCTATAGGACCTCCATACCTGCTCTGTGCCCCATAGATGACCTTCCACCAAGATTCTCCAGAATGTCTCTTATCCCAGCTATAGGTCCTCCATGCCTGCTCTGTGCCCCATAGATGACCTTCCACCAAGATTCTCCAGAATGTCTCTTATCCCAGCTATAGGTCCTCCATATCTGCTCTGTGTCCCATAGATGACCTTCCACCAAGATTCACCAGAATGTCTCTTATCCCAGCTATAGGTCCTCCATGCCTGCTCTGTGCCCCATAGATGACCTTCCACCAAGATTCTCCAGAATGTCTCTTATCCCAGCTATAGGTCCTCCATATCTGCTCTGTGTCCCATAGATGACCTTCCACCAAGATTCACCAGAATGTCTCTTATCCCAGCTATAGGTCCTCCATGCCTGCTCTGTGCCCCATAGATGACCTTCCACCAAGATTCTCCAGAATGTCTCTTATCCCAGCTATAGGTCCTCCATACCTGCTCTTTGCCCCATAGATGACCTTCCACCAAGATTCTCAAGAATGTCTCTTATCCCAGCTATAGGTCCTCCATATACCTGCTCTGTGCCCCATAGATGACATTACACCAAGATTATCCAGAATGCCTCTTATCCCAGCTATAGGTCCTCCATATACCTGCTCTGTTCCCCATAGATGACATTCCACCAAGATTCTCCAGAATGTCTCTTATCCCAGCTATAAGTCCTCCATACCTGCTCTGTACCCCATAGATGACCTTCCACCAAGATTCACCAGCATATCTCTTATCCCAGCTATAGGTCATCCATACCTACTCTGTGCCCCATAGATGCCCTTCCACCAAGATTCTCCAGAATGCCTCTTATCCCAGCTATAGGTCCTCCATACCTGCTCTGTGCCTCATAGATGACCTTCCACCAAGATTCTCCAGAATGTCTCTTATCCCAGCTGTAGGTCCTCCATACCTGCTTTGTGCCCCATAGATGACCTTCCCCCAAGATTCACCAGAATTTCTAGTATCCCAGCTATAGGTCCTCCATACCTGCTCCGTGCCCCATAGATGACCTTCCACCACAATTCACCAGAATGTCTCTTATCCCAGCTATAGGTCCTCTGTGCCTGCTCTATGCCCCATAGATGACCTTCCACCAAGATTCACCAGAATGTCTCTTATCCCAGCTATAGGTCCTCCATACCTGCTCTGTGCCCCATAGATTACCTTCCACCAAGATTCACCACAATGTCTCTTATCCCAGCTATTGGTCCTCCATACCTGCTCTGTGCCCCATAGATGACCTTCCACCAAGATTCTCCAGAATGTCTCTTATCCCAGCTATAGGTCCTCCATGCCTGCTCTGTGCCCCATAGATGACCTTCCACCAAGATTCACCAGCATATCTCTTATCCCAGCTATAGGTCATCCATACCTACTCTGTGCCCCATAGATGCCCTTCCACCAAGATTCTCCAGAATGCCTCTTATCCCAGCTATAGGTCCTCCATACCTGCTCTGTGCCTCATAGATGACCTTCCACCAAGATTCTCCAGAATGTCTCTTATCCCAGCTATAGGTCATCCGTACCTCCTCTGTGCCCCATAGATGGCCTTCCACCAAGATTTTCCAGAATGTCTCTTATCCCAGCTATAGGTCCTCCATACCTGCTATGTGCCCCATAGATGACCTTCCACCAAGATTCTCCAGAATGTCTCTTATCCCAGCTATAGGTCCTCCATATCTGCTCTGTGTCCCATAGATGACCTTCCACCAAGATTCTCCAGAATGTCTCGTATCCCAGCTATAGGATCTCCATACCTGCTCTGTGCCCCATAGATGACATTCCACCAAGATTCTCCAGAATGTCTCTTATCCCAGCTATAGGTCCTCCATACCTGCTCTGTGTCCCATAGATGACCTTCCACCAAGATTCACCAGAATGTCTCTTATCCCAGCTATAGGTCCTCCATACCTGCTCTGTGTCCCATAGATGACCTTTCACCAAGATTCTCCAGAATGTCTCTTATCCCAGCTATAGGATCTCCATACCTGCTCTGTGCCCCATACATGACCTTCCACCAAGATTCTCCAGAGTGTCTCTTATCCCAGCTATAGGTCCTCCATATACCTGCTCCATGCCCCATAGATGACCTTCCACCAAGATTCACCAGAATTTCTATTATCCCAGCTATAGGTCCTCCATACCTGCTCCATGCCCCATAGATGACCTTCCACCAAGATTCACCAGAATGTCTATTATCCCAGCTATAGGTCCACCATACCTGCTCTGTGCCCCATAGGTGATATTCCACCAAGATTCACCAGAATGTCTCTTATCCCAGCTATAGGTCCTCCATACCTGCTTTGTGCCCCATAGATGACCTTCCCCCAAGATTCATCAGAATTTCTATTATCCCAGCTATAGGTCCTCCATACCTGCTCTGTGCCCCATAGATGACCTTCCACCAAGATTCACCAGAATGTCTCTTATCCCAGCTGTAGGTCCTCCATACCTGCTTTGTGCCCCATAGATGACCTTCCCCCAAGATTCACCAGAATTTCTATTATCCCAGCTATAGGTCCTCCATACCTGCTCCGTGCCCCATAGATGACCTTCCACCACAATTCACCAGAATGTCTCTTATCCCAGCTATAGGTCCTCTGTGCCTGCTCTGTGCCCCATACATGACATTCCACCAAGATTCACCAGAATGTCTCTTATCCCAGCTATAGGCCCTCCATACCTGATCTGTGCCCCATAGATGACCTTCCACCAAGATTCACCAGAATGTCTCTTATCCCAGCAATAGGTCCTCCATACATGCTCTGTGCCCCATAGATGACCTTCCACTAAGATTCTCCAGAATGTCTCTTATCCCAGCTATAGGTCCTCCATATACCTGCTCTGTGCCCCATAGATGACCTTCTACCACGATTCTCCAGAATGTCTCTTATCCCAGCTATAGGACCTCCATACCTGCTCTGTGCCCCATAGATGACCTTCCACCAAGATTCTCCAGAATGTCTCTTATCCCAGCTAAAGGTCCTCTGTGCCTGCTCTGTGCGCCGTTGATGACCTTCCACCAATATTATCCAGAATGTCTCTTATCCCAGCTATAGGTCCTCCATATCTGCTCTGTGTCCCATAGATGACCTTCCACCAAGATTCACCAGAATGTCTCTTATCCCAGCTATAGGTCCTCCATGCCTGCTCTGTGCCCCATAGATGACCTTCCACCAAGATTCTCCAGAATGTCTCTTATCCCAGCTATAGGTCCTCCATATCTGCTCTGTGTCCCATAGATGACCTTCCACCAAGATTCACCAGAATGTCTCTTATCCCAGCTATAGGTCCTCCATGCCTGCTCTGTGCCCCATAAATGACCTTCCACCAAGATTCTCCAGAATGTCTCTTATCCCAGCTATAGGTCCTCCATACCTGCTCTTTGCCCCATAGATGACCTTCCACCAAGATTCTCAAGAATGTCTCTTATCCCAGCTATAGGTCCTCCATATACCTGCTCTGTGCCCCATAGATGACATTACACCAAGATTATCCAGAATGCCTCTTATCCCAGCTATAGGTCCTCCATATACCTGCTCTGTTCCCCATAGATGACATTCCACCAAGATTCTCCAGAATGTCTCTTATCCCAGCTATAAGTCCTCCATACCTGCTCTGTACCCCATAGATGACCTTCCACCAAGATTCACCAGCATATCTCTTATCCCAGCTATAGGTCATCCATACCTACTCTGTGCCCCATAGATGCCCTTCCACCAAGATTCTCCAGAATGCCTCTTATCCCAGCTATAGGTCCTCCATACCTGCTCTGTGTCTCATAGATGACCTTCCACCAAGATTCTCCAGAATGTCTCTTATCCCAGCTGTAGGTCCTCCATACCTGCTTTGTGCCCCATAGATGACCTTCCCCCAAGATTCACCAGAATTTCTAGTATCCCAGCTATAGGTCCTCCATACCTGCTCCGTGCCCCATAGATGACCTTCCACCACAATTCACCAGAATGTCTCTTATCCCAGCTATAGGTCCTCTGTGCCTGCTCTGTGCCCCATAGATGACCTTTCACCAAGATTCACCAGAATGTCTCTTATCCCAGCTATAGGTCCTGCATACCTGCTCTGTGCCCCATAGATTACCTTCCACCAAGATTCACCACAATGTCTCTTATCCCAGCTATTGGTCCTCCATACCTGCTCTGTGCCCCATAGATGACCTTCCACCAAGATTCTCCAGAATGTCTCTTATCCCAGCTATAGGTCCTCCATGCCTGCTCTGTGCCCCATACATGACCTTCCACCAAGATTCACCAGAATGTCTCTTATCCCAGCTATAGGCCCTCCATACCTGCTCTGTGCCCCATAGATGACCTTCCACCAAGATTCACCAGAATGTCTCTTATCCCAGCAATAGGTCCTCCATACATGCTCTGTGCCCCATAGATGACCTTCCACCAAGATTCTCCAGAATGTCTCTTATCCCAGCTATAGGTCCTCCATATACCTGCTCTGTGCCCCATAGATGACTTTCTACCAAGATTCTCCAGAATGTCTCTTATCCCAGCTATAGGACCTCCATACCTGCTCTGTGCCCCATAGATGACCTTCCACCAAGATTCTCCAGAATGTCTCTTATCCCAGCTATAGGTCCTCTGTGCCTGCTCTGTGCCCTGTTGATGACCTTCCACCAATATTATCCAGAATGTCTCTTATCCCAGCTATAGGTCCTCCATATCTGCTCTGTGTCCCATAGATGACCTTCCACCAAGATTCACCAGAATGTCTCTTATCCCAGCTATAGGTCCTCCATGCCTGCTCTGTGCCCCATAGATGACCTTCCACCAAGATTCTCCAGAATGTCTCTTATCCCAGCTATAGGTCCTCCATATCTGCTCTGTGTCCCATAGATGACCTTCCACCAAGATTCACCAGAATGTCTCTTATCCCAGCTATAGGTCCTCCATGCCTGCTCTGTGCCCCATAGATGACCTTCCACCAAGATTCTCCAGAATGTCTCTTATCCCAGCTATAGGTCCTCCATACCTGCTCTTTGCCCCATAGATGACCTTCCACCAAGATTCTCAAGAATGTCTCTTATCCCAGCTATAGGTCCTCCATATACCTGCTCTGTGCCCCATAGATGACATTACACCAAGATTCTCCAGAATGCCTTTTATCCCAGCTATAGGTCCTCCATATACCTGCTCTGTTCTCCATAGATGACATTCCACCAAGATTCTCCAGAATGTCTCTTATCCCAGCTATAGGTCCTCCATACCTGCTCTGTGCCCCATAGATGACCTTCCACCAAGATTCACCAGCATATCTCTTATCCCAGCTATAGGTCATCCATACCTACTCTGTGCCCCATAGATGCCCTTCCACCAAGATTCTCCAGAATGCCTCTTATCCCAGCTATAGGTCCTCCATACCTGCTCTGTGACTCATAGATGACCTTCCACCAAGATTCTCCAGAATGTCTCTTATCCCAGCTATAGGTCATCCGTACCTCCTCTGTGCCCCATAGATGGCCTTCCACCAAGATTTTCCAGAATGTCTCTTATCCCAGCTATAGGTCCTCCATACCTGCTCTGTGCCCCATAGATGACCTTTCACCAAGATTCTCCAGAATGTCTCTTATCCCAGCTATAGGTCCTCCATATCTGCTCTGTGTCCCATAGATGACCTTCCACCAAGATTCTCCAGAATGTCTCTTATCCCAGCTATAGGATCTCCATACCTGCTCTGTGCCCCATAGATGACATTCCACCAAGATTCTCCAGAATGTCTCTTATCCCAGCTATAGGTCCTCCATACCTGCTCTGTGTCCCATAGATGACCTTCCACCAAGATTCACCAGAATGTCTCTTATCCCAGCTATAGGTCCTCCATACCTGCTCTGTGTCCCATAGATGACCTTTCACCAAGATTCTCCAGAATGTCTCTTATCCCAGCTATAGGATCTCCATACCTGCTCTGTGCCCCATACATGACCTTCCACCAAGATTCTCCAGAGTGTCTCTTATCCCAGCTATAGGTCCTCCATATACCTGCTCCATGCCCCATAGATGACCTTCCACCAAGATTCACCAGAATTTCTATTATCCCAGCAATAGGTCCTCCATACCTGCTCCATGCCCCATAGATGACCTTCCACCAAGATTCACCAGAATGTCTATTATCCCAGCTATAGGTCCTCCATACCTGCTCTGTGCCCCATAGGTGATATTCCACCAAGATTCACCAGAATGTCTCTTATCCCAGCTATAGGTCCTCCATACCTGCTTTGTGCCCCATAGATGACCTTCCCCCAAGATTCATCAGAATTTCTATTATCCCAGCTATAGGTCCTCCATACCTGCTCTGTGCCCCATAGATGACCTTCCACCAAGATTCACCAGAATGTCTCTTATCCCAGCTGTAGGTCCTCCATACCTGCTTTGTGCCCCATAGATGACCTTCCCCCAAGATTCACCAGAATTTCTATTATCCCAGCTATAGGTCCTCCATACCTGCTCCGTGCCCCATAGATGACCTTCCACCACAATTCACCAGAATGTCTCTTATCCCAGCTATAGGTCCTCTGTGCCTGCTCTGTGCCCCATACATGACCTTCCACCAAGACTCACCAGAATGTCTCTTATCCCAGCTATAGGCCCTCCATACCTGATCTGTGCCCCATAGATGACCTTCCACCAAGATTCACCAGAATGTCTCTTATCCCAGCAATAGGTCCTCCATACATGCTCTGTGCCCCATAGATGACCTTCCACTAAGATTCTCCAGAATGTGTCTGATCCCAGCTATAGGTCCTCCATATACCTGCTCTGTGCCCCATAGATGACCTTCTACCAAGATTCTCCAGAATGTCTCTTATCCCAGCTATAGGACCTCCATACCTGCTCTGTGCCCCATAGATGACCTTCCACCAAGATTCACCAGCATATCTCTTATCCCAGCTATAGGTCATCCATACCTACTCTGTGCCCCATAGATGCCCTTCCACCAAGATTCTCCAGAATGCCTCTTATCCCAGCTATAGGTCCTCCATACCTGCTCTGTGCCTCATAGATGACCTTCCACCAAGATTCTCCAGAATGTCTCTTATCCCAGCTATAGGTCATCCGTACCTCCTCTGTGCCCCATAGATGGCCTTCCACCAAGATTTTCCAGAATGTCTCTTATCCCAGCTATAGGTCCTCCATACCTGCTCTGTGCCCCATAGATGACCTTCCACCAAGATTCTCCAGAATGTCTCTTATCCCAGCTATAGGTCCTCCATATCTGCTCTGTGTCCCATAGATGACCTTCCACCAAGATTCTCCAGAATGTCTCGTATCCCAGCTATAGGATCTCCATACCTGCTCTGTGCCCCATAGATGACATTCCACCAAGATTCTCCAGAATGTCTCTTATCCCAGCTATAGGTCCTCCATACCTGCTCTGTGTCCCATAGATGACCTTCCACCAAGATTCACCAGAATGTCTCTTATCCCAGCTATAGGTCCTCCATACCTGCTCTGTGTCCCATAGATGACCTTTCACCAAGATTCTCCAGAATGTCTCTTATCCCAGCTATAGGATCTCCATACCTGCTCTGTGCCCCATACATGACCTTCCACCAAGATTCTCCAGAGTGTCTCTTATCCCAGCTATAGGTCCTCCATATACCTGCTCCATGCCCCATAGATGACCTTCCACCAAGATTCACCAGAATTTCTATTATCCCAGCTATAGGTCCTCCATACCTGCTCCATGCCCCATAGATGACCTTCCACCAAGATTCACCAGAATGTCTATTATCCCAGCTATAGGTCCACCATACCTGCTCTGTGCCCCATAGGTGATATTCCACCAAGATTCACCAGAATGTCTCTTATCCCAGCTATAGGTCCTCCATACCTGCTTTGTGCCCCATAGATGACCTTCCCCCAAGATTCATCAGAATTTCTATTATCCCAGCTATAGGTCCTCCATACCTGCTCTGTGCCCCATAGATGACCTTCCACCAAGATTCACCAGAATGTCTCTTATCCCAGCTGTAGGTCCTCCATACCTGCTTTGTGCCCCATAGATGACCTTCCCCCAAGATTCACCAGAATTTCTATTATCCCAGCTATAGGTCCTCCATACCTGCTCCGTGCCCCATAGATGACCTTCCACCACAATTCACCAGAATGTCTCTTATCCCAGCTATAGGTCCTCTGTGCCTGCTCTGTGCCCCATACATGACATTCCACCAAGATTCACCAGAATGTCTCTTATCCCAGCTATAGGCCCTCCATACCTGATCTGTGCCCCATAGATGACCTTCCACCAAGATTCACCAGAATGTCTCTTATCCCAGCAATAGGTCCTCCATACATGCTCTGTGCCCCATAGATGACCTTCCACTAAGATTCTCCAGAATGTCTCTTATCCCAGCTATAGGTCCTCCATATACCTGCTCTGTGCCCCATAGATGACCTTCTACCACGATTCTCCAGAATGTCTCTTATCCCAGCTATAGGACCTCCATACCTGCTCTGTGCCCCATAGATGACCTTCCACCAAGATTCTCCAGAATGTCTCTTATCCCAGCTAAAGGTCCTCTGTGCCTGCTCTGTGCGCCGTTGATGACCTTCCACCAATATTATCCAGAATGTCTCTTATCCCAGCTATAGGTCCTCCATATCTGCTCTGTGTCCCATAGATGACCTTCCACCAAGATTCACCAGAATGTCTCTTATCCCAGCTATAGGTCCTCCATGCCTGCTCTGTGCCCCATAGATGACCTTCCACCAAGATTCTCCAGAATGTCTCTTATCCCAGCTATAGGTCCTCCATATCTGCTCTGTGTCCCATAGATGACCTTCCACCAAGATTCACCAGAATGTCTCTTATCCCAGCTATAGGATCTCCATACCTGCTCTGTGCCCCATACATGACCTTCCACCAAGATTCTCCAGAGTGTCTCTTATCCCAGCTATAGGTCCTCCATATACCTGCTCCATGCCCCATAGATGACCTTCCACCAAGATTCACCAGAATTTCTATTATCCCAGCTATAGGTCCTCCATACCTGCTCCATGCCCCATAGATGACCTTCCACCAAGATTCACCAGAATGTCTATTATCCCAGCTATAGGTCCACCATACCTGCTCTGTGCCCCATAGGTGATATTCCACCAAGATTCACCAGAATGTCTCTTATCCCAGCTATAGGTCCTCCATACCTGCTTTGTGCCCCATAGATGACCTTCCCCCAAGATTCATCAGAATTTCTATTATCCCAGCTATAGGTCCTCCATACCTGCTCTGTGCCCCATAGATGACCTTCCACCAAGATTCACCAGAATGTCTCTTATCCCAGCTGTAGGTCCTCCATACCTGCTTTGTGCCCCATAGATGACCTTCCCCCAAGATTCACCAGAATTTCTATTATCCCAGCTATAGGTCCTCCATACCTGCTCCGTGCCCCATAGATGACCTTCCACCACAATTCACCAGAATGTCTCTTATCCCAGCTATAGGTCCTCTGTGCCTGCTCTGTGCCCCATACATGACATTCCACCAAGATTCACCAGAATGTCTCTTATCCCAGCTATAGGCCCTCCATACCTGATCTGTGCCCCATAGATGACCTTCCACCAAGATTCACCAGAATGTCTCTTATCCCAGCAATAGGTCCTCCATACATGCTCTGTGCCCCATAGATGACCTTCCACTAAGATTCTCCAGAATGTCTCTTATCCCAGCTATAGGTCCTCCATATACCTGCTCTGTGCCCCATAGATGACCTTCTACCACGATTCTCCAGAATGTCTCTTATCCCAGCTATAGGACCTCCATACCTGCTCTGTGCCCCATAGATGACCTTCCACCAAGATTCTCCAGAATGTCTCTTATCCCAGCTAAAGGTCCTCTGTGCCTGCTCTGTGCGCCGTTGATGACCTTCCACCAATATTATCCAGAATGTCTCTTATCCCAGCTATAGGTCCTCCATATCTGCTCTGTGTCCCATAGATGACCTTCCACCAAGATTCACCAGAATGTCTCTTATCCCAGCTATAGGTCCTCCATGCCTGCTCTGTGCCCCATAGATGACCTTCCACCAAGATTCTCCAGAATGTCTCTTATCCCAGCTATAGGTCCTCCATATCTGCTCTGTGTCCCATAGATGACCTTCCACCAAGATTCACCAGAATGTCTCTTATCCCAGCTATAGGTCCTCCATGCCTGCTCTGTGCCCCATAAATGACCTTCCACCAAGATTCTCCAGAATGTCTCTTATCCCAGCTATAGGTCCTCCATACCTGCTCTTTGCCCCATAGATGACCTTCCACCAAGATTCTCAAGAATGTCTCTTATCCCAGCTATAGGTCCTCCATATACCTGCTCTGTGCCCCATAGATGACATTACACCAAGATTATCCAGAATGCCTCTTATCCCAGCTATAGGTCCTTCATATACCTGCTCTGTTCCCCATAGATGACATTCCACCAAGATTCTCCAGAATGTCTCTTATCCCAGCTATAAGTCCTCCATACCTGCTCTGTACCCCATAGATGACCTTCCACCAAGATTCACCAGCATATCTCTTATCCCAGCTATAGGTCATCCATACCTACTCTGTGCCCCATAGATGCCCTTCCACCAAGATTCTCCAGAATGCCTCTTATCCCAGCTATAGGTCCTCCATACCTGCTCTGTGTCTCATAGATGACCTTCCACCAAGATTCTCCAGAATGTCTCTTATCCCAGCTGTAGGTCCTCCATACCTGCTTTGTGCCCCATAGATGACCTTCCCCCAAGATTCACCAGAATTTCTAGTATCCCAGCTATAGGTCCTCCATACCTGCTCCGTGCCCCATAGATGACCTTCCACCACAATTCACCAGAATGTCTCTTATCCCAGCTATAGGTCCTCTGTGCCTGCTCTGTGCCCCATAGATGACCTTTCACCAAGATTCACCAGAATGTCTCTTATCCCAGCTATAGGTCCTCCATACCTGCTCTGTGCCCCATAGATTACCTTCCACCAAGATTCACCACAATGTCTCTTATCCCAGCTATTGGTCCTCCATACCTGCTCTGTGCCCCATAGATGACCTTCCACCAAGATTCTCCAGAATGTCTCTTATCCCAGCTATAGGTCCTCCATGCCTGCTCTGTGCCCCATACATGACCTTCCACCAAGATTCACCAGAATGTCTCTTATCCCAGCTATAGGCCCTCCATACATGCTCTGTGCCCCATAGATGACCTTCCACCAAGATTCTCCAGAATGTCTCTTATCCCAGCTATAGGTCCTCCATATACCTGCTCTGTGCCCCATAGATGACCTTCTACCAAGATTCTCCAGAATGTCTCTTATCCCAGCTATAGGACCTCCATACCTGCTCTGTGCCCCATAGATGACCTTCCACCAAGATTCTCCAGAATGTCTCTTATCCCAGCTATAGGTCCTCTGTGCCTGCTCTGTGCCCTGTTGATGACCTTCCACCAATATTATCCAGAATGTCTCTTATCCCAGCTATAGGTCCTCCATATCTGCTCTGTGTCCCATAGATGACCTTCCACCAAGATTCACCAGAATGTCTCTTATCCCAGCTATAGGTCCTCCATGCCTGCTCTGTGCCCCATAGATGACCTTCCACCAAGATTCTCCAGAATGTCTCTTATCCCAGCTATAGGTCCTCCATATCTGCTCTGTGTCCCATAGATGACCTTCCACCAAGATTCACCAGAATGTCTCTTATCCCAGCTATAGGTCCTCCATGCCTGCACTGTGCCCCATAGATGACCTTCCACCAAGATTCTCCAGAATGTCTCTTATCCCAGCTATAGGTCCTCCATACCTGCTCTTTGCCCCATAGATGACCTTCCACCAAGATTCTCAAGAATGTCTCTTATCCCAGCTATAGGTCCTCCATATACCTGCTCTGTGCCCCATAGATGACATTACACCAAGATTCTCCAGAATGCCTTTTATCCCAGCTATAGGTCCTCCATATACCTGCTCTGTTCTCCATAGATGACATTCCACCAAGATTCTCCAGAATGTCTCTTATCCCAGCTATAGGTCCTCCATACCTGCTCTGTGCCCCATAGATGACCTTCCACCAAGATTCACCAGCATATCTCTTATCCCAGCTATAGGTCATCCATACCTACTCTGTGCCCCATAGATGCCCTTCCACCAAGATTCTCCAGAATGCCTCTTATCCCAGCTATAGGTCCTCCATACCTGCTCTGTGACTCATAGATGACCTTCCACCAAGATTCTCCAGAATGTCTCTTATCCCAGCTATAGGTCATCCGTACCTCCTCTGTGCCCCATAGATGGCCTTCCACCAAGATTTTCCAGAATGTCTCTTATCCCAGCTATAGGTCCTCCATACCTGCTCTGTGCCCCATAGATGACCTTTCACCAAGATTCTCCAGAATGTCTCTTATCCCAGCTATAGGTCCTCCATATCTGCTCTGTGTCCCATAGATGACCTTCCACCAAGATTCTCCAGAATGTCTCTTATCCCAGCTATAGGATCTCCATACCTGCTCTGTGCCCCATAGATGACATTCCACCAAGATTCTCCAGAATGTCTCTTATCCCAGCTATAGGTCCTCCATACCTGCTCTGTGTCCCATAGATGACCTTCCACCAAGATTCACCAGAATGTCTCTTATCCCAGCTATAGGTCCTCCATACCTGCTCTGTGTCCCATAGATGACCTTTCACCAAGATTCTCCAGAATGTCTCTTATCCCAGCTATAGGATCTCCATACCTGCTCTGTGCCCCATACATGACCTTCCACCAAGATTCTCCAGAGTGTCTCTTATCCCAGCTATAGGTCCTCCATATACCTGCTCCATGCCCCATAGATGACCTTCCACCAAGATTCACCAGAATTTCTATTATCCCAGCTATAGGTCCTCCATACCTGCTCCATGCCCCATAGATGACCTTCCACCAAGATTCACCAGAATGTCTATTATCCCAGCTATAGGTCCTCCATACCTGCTCTGTGCCCCATAGGTGATATTCCACCAAGATTCACCAGAATGTCTCTTATCCCAGCTATAGGTCCTCCATACCTGCTTTGTGCCCCATAGATGACCTTCCCCCAAGATTCATCAGAATTTCTATTATCCCAGCTATAGGTCCTCCATACCTGCTCTGTGCCCCATAGATGACCTTCCACCAAGATTCACCAGAATGTCTCTTATCCCAGCTGTAGGTCCTCCATACCTGCTTTGTGCCCCATAGATGACCTTCCCCCAAGATTCACCAGAATTTCTATTATCCCAGCTATAGGTCCTCCATACCTGCTCCGTGCCCCATAGATGACCTTCCACCACAATTCACCAGAATGTCTCTTATCCCAGCTATAGGTCCTCTGTGCCTGCTCTGTGCCCCATACATGACCTTCCACCAAGACTCACCAGAATGTCTCTTATCCCAGCTATAGGCCCTCCATACCTGATCTGTGCCCCATAGATGACCTTCCACCAAGATTCACCAGAATGTCTCTTATCCCAGCAATAGGTCCTCCATACATGCTCTGTGCCCCATAGATGACCTTCCACTAAGATTCTCCAGAATGTGTCTTATCCCAGCTATAGGTCCTCCATATACCTGCTCTGTGCCCCATAGATGACCTTCTACCAAGATTCTCCAGAATGTCTCTTATCCCAGCTATAGGACCTCCATACCTGCTCTGTGCCCCATAGATGACCTTCCACCAAGATTCTCCAGAATGTCTCTTATCCCAGCTAAAGGTCCTCTGTGCCTGCTCTGTGCCCCGTTGATGACCTTCCACCAATATTATCCAGAATGTCTCTTACCCCAGCTATAGGTCCTCCATATCTGCTCTGTGTCCCATAGATGACCTTCAACCAAGATTCACCAGAATGTCTCTTATCCCAGCTATAGGTCCTCCATGCCTGCTCTGTGCCCGATAGATGACCTTCCACCAAGATTCTCCAGAATGTCTCTTATCCCAGCTATAGGTCCTCCATATCTGCTCTGTGTCCCATAGATGACCTTCCACCAAGATTCACCAGAATGTCTCTTATCCCAGCTATAGGTCCTCCATGCCTGCTCTGTGCCCCATAGATGACCTTCCACCAAGATTCTCCAGAATGTCTCTTATCCCAGCTATAGGTCCTCCATACCTGCTCTTTGCCCCATAGATGACCTTCCACCAAGATTCTCAAGAATGTCTCTTATCCCAGCTATAGGTCCTCCATATACCTGCTCTGTGCCCAATAGATGACATTACACCAAGATTATCCAGAATGCCTCTTATCCCAGCTATAGGTCCTCCATATACCTGCTCTGTTCCCCATAGATGACATTCCACCAAGATTCTCCAGAATGTCTCTTATCCCAGCTATAAGTCCTCCATACCTGCTCTGTACCCCATAGATGACCTTCCACCAAGATTCACCAGCATATCTCTTATCCCAGCTATAGGTCATCCATACCTACTCTGTGCCCCATAGATGCCCTTCCACCAAGATTCTCCAGTATGCCTCTTATCCCAGCTATAGGTCCTCCATACCTGCTCTGTGCCTCATAGATGACCTTCCACCAAGATTCTCCAGAATGTCTCTTATCCCAGCTATAGGTCCTCCATACCTGCTCTGTGCCCCATAGATGACCTTCCACCAAGATTTACCAGAATGTCTCTTATCCCAGCTGTAGGTCCTCCATACCTGCTTTGTGCCCCATAGATGACCTTCCCCCAAGATTCACCAGAATTTCTATTATCCCAGCTATAGGTCCTCCATACCTGCTCCGTGCCCCATAGATGACCTTCCACCACAATTCACCAGAATGTCTCTTATCCCAGCTATAGGTCCTCTGTGCCTGCTCTGTGCCCCATACATGACCTTCCACCAAGATTCACCAGAATGTCTCTTATCCCAGCTATAGGCCCTCCATACCTGATCTGTGCCCCATAGATGACCTTCCACCAAGATTCACCAGAATGTCTCTTATCCCAGCAATAGGTCCTCCATACATGCTCTGTGCCCCATAGATGACCTTCCACTAAGATTCTCCAGAATGTCTCTTATCCTAGCTATAGGTCCTCCATATACCTGCTCTGTGCCCCATAGATGACCTTCCACCAAGATTCACCAGAATGTCTCTTATCCCAGCTATAGGTCCTCCATACCTGCTCTGTGCCCCATACATGACCTTCCACCAAGATTCTCCAGAGTGTCTCTTATCCCAGCTATAGGTCCTCCATATACCTGCTCCATGCCCCATAGATGACCTTCCACCAAGATTCACCAGAATTTCTATTATCCCAGCTATAGGTCCTCCATACCTGCTCCATGCCCCATAGATGACCTTCCACCAAGATTCACCAGAATGTCTATTATCCCAGCTATAGGTCCTCCATACCTGCTCTGTGCCCCATAGGTGATATTCCACCAAGATTCACCAGAATGTCTCTTATCCCAGCTATAGGTCCTCCATACCTGCTTTGTGCCACATAGATGACCTTCCCCCAAGATTCATCAGAATTTCTATTATCCCAGCTATAGGTCCTCCATACCTGCTCTGTGCCCCATAGATGACCTTCCACCAAGATTCACCAGAATGTCTATTATCCCAGCTGTAGGTCCTCCATACCTGCTTTGTGCCCCATAGATGACCTTCCCCCAAGATTCACCAGAATTTCTATTATCCCAGCTATAGGTCCTCCATACCTGCTCCGTGCCCCATAGATGACCTTCCACCACAATTCACCAGAATGTCTCTTATCCCAGCTATAGGTCCTCTGTGCCTGCTCTGTGCCCCATACATGACCTTCCACCAAGACTCACCAGAATGTCTCTTATCCCAGCAATAGGTCCTCCATATCTGCTCTGTGTCCCATAGATGACCTTCAACCAAGATTCACCAGAATGTCTCTTATCCCAGCTATAGGTCCTCCATACCTGCTCTTTGCCCCATAGATGACCTTCCACCAAGATTCTCAAGAATGTCTCTTATCCCAGCTATAGGTCCTCCATATACCTGCTCTGTGCCCCATAGATGACATTACACCAAGATTATCCAGAATGCCTCTTATCCCAGCTATAGGTCCTCCATATACCTGCTCTGTTCCCCATAGATGACATTCCACCAAGATTCTCCAGAATGTCTCTTATCCCAGCTATAAGTCCTCCATACCTGCTCTGTACCCCATAGATGACCTTCCACCAAGATTCACCAGCATATCTCTTATCCCAGCTATAGGTCATCCATACCTACTCTGTGCCCCATAGATGCCCTTCCACCAAGATTCTCCAGTATGCCTCTTATCCCAGCTATAGGTCCTCCATACCTGCTCTGTGCCTCATAGATGACCTTCCACCAAGATTCTCCAGAATGTCTCTTATCCCAGCTATAGGTCCTCCATACCTGCTCTGTGCCCCATAAATGACCTTCCACCAAGATTCACCAGAATGTCTCTTATCCCAGCTGTAGGTCCTCCATACCTGCTTTGTGCCCCATAGATGACCTTCCCCCAAGATTCACCAGAATTTCTATTATCCCAGCTATAGGTCCTCCATACCTGCTCCGTGCCCCATAGATGACCTTCCACCACAATTCACCAGAATGTCTCTTATCCCAGCTATAGGTCCTCTGTGCCTGCTCTGTGCCCCATACATGACCTTCCACCAAGATTCACCAGAATGTCTCTTATCCCAGCTATAGGCCCTCCATACCTGATCTGTGCCCCATAGATGACCTTCCACCAAGATTCACCAGAATGTCTCTTATCCCAGCAATAGGTCCTCCATACATGCTCTGTGCCCCATAGATGACCTTCCACTAAGATTCTCCAGAATGTCTCTTATCCTAGCTATAGGTCCTCCATATACCTGCTCTGTGCCCCATAGATGACCTTCTACCAAGATTCTCCAGAATGTCTCTTATCCCAGCTATAGGACCTCCATACCTGCTCTGTGCCCCATAGATGACCTTCCACCAAGATTCTCCAGAATGTCTCTTATCCCAGCTAAAGGTCCTCTGTGCCTGCTCTGTGCCCCGTTGATGACCTTCCACCAATATTATCCAGAATGTCTCTTATCCCAGCTATAGGTCCTCCATATCTGCTCTGTGTCCCATAGATGACCTTCCACCAAGATTCACCAGAATGTCTCTTATCCCAGCTATAGGTCCTCCATGCCTGCTCTGTGCCCCATAGATGACCTTCCACCAAGATTCTCCAGAATGTCTCTTATCCCAGCTATAGGTCCTCCATATCTGCTCTGTGTCCCATAGATGACCTTCCACCAAGATTCACCAGAATGTCTCTTATCCCAGCTATAGGTCCTCCATGCCTGCTCTGTGCCCCATAGATGACCTTCCACCAAGATTCTCCAGAATGTCTCTTATCCCAGCTATAGGTCCTCCATACCTGCTCTTTGCCCCATAGATGACCTTCCACCAAGATTCTCAAGAATGTCTCTTATCCCAGCTATAGGTCCTCCATATACCTGCTCTGTGCCCCATAGATGACATTACACCAAGATTATCCAGAATGCCTCTTATCCCAGCTATAGGTCCTCCATATACCTGCTCTGTTCCCCATAGATGACATTCCACCAAGATTCTCCAGAATGTCTCTTATCCCAGCTATAAGTCCTCCATACCTGCTCTGTACCCCATAGATGACCTTCCACCAAGATTCACCAGCATATCTCTTATCCCAGCTATAGGTCATCCATACCTACTCTGTGCCCCATAGATGCCCTTCCACCAAGATTCTCCAGAATGCCTCTTATCCCAGCTATAGGTCCTCCATACCTGCTCTGTGCCTCATAGATGACCTTCCACCAAGATTCTCCAGAATGTCTCTTATCCCAGCTGTAGGTCCTCCATACCTGCTTTGTGCCCCATAGATGACCTTCCCCCAAGATTCACCAGAATTTCTAGTATCCCAGCTATAGGTCCTCCATACCTGCTCTGTGCCCCATAGATGACCTTCCACCAAGATTCACCACAATGTCTCTTATCCCAGCTATTGGTCCTCCATACCTGCTCTGCGCCCCATAGATGACCTTCCACCAAGATTCTCCAGAATGTCTCTTATCCCAGCTATAGGTCCTCCATGCCTGCTCTGTGCCCCATACATGACCTTCCACCAAGATTCACCAGAATGTCTCTTATCCCAGCTATAGGCCCTCCATACCTGCTCTGTGCCCCATAGATGACCTTCCACCAAGATTCACCAGAATGTCTCTTATCCCAGCAATAGGTCCTCCATACATGCTCTGTGCCCCATAGATGACCTTCCACCAAGATTCTCCAGAATGTCTCTTATCCCAGCTATAGGTCCTCCATATACCTGCTCTGTGCCCCATAGATGACCTTCTACCAAGATTCTCCAGAATGTCTCTTATCCCAGCTATAGGACCTCCATACCTGCTCTGTGTCCCATAGATGACCTTCCGCCAAAATTCCCTCTTATCTTGGCTATAGGTCCTCAAAATCAGCTCTGCTCCTCACAGACTACTTTCCACCAGTACCCTCTGAAATGTCTTATTGCAGCTATAGGTCCACCATAACTGCTCTGTGCCCCATAGACCACTTTTCATTGGGGACACTTGCAATGTCTCTGTAACAATCTTACCTTCCAGCGACAGGTCCCATGACGTCTCCGGCATGGTCCGGGCGAGCAGCGGGACTGCCGCACTGGAAACCTCTGGCGGCATCCCCAGCATCCCTCCGGCGGTGTCTTCCGGCTCGCGCGCGACCCGAAGGTTGCACCACGCGCGTGCGAGTTCGAGTGAGCCTTATAGGCTCAGGAGAAGAATCTGAGGGACGGCAGCTGATGTCACTGTGACATCACTGATTGGGGGGTGGTTCTGGGGAGGCTGCATGCTGGAATTATCTGTAATCTGTAGTATATTAGGCCAGGAGCTTCAGTTGCTCACTGGCCTTGATACTAATCAGTTCGCTGGTTCTTGGCCTAGCTCCTTGCTGTGTTATTATTGATAGCTGTAAATTGTAATTTCTCGTAATACCCTTGTGGTATTATAGAGTACTGTTCTCATTGTGATTTATCTGTGTACCGACTCTCTGCCTGTTTTCTGACTCCGCTACTGTCTAGTCCTTTTTGTACCTCAGCCATCTGATTCTCGTTACCGATCTCGGCCTGTCCCTGACTCTGCTTCCGTTTGATCCTTGCAATACGATAGACATCTGATACACGTGTATGACCCAGCTTAAACTACGATTTACGCTTTACGACTTGGTACCTCGGCTTTATACTTGTGCACAATTATTGACCGGTCTAGATCATACATTACTGGTATTGTATATTTTCTGTGTCAGTATCTCGTCACACACCAACGTGATAGTCTCCTTTCCTGGCTAAAGGTCCTCCACATCTGCTGTGTGCTCCATAGACCACTTTCCACCACACATCCCACTGACCATACTATGAATAATATGAACATTGCATCAGTGTTGTAGTGGAGTGTAAGGTTGTGTATAAGATAGCAGCCATATTGTATCGCATGAAAGCCATATTTTTTCATGTTTCTGTCTGCTGTGTACTACTTCAGATGTGTATGTCAATGAAAACTACATTTGCATTCAGTTCCTCTTGAAGATGGAAGCTGCTAATTGGATCTTCTGTAGGCCAGTATATAGTATATTTGCATTTGAAGGGTGAACTTTTAGTAAGAGCAGGAACTGCTGAATGGGTTTGCTAGCCTCTGGCCAGGAAATGGCTTATTATGCCAATAGCAGTCAGGTCTTTACCTTTGATCTGCTATGAAATACTGTCTCAGGTGTGTACTACTGTCACCTGGAGTAGGGAAGTCTTTTTGATGTGCATAAATACAATTTTCCCTGTGGAAATTAGATCTATGGGGAGATGGGAAATCTCTGCAAAGATCAAGGTAGGACAGGAAAGCTTTGAAGTTGCATAGCCAGCAGGGATGTGCTGTCACACCTGAGGAAATTGGATTATTCCTGCATCTGGACATTTGAGTGGCCCCGGGCCACAAATCTGGCTATAAAACTTCAGCTAGGAAGATTTAGAATTTTAGTTCCTTGGAGATAGCAAGACGCTAGGACTATCCTGGTCTGACCAGAACTGCATTCTCCTTGCAACAATGCTCAGATCTATATGCTGGTAACGTTATTCCCATTTTATTTTATGCAAACTGTTTTGAGTATCTTTGTAACTTTTATCTTGTAATTTTTACTTCGTTTTTGTAAATCTTTTGTATATATTATTTTCTGCACTGTTCTACTTTTTTTCTGGAATATTAAATATTTATTTAATAAGTTTGACTTCTGCTGTACTAAGCCAATGCTCATAGCCTAGAAGAGACTGCAGTGTAACTTGCGTTACAAGCTCAGTGCCTGATTGTGTCTCGCTACTGTGTGTGTGTGTGTGTGTGTGTGTGTGTGTGTGTGTGTGTGTGTGTGTGTGTGTGTGTGTGTGTGGCATTCCTGCATTTGGCCTAAAGCGCAAAGATGACCCAAATACGAAAACGCGGACTGCGTGCAGATCACTGGACAGCAGAGTGGGAATCGTTGAAGTGTCTAGCAGCAGCTAGTGGTGGCAATGAGAAGTGTTCTGAGGGGTTACAGCCTTGTGTTAGCTCGAATAAGGTTGCTTCCCCTCTCGATCTGGTCAAACACGCAGTCCGGAACCGTATCTGCAGGCGTGCTGCAGGGCCGGCTCCTGACATGGAGTTCCATGGGGTTTTCTTCCACACACACACCAAAAAAAAAAATGAACATAATACAAATCAACTTGTTAAGTATTTAGAAGTGAGAGGAACAACCTTCACACCCTTTGCATCACATCATCAGAAGATTCCCATGCATATATTTGCCCCAGTCAGAACCAGAATGCCCCGAACTTTACCTTGCTTTGTCTTGGAAGGTTTTTTCTTACTGCTCGTTTCCTTTGAGGGCTTGAGAGCTGAGTAGGTGACATTATCCCCACTATGCAGAGTGGCTAGAATATCAATGGAGAGACAGGTTATAGAGAAATATCCTGGATCATTCAACTAACCAACACCAACACACACCACTACCGACACAACATCAAGCACCTCCACCATGAACCAGCAACTGACACCCAGCAGTACCAACATCCAGCACTTCCACACCGCCAACACTCAGTATTTCCACCATCACCGAGTACCACTCCCATGAACCAACACCTGACATACTGCAGCACCAACAGCCAGCATAACCACCATCACGAGGACCACCACCACCATGATCCACCACCTGACACCAGGCACCACCAACAGCCAGCATTACCACCATCACCTAGATCCACCACCATGATCCAATACCTGACACCCGGCAGCACCAACAGCCAGCACTTCCACACGGCCAACAGCCAGCATTACCACCATCACCTAGGTCCCCCACCACCATGATCCAACACCTCACACCCAGCAGTATCAACAGCCAGCATTACCACCATCACCGAGGACCACCACCACCATGATGTAACACCTGACACCCAGCAGCACCAACAGCCAGCATTACCACCATCACCGAGGACCACCACTACCATGATGCAACACCAGACACCCAGCAGCGCCAACAGCCAGCATAACCACCATCACCGAGGACCACCACCACCATGATCCAACACCTGACACCAGGCACCACCAACAGCCATCCACCAAGATAGACCATCAGTGGGGGGAGGCTGGGGTGGGGACCAGAGAATTTGAGGGGCCTGACAGGGGGGTTCTACATTGAAGGACATGAAGGCACCTATCAGACACTTGGCCAGAGCTGCAAGCTCTGAGTGGATGCTTGCTGGTATAATCATGTTATTCAAAAGCAGCACTGGATTTCTGTTTGTCACAGAGACCTCTTGACCCCCCTCCTTGTGGATGCATCTTCTCATCATTATTCACTTCAGTCTCCACCCTCCCCATGTGGAAACAGTGCTGACTGCAAGAGTAAGTTACCATCTTGGAACTCCTGTTCACATTTGTTCATACGTTTATCTTAATATGGAGTTTTTTTGGTCTCTTACACACTCCTAGGAGTTCTGCTTCACCATAACCTTGCAGGGCAATCTGTAACATTTGTACATGGGATTCTAGTATTGTGTAGAAATTGACAATTGAATGGAGACCAAGCTATCCAGAGCAGAGAAAGCTGTAACTGATCTCCTTGCTGACTGTTTACAGCTCTGAACCAAGCTGATAACCAGAGTTATGCTACAAGAAATTCCTCAGGACAGGGAGATAGTGAGGAATATTGCCTGTGTGTGAGGTATGCATGTAGTATGTCTTTGTATTTAGTGTGCTCTAGTCTAGACAGTATATACAGATGGCTGTGTTGGTTTTGGATCTGAGAGCTCATGCACACTTATAATGCACATGTGAATGCATTGATCCTCATGTGTTTTGTCACTGACCCAGCTCCGCAGCACAGAAACACAAGAGATTAGCATGTCATCTGTAAAAATGCATCCTGTCATGTGGTTTATATGAAAGCTTAATATGCCCATGCACATCACAGAGCATGTGAAGTACATGAAAGTTAGCTGGTGTGTGTGTGCGCAATATACACACACACACACACTCTATTTCCAGTGCATGAACACGCCCATTTTATACTGCGGTCATCAGCTACACTGGAAGTTGGTCTGGCACCTGCATAGCACCCTCAATAAAACACATCCTGGAGTCGCCCCTGGTGTAAACACTTTGTAGGTGATTGCAGCTGCGTTTTCCAGCGATTACGCTAACTCATAGACTATGTATATGACTGCAAACACTCACAAAATGCTGCATGTCCTGCGATTACGATTTCAAAAATTGCAATCGCTCTTGTGGGCTCAACACCATAGCCTGGTATTAGCAAAGCTTTTTTTTACAAATGCCGGTGAGTCTCAAAACTCTAAAATCTTTCCATAAAGCATTCTAGCTGCTCCAGACCTTACAGATGAAAGATGAAAAGCGGGCACAAGAGCGCCCGTGTGTTCAGGCATTTAACCACTTGAGGACCGCAGTGCTAAACCCCCCTAAAGACCAGACTATTTTTTTCAAAATAGGCCACTGCAGCTTAAAGGCCAACAACACAGCACACTAGTGATCCCCCCCCCTTTCTCCCCACCAACAGAGCTTTCTGTCGGTGGGATCTGATTGCCCCCCAGTTGTTTCTTTTTTTTTTTTTTCTACAAATATTTATTGTATTTTTTTTTTAAATAAATTTACGTTTTTTTTCCCTCCCTCTCCCTCCCTCCCACCCCCCGCCAGCCAATCATAGCGATCGGCTGTCAGAGGCTTCAGCCTATGAGAGCCGATCACTCTCTTGTGCCCCAGGGGGACAGCTGTGTCACGTGGCTGTCTCCAGTACAACGCTGCTGCAGATCGCAGCGCTGTACTAAGTAAAAAGCCGTCTAACAGTCACCGAGTGGCGATCACCGCTGGGAGACTGAAGATGCATTCGCAGCCTACATGCGATCTCCTGCAAACTGAAGCCCCAGGAGATTTCTTTGCAAATCTGAATAGCTCTATCCGGGTAACGCGGATATTTGTACGCAATCCGTATATCTGATCGGATATCCGGTGGATATCCAAATCCGGATACTGTAACCATGGAGATGATGTCATTGAGCCAATCAGAGGGCTCCCAGCAGAAGCCCTAGCAACCAATCACAGAGGGGAACCCTGGCCAGCCCCTCCTGACCTCATTGAGCCAATCAGAGGGCTCCCAGCCTAAGCCCTACCACCCAATCACAGAAGGGAACCCTGGCCAGCCCCCCCTGTGTAATAAGGAGGGGTGCCTGATGAGAAATATTGTCCTTGCTTGTGTGACTGGCTGCTCACTGAGAGACATGCTCCAGTGCTGCTGCCTGGCTTAGCAAGTGCTGTATACAGTGATCAACCTAAAGCTTTTAAGTGATTAACACCTTCACTACATTATTGTTCTATTGTTTATTAGTTAGCTAGCTTGATTAAATTCAGTGACAGTCAGAGTATGTGCTGCAGGCCTGCAGCAGCTGCACACAGCCCTGTGTCTGTGTGTGCTGTGCACAGAGACCAGGCCTGCTACTGGCCTGCTATTAGCCACAGTATAGGTTAGGGAATAGGATTACTGTGTTATTGTGTAGTCAGTACTGCAGTGCTAGTTAATTGTTAGAGTAGTACTACTGTGTTAGCTTACTACAGATTACTGCAATTCTGCTATGCTGAGCAGTGTCAGTGTGACAGTTAGACAGTTAGTGTGCACTGTCTTCTCCTCTGCTGTCTGTCACTCCGTGCTGATTTGCTTTAAAGGACTTATGAGGCGAACTGGCCCCAAAAAGTTAAATACCTGTATGAAATATCAATGCACGGAGGGCGCCGTCCGCGCCCTCCGTTCAGTTCCGCCGGGTCCCCGCATCTCAATGTGCCCCCCCGGCCGGTCCCGACCCCACAGCCCGGGTCGGGCTCTCCTTCCTCCAGTAAGATGGCCGCCAGAGCTGGCCGCGGCTGCGCAGTCCGCATATGCGCGAGTGTGCCTGCGCAGCTCTAGGGCCTCCCCCCCCCGATCCACGCTATAGGCCGTCTCCTGTTGTGTGGATCGGGGGGGGGGGGGAAGGCCCTAGAGCTGCGCAGCCGCACTCGCGCATATGCGGACTGCGCAGCCGCGGCCAGCTCTGGCGGCCATCTTACTGGAGGAAGGAGAGCCCGACCCGGGCTGTGGGGTCGGGACCGGCCGGGGGGGCACATTGAGATGCAGAGACCCATCGGAACAGCACGGAGGGCGCGGACGGCGCCCTCCGTGCATTGATATTTAATACAGATATTTAATTTTTTGGGGCCAGTTTGCCTCGTAAGTCCTTTAAAGTCCAACTTTGATTTTAATAAAGTACAAGTACCCCACATCATCTGGCTGAAGCAAGCTGCCGCTGGCAGTGGTCAGACTCAGAGCACCAGAACCCCCTCTGCCACTCCTGCTGACACTGAGGCCTGTGCAGGCAGCCAGTCCTCAGTGGCCTCCTCTGCTCCTTACACCACGTCCCGTGCAAGGAAAAACCGCCTCCAGACCCTGTTGGGAGAGTCTTTCCCTGTTGTTGGCAAGAGGGGGACATGAAGTGGCTGGGAATCACTATGCCTGCCTTACCACCCTTTACCACCACAACCTACTGGCTCCACCTGATTAACTATTACTAACTAAGCCACCTGGTTCACAATTTTTTTACAGTCGTGGTACCACCAACACTACGTGCCACGTACATGTGCCACATGCCACGTATGCTCCTGGCACATGTTACACCTGCTGCTGCTGCTGCTGCATTGCCCTGCTCCTGCTGCCTGTGCAGCTCCCACCGCCAGGTTGCCACAGGCCACAGCTGCTGATACCACCTATATTTCACCCAAAACACAATTGCTGCATAATTTTTTGGAGGTGCCTGGGATGAAAACTGTCATGTCCCAGTTGTGCGGTTGGACTTTGGAAACAATGTGGGCTGCACGACCGCTGTCTGGAACCTAGGCCTGATGTTTTTTTTTTTTTTTTTAAGTCCCCACATAATCAGTGTTTCCCTTTAAAAAAAAAAAAAAACATGATGCTACATGCCTCATTTACCCTTGAAAACGTTTTGGAAGCAATTTAAAGGCCACTTCCGGTTCTCAATGCCGATATCTGAATCCGCCCGGATATCCCGGATAATGTGTTCGGATATCCGCGTGTACACGGATACCGCAAAGTTCGGATTTGGATATCCGATTCAGATCCAGATATCTGGGTATCCGAATCAATTCAGATTTTATAAAGGGGTGATCTGAGCACCCCTGAAGACACTGTAAAGGTGCAGCATATTGCTGGGGACACTGTGAATATTAATAGTATTTAGGACATTTAAAAAGTATGAATAGTCCTGGACAAATGTTAATTTTTTTAAATATTTTTGTTAAAATGTTCCTACAGTGATGGAGCTGTTTGAGGCTTGGCTGGATGAGTGCATGTTTGGTAATTAATGCTAACTTTGCTATGTTTTTAAAGCATACACTATTAAAGTACACACTATTTAAATTAATAACACATAATTTGTATGCACGTAATTCTTTAACAGTGCTAAGTATTAACAACACTCTTTATTGTTTCACTTTCAACCACTATTTAATGAACATGCGCTATACCGTACCTGCTGATAGCGTGATTGCTTGTAGCGTTATGCCGATAGCGCACACAGCTTTACGCCATACACGCATTATAAAATAGCGCTGTTTGGTGAATCAACGCCATATTGCGGGGATAATGTCCTTAAAGTGATTGGACCCGCAGGGGCTCAGGGCAGGACGAATGGAGCTCTCATCATTGCCAATGTGCAGCTATAAGTTTGTAGCAAACGTTAACTCTGATAAGACACATTAATTCTGATAATGCATTCTAACTCTGATAAGGCACAATAACTCTGATAAGGAATGTTAACTCTGATAAGGCACGCTATTTATTATAGTGAATCAACCCCATGATGTGTTGTGCCTGACTTTGCTTGCCCAAGGACAAGATATAAATGCTGAGGTCATGGAAATCAATGAAATACTGGAGAATCCAGAGACAAGTCCAGAACAATTATTATTATTATTATTGATTTATATAGTGCTCAGACCAGCTGAGCGCTGGAGTTTGGATGCACTAGAAACACACAGGAGGTGGGAAAAAGCTGCTGGAAGTCCAGATAACCTCACTCTAAAGGTGCATACACACATCAGACCATAGTCTTTGGAAAATGAAAGATCACAATCCAATTTTACCCCCTTCCATGTAGTATGAGAGCCACACCTACACAGTCTATTCTATGGAGCTGCACTCCCCATCAGACAGAAATCTTACCCCCTTCCATGTAGTATGAGAGCCACACCTACACAGTCTATTCTATGGAGCTGCACTCCCCATCAGACAGAAATCTTACCCCCTTCCATGTAGTATGAGAGCCACACCTACATAGTTTATTCTATGGGGCTGCACTCCCCATCAGACAGAAATCTTACCCCCTTCCATGTAGTATGAGAGCCACACCTACACAGTCTATTCTATGGAGCTGCACTCCCCATCAGACAGAAATCTTACCCCCTTCCATGTAGTATGAGAGCCATACCTACACACTCTATTCTATGGAGCTGCACTCCCCATCAGACAGAAATCTTACCCCCTTCCATGTAGTATGAGAGCCATACCTACACAGTCTATTCTATGGAGCTGCACTCCCCATCAGACAGAAATCTTACCCCCTTCCATGTAGTATGAGAGCCACACCTACACAGTCTATTCTATGGAGCTGCACTCCTCATCAGACAGAAATCTTACCCCCCTCCATGTAGTATGAGAGTCATACTCTACACAGTCTATTCTATGGAGCTGAACTCCCCATCAGACAGAAATCTTACCCCCTTCCATGTAGTATGAGGGCCATACCTACACAGTCTATTCTATGGAGCTGAACTCTCCATCAGACAGAAATGTTTGCAAGATGCTGCACACACAGATGCTGTACACATTCAACAGATCAGTATCTGCAAAAGATCTGTTCCTGCAAAAGATCCGTTCCTGCAAATTGCCTCATTTCACTAAGCTTAACTCCTGTCTTTAATAACTCTTCTGAGCTGTTTTACAGTTATCACCATGGTGATATAATTGTGATAACTGTAAAACAGCTCAGAAGAGTTATTAAAGACAGGAGTTAAGCTTAGTGAATTGAGGCCTCACACCTTGTTTAACAGACATTCATCTGCAGATCAGACAATCCTCTGCAGATCTGAAGATCCATTCTGGTGGATCTGATCTGCAGATGAATGTCTGTTAAACAAGGTGTGTATGAGGATCTGCAGATATCATAGACTATGAATGCATTTTGCAGGAACAGATCTTGATATCGGCATATCCCATTACCTGTCCCAAAAACCTTTACCCCCACACCAATCTTTCACACTAAGGCCACATACACACATCAGACCATAGTCTTTGGAAAATGAAAGATCACAGACCAATCTTACCACCCTTCCTGTAGTATAAGAGCCATACTCTACACAGTCTATTCTATGGAGCTGAACTCCACATCAGGAAAAAATCTTTGCAAGATGCTGCACACACAGATTCTGTACAGACACAAAAGATCAGCAGCTGCAAAAGATCTGTTCCTGCCAAAAATCCATTCCTGCAAATTGCAATGATAGTCTATGAGATCTGCAGATCATCATACACACATGATTTAACTGACATTCATCTGCAGATCTGCAGATCTGAAAATCCATCCTGGTGGATCTGATTCTGCAGATGAATGTCAGTTAAATCATGTGTGTATGATGATCTGCAGATCTCATAGACTATCATTGCAATTTGCAGGAATGGATTTTTGGCAGGAACAGATCTTTTGCAGCTGCTGATCTTTTGTGTCTGTACAGAATCTGTGTGTGCAGCATCTTGCAAGGATTTTTTCCTGATGGGGAGTGCAGCTCCATAGAATAGACTGTGTAGGCGTGGCTCTCATACTACATGGAAGGGGGTAAGATTTCTGTCTGATGGGGAGTTCAGCTCCATATAATAGACTGTGTAGGTGTGGCTCTCATACTACATGGAAGGGGGTAAGATTGGTCTGTGGTCTTTCATTTTCCAAAGACTATAGTCTGATGTGTGTATGTGGCCAAAGAATACAAAGGACTCACATTGACGTGGAGAAAATAGGCCAATGCAGCCCAATTTATTGAACAATATATTTTAATATAAAACAATTCTCAATAAAAAACTAGAACTATAAAAAACCTTGCAGGACAAGGAAAACCGGAAGTTTAAACCAGACCAAACTTAGGGAATGCAGCTAAATAACTGCCCCCCAGCTGCAAACGCCGACTCGGGGACAGCTGCATACCCTTAATAACCACCTTTCAGATGACGGATACGCTGAGGAATTCCTCCAAGAATTAACCACCGTCCTCCGGGATCCCTGCCCCGCCAGCTGCAATGACAACCAAACCTAACACCATTCAAAGGGAGGGTGGGAGGGAACGATCTCCTCTCGTTCTGGCTCCTCCCCTTCCACTGACGCCCTTCCTGTCTCCAGCTACACTCTCTCCGACCCGCCTCCCCACTAGCTCAGGTCACCTGGCCAGCCCTTCCCAGAATTTAACCCCTTCCCCACCGGACAGAAGGTCTATCCCTATCATGGGAGGCCTTCCTCAGCTCCTTTCCCTCGCCTATCCAGGCCCTGCTTTTGCAGGAACAGATCTTTTACATGTGTGCAGCATGTCCATTAACAGTACAATTTTTCAGAAAATGCTATCCTTCAAGGTGATTTGAACAATTGTAACTAATCGGAAGGCAATTATTGATTTTTCACATTTACTGAATGATTCTTTCTTCAAATTTGATCATAAAATCCAACTTTCAGATCGATTTTATCCTATTGTACTTGTCAATTGCTTTCATAAAATTCAAATTTTCTATACAATTAAATCGTAAAACTCGCATTGAAAGACCGCATTTAGTGAAAAATTGTACCGTTAATGGACACCTTTAGAAAGATCAGTCTTTTTCAAAACTCCCTGACAAACCTCTGCGACAGATAAATCCCTCAGTTTGCAAAGATTTTTATCTGATGGGGAGTTCAGCTCAGTAGAATAGACTGTATAGAGTATGGCTCTGCCTCTCATACTACATGGAAGGGGGTAAAATGGGTCTGTGATACTTTTTCCAAACACCCTTATCTCATGTGTGTACTCAGCTTTATACTAGAATGCAAGTGGTAAACTGGTTAATCAAAAGTAGACATGTGTATGCACCCTAAAGCCTGGGGTACACACATTCAATTATGATTGGCCAATCACTGACCAATTTCAGCACCTCCATGGAGTATCAGAGTGTACCTAAACAATCTGCTCCTAGTATTTAATATCTGCTAGCTCGCCTCTCACACTACACGGAGGTGATAAAGTCGTTCAGTGATTGCACAATCATAACTGACGGTGTGTAGCAGGCCTTAGGCCAGGCTCACACTGATGCATTGCGCACAGTGTGAGTGCAGGATGGCAGGAGTCAGTAAAGTCAGTGACAAGCTTGCCTCTCACCTGCTCGCACCGTGTGAGTGCAGGAGGGCCTGTGTCAGTGAAGTCAGTGATACGCTTGCCTCTCACCTGCTTTCAGGCCTTAGGCCAGGCTCACACTGATGCATTGCGCACCGTGTGAGTGCAGGAGGGCCTGTGTCGGTGAAGTCAGTGATACACTTGCCTCTCACCTGCTTTCAGGCCTTAGGCCAGGCTCACACTGCTGCATTGCGCCCCGTGTGAGATCACAGGAGGGCCTGAGTCGATAAAGTCAGTGATACGCTTGCCTCTCACCTGCTTTCAGGCTTTAGGCCAGGCTCACACTGATGCATTGCGCACAGTGTGAGGGCAGGAGTCGGTAAAGTCAGTGATACGCTTGCCTCTCACCTGCTTTCAGGCCTCAGGCCAGGCTCACACTGATGCATTGCGCACCATGTGAGATCACAGGAGGGCAGGAGTCGGTGAAGTCAGTGATAAGCTTGCCTCTCACCTGCTTTCAGGCTTTAGGCCAGGCTCACACTGATGCATTGCGCACAGTGTGAGGGCAGGAGTCGGTAAAGTCAGTGATACGCTTGCCTCTCACCTGCTTTCAGGCCTCAGGCCAGGCTCACACTGATGCATTGCGCACCATGTGAGATCACAGGAGGGCAGGAGTCGGTGAAGTCAGTGATAAGCTTGCCTCTCACCTGCTTTCAGGCTTTAGGCCAGGCTCACACTGATGCATTGTGCACCATGTGAGATCACAGGAGGGCAGGAGTCGGTGAAGTCAGTGATAAGCTTGCCTCTCACCTGCTTTCAGGCTTTAGGCCAGGCTCACACTGATGCATTGCGCACAGTGTGAGGGCAGGAGTCGGTAAAGTCAGTGATACGCTTGCCTCTCACCTGCTTTCAGGCCTCAGGCCAGGCTCACACTGATGCATTGCGCACCATGTGAGATCACAGGAGGGCAGGAGTCGGTGAAGTCAGTGATAAGCTTGCCTCTCACCTGCTTTCAGGCTTTAGGCCAGGCTCACACTGATGCATTGTGCACCATGTGAGATCACAGGAGGGCAGGAGTCGGTGAAGTCAGTGATAAGCTTGCCTCTCACCTGCTTTCAGGCTTTAGGCCGGGCTCACACTGATGCATTGCGCACCGTGTGTGATTACAGGAGGGCCTGAGTCGGTAAAGTAATGCTTGCCTCTCACCTGCTTTCAGGCTTTAGGCCAGGCTCACACTGATGCGTTGCGCACCGTGTGTGAGTACAGGAGGGCAGGAGTCGGTGAAGTCAGTGATATGCTTGCCGCTCACCTGCTTTCAGGCCTTAGGCCAGGCTCACACTGATGCATTGCGCACCGTGTGTGATCACAGGAGGGCAGGAGTCGGTAAAGTAATGCTTGCCTCTCACCTGCTTTCAGGCCTTAGGCCAGGCTCACACTGATGCATTGCGCACCGTGTGTGATCACAGGAGGGCAGGAGTCGGTGAAGTCAGTGATAAGCTTGCCTCTCACCTGCTTTCAGGCCTTAGGCCAGGCTCACACTGATGCATTGCGCACCGTGTGTGATCACAGGAGGGCAGGAGTCGGTAAAGTAATGCTTGCCTCTCACCTGCTTTCAGGCCTTAGGCCAGGCTCACACTGATGCATTGCGCACCGTGTGTGATCACAGGAGGGCCTGAGTCGGTAAAGTAATGCTTGCCTCTCACCTGCTTTCAGGCCTTAGGCCAGGCTCACACTGATGCATTGCGCACCGTGTGTGATCACAGGAGGGCAGGAGTCGGTAAAGTAATGCTTGCCTCTCACCTGGTTTCAGGCTTTAGGTTAGGCTCACACCGATGCATTGCGCACCATGTGAGATCACAGGAGGGCAGGAGTCGGTGAAGTCAGTGATAAGCTTGCCTCTCACCTGCTTTCAGGCATTAGGCCAGGCTCACACTGATGCATTGCGCACCGTGTGTGATCACAGGAGGGCAGGAGTCGGTGAAGTCAGTGATATGCTTGCCTCTCACCTGCTTTCAGGCTTTAGGCCAGGCTCACACTGATGCGTTGCGCACCGTGTGTGAGTACAGGAGGGCAGGAGTCGGTGAAGTCAGTGATATGCTTGCCGCTCACCTGCTTTCAGGCCTTAGGCCAGGCTCACACTGATGCATTGCGCACCGTGTGTGATTACAGGAGGGCCTGAGTCGGTAAAGTAATGCTTGCCTCTCACCTGCTTTCAGGCTTTAGGCCAGGCTCACACTGATGCATTGCGCACCATGTGAGATCACAGGAGGGCAGGAGTCGGTGAAGTCAGTGATAAGCTTGCCTCTCACCTGCTTTCAGGCTTTAGGCCAGGCTCACACTGATGCATTGCGCACCGTGTGTGATCACAGGAGGGCCTGAGTCGGTAAAGTAATGCTTGCCTCTCACCTGCTTTCAGGCTTTAGGCCAGGCTCACACCGATGCATTGCGCACCGTGTGTGATCACAGGAGGGCAGGAGTCGGTAAAGTAACGCTTGCCTCTCACCTGCTTTGCCCTGCGAGTCCCGTTTATTGGTGAAGTGCATCTGAGCGTAGGTGATGGCGTCCCCCATCCTGTGTGCAGGTCCTGCTCTGTCACTGTCCTCTGGAGAAGTGAGAGGAGGGAGGGGAAGTGGTCCTGTCTGATGGAGAATCATGAGAGGAACCTGCGAGCTCTCCACCCTGACTGTGGCCACCACATGTCTTTATTTATGGATGTGTTTGTGTGCCTGTTATATTTAAAGAGGACCTGAACTCTTGCACAGGACAGAAGGAAAACACAGAGCAATGCACCCTGTACGTATTTAGAGAGTTTAGTCTGCTTAATTCCCCCTCATTTGTGACTAATCACAAGTTGTAATTTGATCTCTCTCCCATGTCACATGACTGCCTATGACCGATAAGCAGATAAGCTCATTAGAAAGCCCAGGCTGCTAACAATATGTGTGCTTCCATGAAAGCAGGAAGTAGACACACTGCAGAATTATTGCAGGATTTGTATCAGCTGTAACACAGAAATGTTTTCTGTGTAAAGGTTATTTATGCTGTTGTGTATCTTTTAGAGCAGACAGGAGCTCTCAGGCCCACTTTAGCACTAGATACGGGTGAAACCTGAAAAACTAGAATTTTGTGCAAAAGTCCATTTATTTCAGTCAGAGAATCTGCAGTGAAAATAAACTTATAATGATATAGGGCCTGATTCACAAAGCGGTGCTAACAGTTAGCACGCTGGTGAAAAGCCCTTTATCACGCCTAAACTCAGTTTAGGCATGATAAGTTTAGGTGTGATAAGTTTAGGCGTGATAAGTTTAGGTGTGATCAGTTTAGGCATGATAAGTTTAGGTGTGATAAGTTTAGGTGTGATAAGTTTAGGCATGATAAGTTTAGGTGTGATAAGTTTAGGCATGCTAAGTTTAAGCGCCAACTGCGTTAGCACCGCAGTGCACAGCTGATCAAAAGTTTTACGCTAGCAAAGACTGGTGCACTTTGTATAAAGTTTAATGGCGCTGCTTTGCGTGCGGGACTTTGCAAGCGATCTAAACTTATCTAAACTTAGCATGCCTAAACTTATCACACCTAAACTTATCACACCTAAACTTATCACGCCTAAACTGGCTTTTCACCAGCATGGTGCAATGGTTATCATGCCTAAAGTCTTTTAGGCATGCTAACTGGGTTAGCACCGCTTTGTGAATCGAGCCCTAGGTGTGATAAGTTTAGGCATGATAAGTTTAAGCACCAACTGGGTTAGCACCGCAGTGCACAGCTGATCAAAAGTTTTGCGCTAGCAAAGTCTGGTGCACATCGCATAGAGTTTAATGGCGCTGCTTTGCGTGCGGGACTTTGCACGCTATCTACACTTATCTAAACTTAGCATGCCTAAACTTATCACACCTAAACTTATCACACCTAAACTGGCTTTTCACCAGAGTGGTGCAATGGCTATCACGCCTAAAGGGCTCGATTCACAAAGCGGTGATAACCCAGTTAGCATGCCTAAAAGACTTTAGGCATGATAACCATTGCACCATGCTGGTGAAAAGCCAGTTAAGGCGTGATAAGTTTAGGTGTGATAAGTTTAGGTGTGATAAGTTTAGGCATGCTAAGTTTAGATAAGTTTAGATCGCTTGCAAAGTCCCGCACGCAAAGCAGCGCCATTAAACTTTATACAAAGTGCACCAGTCTTTGCTAGCGTAAAACTTTTGATCAGCTGTGCACTGCGGTGCTAACGCAGTTGGCGCTTAAACTTAGCATGCCTAAACTTATCACACCTAAACTTATCATGCCTAAACTTATCACACCTAAACTTATCACACCTAAACTTATCATGCCTAAACTGAGTTTAGGCATGATAAAGGGCTTTTCACCAGCGTGTTAACTGTTAGCACCGCTTTGTGAATCGAGCCCATAATGATTTGTATGTGTAGTGCAGCTAAGATAGAAAACATTAGTAGCAGCAGAGACACAAGTCTAACATTGTTTCCAGTACAGGAGAGTGTAGCGTGTGAGAGAATAGCGTGTGAGAGTAGCGTGTGAGAATAGCGTGTGAGAGTAGCGTGTGAGAGTAGCGTGTGACCTTCTGATGGCTTACTCATAAGACTACAGGCTGCATTTCATGTGTGCAGGTTACACTCTGCTCCTGCTCAGCATCCATACATCCTCTGATGGCTTACTCATAAGACTACAGGCTGCATTTCATGTGTGCAGGTTACACTCTGCTCCTGCTCAGCATATACACCCTCTGATGGCTTACTCATAAGACTACAGGCTGCATTTCATGTGTGCAGGTTACACTCTGCTCCTGCTCAGCATATACACCCTCTGATGGCTTACTCATGAGACTACAGGCTGCATTTCATGTGTGCAGGTTACACTCTGCTCCTGCTCAGCACCCATACACCCTCTGATGGCTTACTCATAAGACTACAGGCTGCATTTCATGTGTGCAGGTTACACTCTGCTCCTGCTCAGCATATACACCCTCTGATGGCTTACTCATGAGACTACAGGCTGCATTTCATGTGTGCAGGTTACACTCTGCTCCTGCTCAGCATCCATACATCCTCTGATGGCTTACTCATAAGACTACAGGCTGCATTTCATGTGTGCAGGTTACACTCTGCTCCTGCTCAGCATATACACCCTCTGATGGCTTACTCATGAGACTACAGGCTGCATTTCATGTGTGCAGGTTACACTCTGCCCCTGCTCAGCACCCATACACCCTCAGATGGCTTACTCATGAGACTACAGGCAGCATTTCATGTGTGCAGGTTACACTCTGCTCCTGCTCAGCACCCATACACCCTCTGATGGCTTACTCATAAGACTACAGGCTGCATTTCATGTGTGCAGGTTACACTCTGCTCCTGCTCAGCATATACACCCTCTGATGGCTTACTCATAAGACTACAGGCTGCATTTCATGTGTGCAGGTTACACTCTGCTCCTGCTCAGCATATACACCCTCTGATGGCTTACTCATGAGACTACAGGCTGCATTTCATGTGTGCAGGTTACACTCTGCTCCTGCTCAGCACCCATACATCCTCTGATGGCTTACTCATGAGACTACAGGCTGCATTTCATGTGTGCAGGTTACACTCTGCTCCTGCTCAGCATATACACCCTCTGATGGCTTACTCATGAGACTATAGGCTGCATTTCATGTGTGCAGGTTACACTCTGCTCCTGCTCAGCATATACACCCTCTGATGGCTTATTCATGAGACTACAGGCTGCATTTCATGTGTGCAGGTTACACTCTGCTCCTGCTCAGCATCCATACATCCTCTGATGGCTTACTCATGAGACTACAGGCTGCATTTCATGTGTGCAGGTTACACTCTGCACCTGCTCAGCATCCATACACCCTCTGATGGCTTACTCATGGGACTACAGGCTGCATTTCATGTGTGCAGGTTACACTCTGCACCTGCTCAGCATCCATACATCCTCTGATGGCTTACTCATAAGACTACAGGCTGCATTTCATGTGTGCAGGTTACACTCTGCACCTGCTCAGCATCCATACACCCTCTGATGGCTTACTCATGGGACTACAGGCTGCATTTCATGTGTGCAGGTTACACTCTGCTCCTGCTCAGCATCCATACACCCTCTGATGGCTTACTCATAAGACTACAGGCTGCATTTCATGTGTGCAGGTTACACTCTGCTCCTGCTCAGCATATACACCCTCTGATGGCTTACTCATGGGACTACAGGCTGCATTTCATGTGTGCAGGTTACACTCTGCTCCTGCTCAGCATATACACCCTCTGATGGCTTACTCATAAGACTACAGGCTGCATTTCATGTGTGCAGGTTACACTCTGCTCCTGCTCAGCATATACACCCTCTGATGGCTTACTCATGAGACTACAGGCTGCATTTCATGTGTGCAGGTTACACTCTGCTCCTGCTCAGCACCCATACACCCTCTGATGGCTTACTCATAAGACTACAGGCTGCATTTCATGTGTGCAGGTTACACTCTGCTCCTGCTCAGCATATACACCCTCTGATGGCTTACTCATAAGACTACAGGCTGCATTTCATGTGTGCAGGTTACACTCTGCTCCTGCTCAGCATATACACCCTCTGATGGCTTACTCATGAGACTACAGGCTGCATTTCATGTGTGCAGGTTACACTCTGCTCCTGCTCAGCACCCATACATCCTCTGATGGCTTACTCATGAGACTACAGGCTGCATTTCATGTGTGCAGGTTACACTCTGCTCCTGCTCAGCATATACACCCTCTGATGGCTTACTCATGAGACTATAGGCTGCATTTCATGTGTGCAGGTTACACTCTGCTCCTGCTCAGCATATACACCCTCTGATGGCTTATTCATGAGACTACAGGCTGCATTTCATGTGTGCAGGTTACACTCTGCTCCTGCTCAGCATCCATACATCCTCTGATGGCTTACTCATGAGACTACAGGCTGCATTTCATGTGTGCAGGTTACACTCTGCACCTGCTCAGCATCCATACACCCTCTGATGGCTTACTCATGGGACTACAGGCTGCATTTCATGTGTGCAGGTTACACTCTGCACCTGCTCAGCATCCATACATCCTCTGATGGCTTACTCATAAGACTACAGGCTGCATTTCATGTGTGCAGGTTACACTCTGCACCTGCTCAGCATCCATACACCCTCTGATGGCTTACTCATGGGACTACAGGCTGCATTTCATGTGTGCAGGTTACACTCTGCTCCTGCTCAGCATCCATACACCCTCTGATGGCTTACTCATAAGACTACAGGCTGCATTTCATGTGTGCAGGTTACACTCTGCTCCTGCTCAGCATATACACCCTCTGATGGCTTACTCATAAGACTACAGGCTGCATTTCATGTGTGCAGGTTACACTCTGCTCCTGCTCAGCATATACACCCTCTGATGGCTTACTCATGAGACTACAGGCTGCATTTCATGTGTGCAGGTTACACTCTGCTCCTGCTCAGCACCCATACATCCTCTGATGGCTTACTCATGAGACTACAGGCTGCATTTCATGTGTGCAGGTTACACTCTGCTCCTGCTCAGCATATACACCCTCTGATGGCTTACTCATGAGACTATAGGCTGCATTTCATGTGTGCAGGTTACACTCTGCTCCTGCTCAGCATATACACCCTCTGATGGCTTATTCATGAGACTACAGGCTGCATTTCATGTGTGCAGGTTACACTCTGCTCCTGCTCAGCATCCATACATCCTCTGATGGCTTACTCATGAGACTACAGGCTGCATTTCATGTGTGCAGGTTACACTCTGCACCTGCTCAGCATCCATACACCCTCTGATGGCTTACTCATGGGACTACAGGCTGCATTTCATGTGTGCAGGTTACACTCTGCACCTGCTCAGCACCCATACATCCTCTGATGGCTTACTCACGGGACTACAGGCTGCATTTCATGTGTGCAGGTTACACTCTGCTCCTGCTCAGCATATACATCCTCTGATGGCTTACTCATGAGACTACAGGCTGCATTTCATGTGTGCAGGTTACACTCTGCTCCTGCTCAGCATATACACCCTCTGATGGCTTACTCATGAGGCTACAGGCTGCATTTCATGTGTGCAGGTTACACTCTGCTCCTGCTCAGCATATACACCCTCTGATGGCTTACTCATGAGGCTACAGGCTGCATTTCATGTGTGCAGGTTACACTCTGCTCCTGCTCAGCATATACATCCTCTGATGGCTTACTCATGAGACTACAGGCTGCATTTCATGTGTGCAGGTTACACTCTGCTCCTGCTCAGCACCCATACATCCTCTGATGGCTTACTCATGGGGCTACAGGCGGCATTTCATGTGTGCAGGTTATACTCTGCTCCTGCTCAGCATCCATACACCCTCTGATGGCTTACTCATGAGACTACAGGCTGCATTTCATGTGTGCAGGTTACACTCTGCACCTGCTCAGCATCCATACACCCTCTGGTGGCTTACTCATGAGACTACAGGCTGCATTTCATGTGTGCAGGTTACACTCTGCTCCTGCTCAGCACCCATACACCCTCTGATGGCTTACTGATGAGACTACATGCTGCATTTCATGTGTGCAGGTTACACTCTGCTCCTGCTGAGCATATACACCCTCTGATGGCTTACTCATAAGACTATAGGCTGCATTTCATGTGTGCAGGTTACACTCTGCTCCTGCTCAGCATCCATACATCCTCTGATGGCTTACTCATGAGACTATAGGCTGCATTTCATGTGTGCAGGTTACACTCTGCTCCTGCTCAGCATATACACCCTCTGATGGCTTACTCATGAGGCTACAGGCTGCATTTCATGTGTGCAGGTTACACTCTGCTCCTGCTCAGCATATACATCCTCTGATGGCTTACTCATGAGACTACAGGCTGCATTTCATGTGTGCAGGTTACACTCTGCTCCTGCTCAGCATATACACCCTCTGATGGCTTACTCATGAGACTATAGGCTGCATTTCATGTGTGCAGGTTACACTCTGCTCCTGCTCAGAATATACACCCTCTGATGGCTTACTCATGGGGCTACAGGCTGCATTTCATGTGTGCAGGTTACACTCTGCTCCTGCTCAGCACCCATACATCCTCTGATGGCTTACTCATGAGACTACAGGCTGCATTTCATGTGTGCAGGTTACACTCTGCTCCTGCTCAGCATATACACCCTCTGATGGCTTACTCATGAGACTATAGGCTGCATTTCATGTGTGCAGGTTACACTCTGCTCCTGCTCAGCATATACACCCTCTGATGGCTTACTCATGAGACTATAGGCTGCATTTCATGTGTGCAGGTTACACTCTGCTCCTGCTCAGCATCCATACATCCTCTGATGGCTTACTCATGAGACTACAGGCTGCATTTCATGTGTGCAGGTTACACTCTGCTCCTGCTCAGCACCCGTACACTCTCTGATGGCTTACTCATGAGACTACAGGCTGCATTTCATGTGTGCAGGTTACACTCTACTCCTGCTCAGCATATACACCCTCTGATGGCTTACTCATGTGACTACAGGCTGCATTTCATGTGTGCAGGTTACACTCTGATCCTGCTCAGCACCCGTACATCCCATGACGGCCTGTAGCCTCATGAGTAAGCCATCAGAGGATGTATATGCTGAGCAGGAGCAGAGTGTAACCTGCACACATGAAATGCAGCCTGTAGCCTCATGAGTAAGCCATCAGAGGATGTATATGCTGAGCAGGAGCAGAGTGTAACCCTACACACATGAAATCCAGCCTGTAGCCTCATGAGTAAGCCATCAGAGGGTGTATGGATGCTGAGCAGGAGCAGAGTGTAACCTGCACACATGAAATGCAGCCTGTAGCCCCATGAGTAAGCCATCAGAGGGTGTATGGGTGCTGAGCAGGAGCAGAGTGTAACCTGCACACATGAAATGCAGTGGTATGTCTCATGAGTAAGCCATCAGAGGGTGTATGGATGCTGAGCAGGAGCAGAGTATAACCTGCACACATGAAATGCCGCCTGTAGCCCCATGAGTAAGCCATCAGAGGATGTATGGGTGCTGAGCAGGAGCAGAGTGTAACCTGCACACATGAAATGCAGCCTGTAGTCTCATGAGTAAGCCATCAGAGGATGTATATGCTGAGCAGGAGCAGAGTGTAACCTGCACACATGAAATGCAGCCTGTAGCCTCATGAGTAAGCCATCAGAGGGTGTATATGCTGAGCAGGAGCAGAGTGTAACCTGCACACATGAAATGCAGCCTGTAGCCTCATGAGTAAGCCATCAGAGGGTGTATATGCTGAGCAGGAGCTGAGTGTAACCTGCACACATGAAATGCAGCCTGTAGTCTCATGAGTAAGCCATCAGAGGATGTATATGCTGAGCAGGAGCAGAGTGTAACCTGCACACATGAAATTCAGCCTGTAGTCTCATGAGTAAGCCACCAGAGGGTGTACGGGTGCTGATCAGAGTGTAACCTGCACACAGGAAATGCAGCCTGTAGTCCCATGAGTAAGCCATCAGAGGGTGTATGGATGCTGAGCAGGTGCAGAGTGTAACCTGCACACATGAAATGCAGCCTGTAGTCTCATGAGTAAGCCAGCAGAGGATGTATGGATGCTGAGCAGGAGCAGAGTGTAACCTGCACACATGAAATGCAGCCTGTAGTCTCATGAATAAGCCATCAGAGGGTGTATATGCTGAGCAGGAGCAGAGTGTAACCTGCACACATGAAATGCAGCCTATAGTCTCATGAGTAAGCCATCAGAGGGTGTATATGCTGAGCAGGAGCAGAGTGTATATACACCCTCTGATGGCTTACTCATGAGGCTACAGGCTGCATTTCATGTGTGCAGGTTATACTGTGCCCCTGCTCAGCACCCGTACACCCTCTGATGGCTTACTCATGAGGCTACAGGCTGCATTTCATGTGTGCAGGTTACACTCTGCTCCTGCTCAGCACCCATACATCCTCTGATGGCTTACTCATGGGGCTACAGGCTGCATTTCATGTGTGCAGGGCTACACTCTGTACCTGCTCAGCTCCCGTACATCCTCTGATGGCTTACTCATGAGGCTACAGGCTGCATTTCATGTGTGCAGGTTACTCTCTGCTCCTGCTCAGCACCCGTACTCCCTCTGATGGCTTACTTATGAGACTACAGGCTGCATTTCATGTGTGCAGGTTACACTCTGCTCCTGCTCAGCATATACACCCTCTGATGGCTTATTCATGAGGCTACAGGCTGCATTTCATGTGTGCAGGTTACACTCTGCTCCTGCTCAGCACCCATACACCCTCTGGTGGCTTACTCATGAGACTACAGGCTGCATTTCATGTGTGCAGGTTACACTCTGCTCCTGCTCAGCATCCATACACCCTCTGATGGCTTACTCATGAGACTACAGGCTGCATTTCATGTGTGCAGGTTACACTCTGCTCCTGCTCAGCACCCATACACCCTCTGGTGGCTTACTCATCAGACTACAGGCTGCATTTCATGTGTGCAGGGTTACACTCTGCTCCTGCTCAGCATATACATCCTCTGATGGCTTACTCATGAGACTACAGGCTGCATTTCATGTGTGCAGGGTCACACTCTACACCTGCTCAGCATATACACCCTCTCATTGCTTATTCATGAGGCTACAGGCTGCATTTCATGTGTGCAAAGTTACACTCTGCTCCTGCTCAGCACCCGTACATCCTCTGATGGCTTACTCCTGATGCTACAGGCTGCATTTCATGTGTGCAGGTTACACTCTGCTCCTGCTCAGCACCCGTACATCCTCTGATGGCTTACTCCTGATGCTACAGGCTGCATTTCATGTGTGCAGGTTACACTCTGCTCCTGCTTAGCACCCATACACCCTCTGATGGCTTACTCATGAGACTACAGGCTGCATTTCATGTGTGCAGGTTACACTCTGCTCCTGCTCAGCATCCATACATCCTCTGATGGCTTACTCATGAGACTACAGGCTGCATTTCATATGTGCAGGTTACGCTCTGCCCCTGCTCAGTACCCATGCATCCTCTGATGGCTTACTCATGAGGCTACTGCTGCATTTCATGTGTGCAGGTTACACTCTGCTCCTGTTCAGCACCCATACACCCTCTGATGGCTTACTCATGAGACTACAGGCTGCATTTCATGTGTGCAGGGCTACACTCTGTACCTGCTCAGCTCCCGTACATCCTCTGATGGCTTACTCATGAGGCTACAGGCAGCATTTCATGTGTGCAGGTTACACTCTGCTCCTGCTCAGCATCCATACATCCTCTGATGGCTTACTCATGAGACTACAGGCTGCATTTCATGTGTGCAGGTTAAACTCTGCTCCTGCTCAGCACCCATACACCCTCTGATGGCTTACTCATGGGGCTACAGGCTGCATTTCATGTGTGCAGGTTACACTCTGCTCCTGCTCAGCACCCATACACCCTCTGATGGCTTACTCATGGGGCTACAGGCTGCATTTCATGTGTGCAGGGCTACACTCTGCACCTGCTCAGCACCCGTACATCCTCTGATGGCTTACTCATGAGGCTACAGGCTGCATTTCATGTGTGCAGGTTACTCTCTGCTCCTGCTCAGCACCCGTACACCCTCTGATGGCTTACTTATGAGACTACAGACTGCATGTCATGTGTGCAGGTTACACTCTGCTTCTGCTCAGCATATACACCCTCTGATGGCTTATTCATGAGGCTACAGGCTGCATTTCATGTGTGCAGGTTACACTCTGCTCCTGCTCAGCACCCATACACCCTCTGGTGGCTTACTCATGAGACTACAGGCTGCATTTCATGTGTGCAGGTTACACTCTGCTCCTGCTCAGCATCCATACACCCTCTGATGGCTTACTCATGAGACTACAGGCTGCATTTCATGTGTGCAGGTTACACTCTGCTCCTGCTCAGCACCCATACACCCTCTGGTGGCTTACTCATGAGACTACAGGCTGCATTTCATGTGTGCAGGGTTACACTCTGCTCCTGCTCAGCATATACACCCTCTCATTGCTTATTCATGAGGCTACAGGCTGCATTTCATGTGTGCAGGTTACACTCTGCTCCTGCTCAGCACCCGTACATCCTCTGATGGCTTACTCCTGATGCTACAGGCTGCATTTCATGTGTGCAGGTTACACTCTGCTCCTGCTCAGCACCCGTACATCCTCTGATGGCTTACTCCTGATGCTACAGGCTGCATTTCATGTGTGCAGGTTACACTCTGCTCCTGCTCAGCATATACACCCTCTGATGGCTTACTCATGAGACTACAGGCTGCATTTCATGTGTGCAGGTTACACTCTGCTCCTGCTCAGCATCCATACACCCTCTGATGGCTTATTCATGAGGCTACAGGCTGCATTTCATGTGTGCAGGTTACACTCTGCTCCTGCTCAGCACCCGTACATCCTCTGATGGCTTACTGATGAGACTACAGGCTGCATTTCATGTGTGCAGGTTACACTCTGCTCCTGCTCAGCATATACACCCTCTGATGGCTTATTCATGAGGCTACAGGCTGCATTTCATGTGTGCAGGTTACACTCTGCTCCTGCTCAGCACCCATACACCCTCTGGTGGCTTACTCATGAGACTACAGGCTGCATTTCATGTGTGCAGGTTACACTCTGCTCCTGCTCAGCATCCATACACCCTCTGATGGCTTACTCATGATACTACAGGCTGCATTTCATGTGTGCAGGTTACACTCTGCTCCTGCTCAGCACCCATACATCCTCTGATGGCTTACTTATGAGACTACAGGCTGCATTTCATGTGTACAGGTTACACTCTGCACCTGCTCAGCACCCATACATCCTCTGATGGCTTACTCATGAGACTACAGGCTGCATTTCATGTGTGCAGGTTACACTCTGCACCTGCTCAGCACCCATACATCCTCTGATGTCTTACTCATGGGGCTACAGGCTGCATTTCATGTGTGCAGGTTATACTCTGCCCCTGCTCAGCACCCATACACCCTCTGATGGCTTACTCATGAGGCTACAGGCTGCATTTCATGTGTGCAGGTTACACTCTGCTCCTGCTCAGCATATACATCCTCTGATGGCTTACTCATGAGGCTACAGGCTGCATTTCATGTGTGCAGGGTTACACTCTGCCCCTGCTCAGCATATACACCCTCTGATGGCTTACTCATGAGACTACAGGCTGCATTTCATGTGTGCAGGTTACACTCTGCTCCTGCTCAGCATATACACCCTCTCATGGCTTACTCATGAGGCTACAGGCTGCATTTCATGTGTGCAGGTTATACTCTGCCCCTGCTCAGCACCTGTACACCCTCTGATGGCTTACTCATGAGGTTACAGGCTGCATTTCATGTGTGCAGGTTACACTCTGCTCATGCTCAGCACCCATACATCCTCTGGTGGCTTACTCATGAGACTACAGGCTGCATTTCATGTGTGCAGGTTACACTCTGCTCCTGCTCAGCATCCATACACCCTCTGATGGCTTACTCATGAGACTACAGGCTGCATTTCATGTGTGCAGGTTACACTCTGCTCCTGCTCAGCACCCATACACCCTCTGGTGGCTTACTCATGAGACTACAGGCTGCATTTCATGTGTGCAGGGTTACACTCTGCTCCTGCTCAGCATATACACCCTCTCATTGCTTATTCATGAGGCTACAGGCTGCATTTCATGTGTGCAAAGTTACACTCTGCTCCTGCTCAGCACCCGTACATCCTCTGATGGCTTACTCCTGATGCTACAGGCTGCATTTCATGTGTGCAGGTTACACTCTGCTCCTGCTCAGCACCCGTACATCCTCTGATGGCTTACTCCTGATGCTACAGGCTGCATTTCATGTGTGCAGGTTACACTCTGCTCCTGCTCAGCATATACACCCTCTGATGGCTTACTCATGAGACTACAGGCTGCATTTCATGTGTGCAGGTTACACTCTGCTCCTGCTCAGCACCCATACACCCTCTGATGGCTTATTCATGAGGCTACAGGCTGCATTTCATGTGTGCAGGTTACACTCTGCTCCTGCTCAGCACCCGTACCTCCTCTGATGGCTTACTGATGAGACTACAGGCTGCATTTCATGTGTGCAGGTTACACTCTGCTCCTGCTCAGCATCCATACACCTTCTGATGGCTTACTCATGAGGCTGCAGGCTGCATTTCATGTGTGCAGGTTACACTCTGCTCCTGCTCAGCATATACACCCTCTGATGGCTTATTCATGAGGCTACAGGCTGCATTTCATGTGTGCAGGTTACACTCTGCTCCTGCTCAGCACCCATACACCCTCTGGTGGCTTACTCATGAGACTACAGGCTGCATTTCATGTGTGCAGGTTACACTCTGCTCCTGCTCAGCATCCATACACCCTCTGATGGCTTACTCATGATACTACAGGCTGCATTTCATGTGTGCAGGTTACACTCTGCTCCTGCTCAGCACCCATACACCCTCTGGTGGCTTACTCATGAGACTACAGGCTGCATTTCATGTGTGCAGGTTACACTCTGCACCTGCTCAGCACCCATACATCCTCTGATGGCTTACTCATGAGACTACAGGCTGCATTTCATGTGTGCAGGTTACATTCTGCTCCTGCTCAGCATCCATACATCCTCTGATGGCTTACTTATGAGACTACAGGCTGCATTTCATGTGTGCAGGTTACACTCTGCTCCTGCTCAGCACCCATACACCCTCTGATGGCTTAATCATGAGACTATAGGCTGCATTTCATGTGTGCAGGTTACACTCTGCTCCTGCTCAGCACCCATACATCCTCTGATGGCTTACTCATGAGACTACAGGCTGCATTTCATGTGTGCAGGTTACACTCTGCTCCTGCTCAGCATCCATACATCCTCTGATGGCTTACTTATGAGACTACAGGCTGCATTTCATGTGTGCAGGTTACAGAGTATAACCTGCACACATGAAATGCAGCCTGTAGCCCCATGAGTAAGCCATCAGAGGATGTATGGGTGCTGAGCAGGTGCAGAGTGTAACCTGCACACATGAAATGCAGCCTGTAGTCTCATGAGTAAGCCATCAGAGGATGTATGGGTGCTGAGCAGGTGCAGAGTGTAACCTGCACACATGAAATGCAGCCTGTAGTCTCATAAGTAAGCCATCAGAGGGTGTATATGCTGAGCAGGTGTAGAGTGTGACCCTGCACACATGAAATGCAGCCTGTAGTCTCATGAGTAAGCCACCAGAGGGTGTATGGGTGCTGAGCAGGAGCAGAGTGTAACCTGCACACATGAAATGCAGCCTGTAGCCTCATGAATAAGCCATCAGAGGGTGTACATGCTGAGCAGGAGCAGAGTGTAACCTGCACACATGAAATGCAGCCTGTAGCATCAGGAGTAAGCAATCAGAGGGTGTATGGGTGCTGAGCAGGAGCAGAGTGTAACCTGCACACATGAAATGCAGCCTGTAGTCTCATGAGTAAGCCATCAGAGGATGTATGGATGCTGAGCAGGAGCAGAGTGTAACCTGCACACATGAAATGCAGCCTGTAGTCTCATGAGTAAGCCATCAGAGGATGTATATGCTGAGCAGGAGCAGAGTGTAACCTGCACACATGAAATGCAGCCTGTAGTCTCATGAGTAAGCCATCAGAGAATGTATGGGTGCTGAGCAGGAGCAGAGTGTAACCTGCACACATGAAATGCAGCCTGTAGTCTCATGAATAAGCCATCAGAGAATGTATATGCTGAGCAGGAGCAGAGTGTAACCTGCACACATGAAATGCAGCCTGTAGCCCCATGAGTAAGCCATCAGAGGGTGAGAGTAGCGTGTGAGAGTAGCGTGTGAGAGTAGCGTGTGAGAGTAGCGTGTGAGAATAGCGTGTGAGAATAGCGTGTGAGAATAGCGTGTGAGAATAGCGTGTGAGAATATTGTGGGAAAATATTGTGTGAGAGTAGCGTGTGAGAGTAGCGTATGAAAATAGCGTGTGAGAGTAGCGTGTGAGAATAGCGTGTGAGAATAGCGTGTGAGAGTAGCGTGTGAGAGTAGCGTGTGAGAGTAGCGTGTGAGAATAGCGTGTGAGAGTAGCGTGTGAGAGTAGCGTGTGTGAGAGTAGCGTGTGAGAATAGCATCTGAGAATAGCGTGTGAGAGTAGCGTGTGAAAATAGTGTGTGAGAATAGCGTGTGAGAATAGCGTGTGAGAATAGCGTGTGAGAGTAGCGTGTGATAGTAGCGTGTGAGAGTAGCGTGTGAGAGTAGCGTGTGAGAATAGCGTGTGAGAGTAGCGTGTGAGAGTAGCGTGTGAGAGTAGCGTGTGAGAATATTGTGTGAGAATATTGTGTGAGAATAGCGTGGGAGAATAGCGTGGGAGAATAGCGTATGAGAGTAGCGTGTGTGAGAGTAGCGTGTGTGAGAATAGCGTGTGAGAGTAGCGTGTGAGAATAGCGTGTGAGAGTAGCATGTGAGAGTAGCGTGTGAGAGTAGCTTGTGAGAATAGCGTGTGAAAATAGCGTGTGAGAATAGCGTGTGAGAATAGCGTGTGAGAGTAGCGTGTGAGAATAGCGTGTGAGAATAGCGTGTGAGAATAGCATGTGAGAATAGCGTGTGAGAATAGCGTGTGAGAATAGCGTGTGAGAATATTGTGGGAAAATATTGTGTGAGAATAGCGTGTGTGAGAGTAGCGTGTGTGAGAATAGCGTGTGAGAGTATCGTGTGAGAATAGTGTGTGAGAATAGCGTGTGAGAATAGCGTGTGAGAATAGCGTGTGAGAGTAGCGTGTGAGAGTAGCGTGTGAGAATAGCGTGTGAGAGTAGCGTGTGAGAATAGCGTGTGAGAATAGCGTGTGAGAGTAGCGTGTGAGAATAGCGTGTGAGAATAGCGTGTGAGAGTAGCGTGTGAGAGTAGGATGTGAGAGTAGCATGTGAGAGTAGCGTGTGAGAGTAGCTTGTGAGAATAGCGTGTGAGAGTAGCGTGTGAAAATAGCGTGTGAGAATAGCGTGTGAGAGTAGCGTGTGAGAATAGCGTGTGAGAATAGCGTGTGAGAATAGCATGTGAGAATAGCGTGTGAGAATAGCGTGTGAGAATAGCGTGTGAGAATATTGTGGGAAAATATTGTGTGAGAATAGCGTGTGAGAATAGCGTGTGAGAGTAGCGTGTGAGAATAGTGTGTGAGAATAGCGTGTGAGAATAGCGTGTGAGAGTAGCGTGTGAGAATAGCGTGTGAGAATAGCGTGTGAGAGTAGCGTGTGAGAATAGCGTGTGAGAGTAGCATGTGAGAGTAGCGTGTGAGAGTAGCATGTGAGAGTAGCATGTGAGAGTAGCTTGTGAGAATAGCGTGTGAGAGTAGCGTGTGAAAATAGCGTGTGAGAATAGCGTGTGAGAATAGCGTGTGAGAATAGCGTGTGAGAATAGCATGTGAGAATAGCGTGTGAGAATAGCGTGTGAGAATAGCGTGTGAGAATATTGTGGGAAAATATTGTGTGAGAATAGCGTGTGAGAATAGCGTGTGTGAGAGTAGCGTGTGTGAGAATAGCGTGTGAGAGTAGCGTGTGAGAATAGTGTGTGAGAATAGCGTGTGAGAATAGCGTGTGAGAGTAGTGTGTGAGAATAGCGTGTGAGAGTAGCGTGTGAGAATAGCGTGTGAGAATAGCGTGTGAGAGTAGCGTGTGAGAATAGCGTGTGAGAGTAGCGTGTGAGAATAGCGTGTGAGAGTAGCATGTGAGGATAGCGTGTGAGAATAGCGTGTGAGAGTAGCGTGTGAGAATAGCGTGTGAGAGTAGCATGTGAGGATAGCGTGTGAGAATAGCGTGTGAGAGTAGCGTGTGAGAGTAGCGTGTGAGAATAGCGTGTGAGAATAGCGTGTGAGAATATTGTGTGAGAATATTGTATGAGAATATTGTGTGAGAGTAGCGTGTGTGAGAGTAGCGTGTGTGAGAGTAGCGTGTGTGAGAGTAGCGTGTGTTAGAATAGCGTGTGAGAGTAGCGTGTGAGAATAGCGTGTGAGAATAGCGTGTGAGGATAGCGTGTGAGAGTAGCTTGTGAGAATAGCGTGTGAGACTAGCGTGTGAGAGTAGCGTATGAGAATAGCGTGTGAGAGTAGCATGTGAGAATAGCGTGTGAGAGTAGCGTGTGAGAATAGCGTGTGAGAGTAGCGTGTGAGAGTAGCGTGTGAGAATAGCGTGTGAGAGTAGCGTGTGAGAGTAGCGTGTGAGAGTAGCGTGTGAGAATAGCGTGTGAGAGTAGCGTGTGAGAGTAGCGTGTGAGAGTAGCGTGTGAGAAAAGCGTTTGAGAATAGCGTGTGAGAGTAGCGTGTGAGAGTAGCGTGTGAGAGTAGCGTGTGAGAAAAGCGTGTGAGAATAGCGTGTGAGAGTAATATGTGAGAGTAGCGTATGAGAATAGCGTGTGAGAATAGCGTGTGAGAATAGCGTGTGAGAGTAGCGTGTGAGAATAGCGTGTGAGAGTAGCGTGTGAGAATAGCATGTGAGAATATTGTGTGAGAGTAGCGTGTGAGAGTAGCGTGTGATAGTAGCGTGTGAGAGTAGCGTGTGAGAATAGCATGTGAGAGTAGCGTGTGAGAATAGCATGTGAGAAAAGCGTGTGAGAGTAGCATGTGAGAATAGCATGTGAGAATAGCGTGTGAGAGTAGCGTGTGCGAATAGCGTGTGAGAATAGCGTGTGAGAGTAGCGTGTGTGAGAGTAGTGTGTGTGAGAATAGTGTGTGAGAATAGCGTGTGAGAAAAGCGTGTGAGGATAGCGTGTAAGAATAGCGTGTGAGAATAGCGTGTGAGGATAGCGTGTGAGAGTAGCGTGTAAAAGTAGCGTGTGAGAGTAGCGTGTGAGAATAGCATGTGAGAATAGCGTGTGAGAATAGCGTGTGAGAATAGCGTGAGAATAGCGTGTGAGAATAGCGTGTGAGAGTAGCATGTGTGAGAGAATAGCGTGTGAGAGTAGCGTGTGAGAAAAGCATCTGAGAATAGCGTGTGAGAGTAGCGTGTGAAAATAGCGTGTGATAATAGCGTGTGAGAATAGCGTGTGAGAACAGCGTGTGAGAATAGCGTGTGAGACTAGCGTGTGAGAATAGCGTGTGAGAATAGCGTGTGAGAGTAGCGTGTGTGAGAGAATAGCGTGTGAGAGTAGCGTGTGAGAATAGCATCTGAAAATAGCATGTGAGAGTAGCGTGTGAAAATAGCATGTGAGAATAGCGTGTGAGAATAGCGTGTGAGAGTAGCGTGTGAGAGTAGCGTGTGAGAATAGCGTGTGAGAGTAGCGTGTGAGAATATTGTGTGAGAATATTGTGTGAGAATATTGTGTGAGAGTAGAGTGTGATAGTAGCGTGTGAGAATAGCGTGTGAGAATAGCGTGTGAGAGTAGAGTGTGAGAGTAGCGTGTGAGAATATTGTGGGAGAATAGCGTGTGAGAATAGCGTGTGAGAGTAGCGTGTGTGAGAGTAGCGTGTGTGAGAATAGCATGTGAGAGTAGCGTTTGAGATTAGCGTGTGAGAGTAGCATGTGAGAGTAGCATGTGAGAGTAGCGTGTGAGAGTAGCGTGTGAGAATAGCGTGTGAGAGTAGCGTGTGAAAATAGTGTGTGAGAATAGCGTGTGAGAATAGCGTGTGAGAATAGCGTGTGAGAATAGCGTGTGAGAGTAGCGTGTGAGAATAGCGTGTGAGAATAGCGTGTGAGAATAGCATGTGAGAATAGCGTGTGAGAATAGCGTGTGAGAATAGCGTGTGAGAATATTGTGGGAAAATATTGTGTGAGAATATTGTGTGAGAATATTGTGTGAGAGTAGCGTGTGATAGTAGCGTGTGAGAATAGCGTGTGAGAATAGCGTGTGAGAGTAGAGTGTGAGAGTAGCGTGTGAGAATATTGTGGGAGAATAGCGTGTGAGAATAGCGTGTGAGAATAGCGTGTGAGAGTAGCGTGTGTGAGAGTAGCGTGTGTGAGAATAGTGTGTGAGATTAGCGTGTGAGATTAGCGTGTGAGAGTAGCATGTGAGAGTAGCATGTGAGAGTAGCGTGTGAGAGTAGCGTGTGAGAATAGCGTGTGAGAGTAGCGTGTGAGAATAGCGTGTGAGAATAGCGTGTGAGAATAGCGTGTGAGAATAGCGTGTGAGAGTAGCGTGTGTGAGAGTAGCGTGTGTGAGAGTAGCGTGTGTGAGAATAGCGTGTGAGAGTAGCGTGTGAGATTAGCGTGTGAGAGTAGCATGTGAGAGTAGCATGTGAGAGTAGCGTGTGAGAGTAGCGTGTGAGAGTAGCGTGTGAGAATAGCGTGTGAGAGTAGCGTTTGAAAATAGAGTGTGAAAATAGCGTGTGAGAATAGCGTGTGAGAGTAGCGTGTGAGAATAGCGTGTGAGAATAGCATGTGAGAATAGCGTGTGAGAATAGCGTGTGAGAATAGCGTGTGAGAATATTGTGGGAAAATATTGTGTGAGAATAGCGTGTGAGAATAGCGTGTGTGAGAGTAGCGTGTGAGAGTAGCGTGTGAGAATAGTGTGTGAGAATAGCGTGTGAGAATAGCGTGTAAGAGTAGCGTGTGAGAGTAGCGTGTGAGAGTAGCGTGTGAGAATAGCGTGTGAGAGTAGCGTGTGAGAATAGCGTGTGAGAGTAGCGTGTGAGAATAGCGTGTGAGAATAGCGTTTGAGAGTAGCGTGTGAGAGTAGCGTGTGAGAATAGCGTGTGAGAATAGCGTGTGAGAATATTGTGTGAGAATATTGTATGAGAATATTGTGTGAGAGTAGCGTGTGTGAGAGTAGCGTGTGTGAGAGTAGCGTGTGTTAGAATAGCGTGTGAGAGTAGCGTGTGAGAATAGCGTGTGAGGATAGCGTGTGAGAGTAGCGTGTGTGAGAATAGCGTGTGAGAATAGCGTATGAGGACAGCGTGTGAGAGTAACGTGTGAGAATAGTGTATGAGCATAGCGTGTGAGAATAGCGTATGAGAGTAGCGTGTGAGAATAGCGTGTGAGAATAGTGTGTGAGAAAAGCATGTGAGAATAGCATGTGAGGATAGCGTCTGAGAATAGCGTGTGATAATAGCGTATGAGGATAGCGTGTGAGAGTAGCATATGAGAAAAGCATGTGAGAATAGCGTATGAGAATAGCGTGTGAGAAAAGCGTGTGAGAATAGCGTGTGAGAATAGCATGTGAGAAAAGCATGTGAGAATAGCGTATGAGAATAGCGTGTGAGAATAGCGTGTGAGAATAGCATGTGAGAAAAGCGTGTGAGAATAGCGTGTGAGGATAGCGTGTGAGAATAGCGTATGAGAATAGCATGTGAGAGTAGCGTGTGAGAGTAGCGTGTGCGAGTAGCATGTGATAATAGCGTGTGAGGATAGCTTGTGAGAATAGCGTGTGAGAATAGCGTGTGAGAGTAGCGTGTGAGAATAGCGTATGAGAATAGCGTGTGAGAGTAGCGTGTGCGAGTAGCATGTGATAATAGCATGTGAGACTAGCGTGTGAGGATAGCATGTGAGAATAGCGTGTGCGAGTATAGCGTGTGCGTTTTCACGTGCAGAGTGTGCGTTGTGTTATGGTTGCATTATAACCCACACATTACACAACGTACATCGTGCACACTCCACCTGAAGACAATCCTGCAGGGCACAGCTGGCAGCCGTGGATCAGGATGACTCTGCTATAGGGCCCATGGCAGCCGGGTGTAGCAGAGATGGAAGAACTCATGTCACAGTGCACAGATATAGTGACCGGGGGAGGGGGGATATATCTATGGAAACAGGAAGTGAGAGGCCGTGTTTCCTCTTCCATAATTACACAGAGGAAACCTCCTCCGCACATGATGGATAATTATACACACTGAGCTCACACACTTCCCCAATGTCATGTAATATGACTGTATGGAGGTGACTTGTGTTATATCAGAGGTCACGCCACTCCCAGGCCTGAAGATCTCAGAGGAATATGAAGCAAAACACCTGAACACACCTGGGCTCTATACCAGGGCCGGACCGAGGCAGAGGCAAGAGAGGCTCCAGCCTCGGCGCAGTGTAGGAAGGGGGGTGCAGGGCCAGGCACAGGCGAGAGAGGCTCCAGCCTCAGGGCGCAATGTAGGAGGGGCCCCGGGGGCTGGGCTGAGACAGAGGCAAGAGAGGTTGCAGCCTCAGGGCGCAGTGTAGGAGGGGGCGCAGGGCTGGGCCGAGGCAGAGGCGAGAGAGGCTCCAGCCTCAGGGCGCAGTGTAGGAGGGGCGCAGGGCCAGGCACAGGCGAGAGAGGCTCCAGCCTCAGGGCGCAATGTAGGAGGGGCCCCGGGGGCTGGGCTGAGACAGAGGCAAGAGAGGCTGCAGCCTCAGGGCGCAGTGTAGGAGGGGGCGCAGGGCTGGGCCGAGGCAGAGGCGAGAGAGGCTCCAGCCTCAGGGCGCAGTGTAGGAGGGGCACACACAAGGACGTGCTGTGGCAGACGCAAGAGAGGCTCCAGCCTCAGGGCGCAGTGTAAGGACGTGCTGTGGCAGACGCAAGAGAGGCTCCAGCCTCAGGGCGCAGTGTAGGAAGGGGGGTGCAGGGCCAGGCACAGGCGAGAGGCGAGAGAGGCTCCAGCCTCAGGGCGCAGTGTAGGAGGGGCACACACAAGGACGTGCTGTGGCAGATGCAAGAGAGGCTCCAGCCTCAGGGCGCAGTGTAGGAAGGGGGGTGCAGGGCCAGGCACAGGCGAGAGAGGCTCCACAATGTCGAACACACTTTCCACACACTTATACAGGCCTATCCGTCTCCAGGCCTGGAAGCAGGTGCCGCTCTCCCGCAGGTACACCACTCCTGCACTCTATGTACTATGCAAAAAACAGGAGACAGCACACCGTTTGCTTCTTCAAGTGATCTGTATTCAAGCCATACAGTTCAAGAGCACACAAGGACACGACATGTTTCGGGCGTAGCCCTTCCTCAGGTGTGCCACACCCAGTGAACATTACCCATATATACCCCACCCACAGGAAGTCACCTGACGCTCCGGTCACATGACAATAATAGTGAATACACACATATACTTTTCACCAAAACATTACTAAAAACATTACTTTATCAAGGGGAACTAGACAAACCGTGTCTACCCCAGAATAACCACTGAGGATGTTGCCCCCCCGAATACTAGTCATAATGCAATATTATATTCAGCGTTACACATTTCCATTCACATATAATTCCTGTATCAAGTCGCATGGTTGCAGTCAGTTCTGATCCTACAAAGAAAGAAGATTAGAGAAAACACTTCAGACTTAGGCACTCGTTCAGCCCATTGGGAACAATACAATTAAATTTCCTTATCCATTTTGCTTCACGTTGTAACAACATTTTCTTTCTGTCTCCTCCCCTGACTAAGGGAGGTACACTGTCGATAACAAACCACCGCAGCTGTGCTGCTGTGTGACGTTTCTCCAAGAAGTGCCGTGAGACCGAAGTCTCATACTCCTTTTTCCCTTTGGCAAAGTTGGAGATATCCCTCTTATGCTCTTGAATTCTTGCCTTTACCTCTCTCTCCGTTTTCCCGACGTAAGCATATCCGCAGGGGCACTTGAGCCCGTACACTACGTACGAGCTCAAGCAGGAAAACCTACCCCTGACTGGAACCCTCACGCCGGTTGTAGGGTGAGAGATAAAGTTCCCTTTCAGCACTGCATTACAGCAATTACAGCTCAAACAGGGTACTGTTCCTCGCCTCACTTCAGGGATCACATTCTTTGTATAGGGTTTGATGTCGGATTTACTCACCCAGTTTCTGATCGATCTGCCCTTGCGGTACGCAAAGACCGGTGGATCCCGGAACAAACTCCCAAATTCGGGATCCCGTCCCAAGATCGGCCAGAACCTGCGCACCACCGAGCGGATTCGATCGGACAGGACACCATAACTGCAGACAAAGGGCAATCTATTAGTAGTCTTCCTAGCTTTAGGGAGCAGCAAGTCACATCTCTTCATCTCACGCACCTCCCTGCTGGTCTTTTGAAGGACACGTTCGTCATAACCCTTCTCAACCATTTTTTTAATTAATATTTCCGACGCCGAGTCGTAATCCTCCACGAGGAGGGGGCGCAGGAGGGGGCGCAGGGCTGGGCCGAGGCAGAGGCGAGAGAGGCTCCAGCCTCAGGGCGCAGTGTAGGAGGGGCGCAGGGCCAGGCACAGGCGAGAGAGGCTCCAGCCTCAGGGCGCAATGTAGGAGGGGCCCCGGGGGCTGGGCTGAGACAGAGGCAAGAGAGGCTGCAGCCTCAGGGCGCAGTGTAGGAGGGGGCGCAGGGCTGGGCCGAGGCAGAGGCGAGAGAGGCTCCAGCCTCAGGGCGCAGTGTAGGAGGGGCACACACAAGGACGTGCTGTGGCAGACGCAAGAGAGGCTCCAGCCTCAGGGCGCAGTGTAAGGACGTGCTGTGGCAGACGCAAGAGAGGCTCCAGCCTCAGGGCGCAGTGTAGGAAGGGGGGTGCAGGGCCAGGCACAGGCGAGAGGCGAGAGAGGCTCCAGCCTCAGGGCGCAGTGTAGGAGGGGCACACACAAGGACGTGCTGTGGCAGATGCAAGAGAGGCTCCAGCCTCAGGGCGCAGTGTAGGAAGGGGGGTGCAGGGCCAGGCACATGCGAGAGAGGCTCCAGCCTCAGGGCGCAGTGTAGAAGGGGGCGCACAACTCACTCAGCTATCATTCCCTTATTCTGATTGAAGCAGAGAGAAATAAGAAAAGGTAATGACTGGCAATGACCGCAAGCCAGATAACTAGAGATTATGGTGTTGGGGGCGTTGCTAGGATCCTAGAGATCTCGGGCACTTTTGGGCACTCTAGATGGAAAATTGTTGTGGCCATGCCCAGAGTGTGGGTGTGGTCATGGGTGGAGCCTAATGTACATGAACTTAACAGCAATCTAAGTAAGCCTGCCCAGCAAAATGTTGGATGAATCCCCCTCTCCATTAATAAAAAACAAAAATGCAGCACATCACATAAATAGGCAGTGTCACCTAACTGGGCAGAGTTACCTGGCTTCTGTGCTGGCTGCTCTGGCTTTCTGCTGGGTGGACTAGACTGCCACCAGGTTATTTGGCAGTTTCCCCCATAGCTTTCCCTGACCTTCTAGTGGACCCCCTCTCATGCTCCCACGGGCCTCCCATTCAGGCACCACAACTCCCAGCATGCCCCATACAAGAACCACAGCTCCCTACATGCCCCCATAAAGGCATCACAGCACCCAGTATAGCACTACAGCACCCAGTATGCCCAGATAGAGGCACCACAGCACTCAGCATACCCCCGATTGACGCACCACAGCTCCCAGCATGCCCGCCATTGAGGCACCACAGCTCCCAGCATGCCCGCCATTGAGGCACCACAGCTCCCAGCATGCCCGCCATTGAGGCACCACAGCTCCCAGCATACCCCCGATTGACGCACCACAGCTCCCAGCATGCCCGCCATTGAGGCACCACAGCTCCCAGCATGCCCGCCATTGAGGCACCACAGCTCCCAGCATGCCCGCCATTGAGGCACCACAGCTCCCAGCATACCCCCGATTGACGCACCACAGCTCCCAGCATGCCCGCCATTGAGGCACCACAGCTGACTCTGCCTGGTGGACGTCTGGGGCACCCCTGAATAGATCCAGAGCACATGCCACATGCTTTGTACAAGTGAGGCATAGTTTTCTAGCTCCCAGCTGTCCCTTTTTGGATCCCCTGTTTATCTTTCTCCCTCATTCGTCTCTCTTTCAGCACTGATTTACAAATCTATATAAATATTTGTATTTTTTTTTACTGAACAATGTGTTTAGTTATCTCTAAACTTTATTCCCATCCTTTAAATCAGGGCTCAGGAACCTTTTTGACTGAGAGAGCCATAAACGCCACATATTTTAAAATGTAATTCCGTGAGAGCCATACAACATGTTTCACACTGGGACAGTAGGGCTCACGTCCCTGTTGCCATGGTGATGTGTACACAGTTGATCCGCCGGGCAGCAGAAGTGTCAGACAAGTCTTCAGCTTCTCTTGGGTTTCAGCAACATCAGCAATTTCCCGGGAGCCAGAGAGGAGAAATACCGACTAACAGCTTGTACAATTAGCTAGCTGACTTGGGGGTGGATTCACTTTGTAGGAGAGATCCCCGCACTTTGGCCCAGTAAGCTGTCTGTCAAGTGACAGGCAGCCTATTGGGCCAATCAAAGTGCGGGGATCTCGTCCTACAAAGTCACTGGACCTAACAGGGCCCAGAGTGGGACAATTGGAACAGCCGTTTGTTTTGGGGTGGTGCGAGTACTGCTTGAGCGGTGCAATTTAGTGAATCATTCACCACTGATTTGTCTGTGAGCCAGATCAGAATCAGAATCAATTTATTTTCGCCAAGTAAGTTTGCACCTACAAGGAATTTGTCTTGGCAGTTGCTTAACAAACACAAACAAAAAACAATACAAGGACAGACAGTGTGAATATTACAAGTTAAGGACATTATAAGTATAGTGGCAGTAAGCAATGTGAGAATTGTTCATGTTTAGTTCTGTGCTGATTACTTTCAGTCCTAGCAGCTCTAACAGGGTTCAGCATTAAGTATGGCTACCGCTTGAGGAAAAAAGCTGTTCCTGTGTCTGGAGGTTTTGGTAGCGATTGACCGGAATCTTACTCCTGAAGGCATGCGCTGGAAGATGGAGTGAGCAGGGTGGGAGGGGTCAGAGGCAGTCTTGGGAAGATGGAGTGAGCTGGGTGGGAGGGGTCAGAGGCAATTTTGGTCGCTCTCTTTCTGCACCTGCTAGCGTAAAGATCCTGCAGGGAAGGTAAGCTACAGCCAATTATCCTTTCCGCTGATCGGATGATGCGCTGCAGCCTCCCCTTTTCTAATGCTGAGCAGGAGCTGAACCATACAGTCATGGATGATGTTATGGTGGATTCGATGATTGCAGTGTAGAACTGCACCATTAGCTTTTGAGGTAGGCCAAACTTTTTCAGCTGCCGCAGATGGTACATTCTCTGTTGTGCTTTCTTGACAATAGTGGCAGTGTTGTTGTCCCATTTTAAGTCGTTTGAGATCGTGGACCCAAGAAACTTGAATGACTCTACTTGGGTTATTGTGGATCCATTTATGGTTAAGGGGAGGTGCTGGGGGGGAGATCTCCTAAAGTCTATTATCATCTCCATGGTTTTGAGAGCATTTAGTTCTAAGTTGTTGCTGCTGCACCAGGAGGAAAGCTGTCCCACCACATGCCTGTATGCAGACTCATCCCCGTTTTGAATGAGACCAACAACTGTTGTGTCGTCTGCAAACTTCAGAACCTTAACAGATGGATCTGTGGAGATGCAGTCATTGGTGTAAAGTGAGTACAGCAGTGGGGAAAGTACACAGCCCTGGGGTGCACCAGTACTGACTGTCAGAGAGCTTGATGTGAGTTTACCAAGTCTAACACGCTGTCTTCTGTCGGTTAAGAAGTCGGTTATCCATTTGCAGAGGGATTCAGGTATGTGTAGCTGGGAGAGCTTGCTGTGCAGCAGTGATGGAATTATGGTATTAAATGCAGAGCTGAAATCTATAAATAAAATCCTGGTGTAGGTTCCTGGGTTATCTAAATGCTGTAGTACATAATGCATACACATGTTCACGGCATCGTCTGCGGATCTGTTAGGCCTGTAGGCAAATTGCAAAGAGTCCAGCAGGGGATCTGTGATGGATTTCAGATAAGTCATTATGCAGCCATCAAATGAGCCACATCTGGCTCCCGAGCCATAGCTTCCCTACCCCTGCTTTACATTGATATATTTCTTATATTTAATAATACTTACATATTAACATGAAGGAAATGAAGCAGAATAAAAAGAATTAGCGTGGTTTGTTTATAAAACAACATTTTTCTCATTAAATATTTATGGTATGCATGACTAGGGGTGTGCTGGGGGTGTGATTAGAGGTGTGGCTTAAGTGTCCCTCTTTCTCATCTCAGAAAGTTGGTAAAGTATGCTGCTGTGCAAGTCAAATGAAACACTGCTGCTCTCCTGGGGGGGAGCCCTCCTTACTCACTGTCAGACTCCTCACACAGCACAACAAGCTGCTTTTCCCCAATGCTGCTCTCCTGCCTCCCCCCTCCTCACTCACTGTCAGACTCCTCACACAGCACAACAAGCTGCTTTCCCCAATGCTGCTCTCCTGCCTCCCCCTCCTCACTCACTGTCATACTTCTCACACAGCACAACAAGCTGCTTTTCCCCAATGATGCTCTCCTGCCTCCTCCTCCTCACTCACTGTCAGACTCATCACACAGCACAACAAGCTGCTTTTCCCCAATGCTGTACTCCTGCCTCCCCCCTCCTCACTCACTGTCAGACTCCTCACACAGCACAACAAGCTGCTTTTCCCCAATGATGCTCTCCTGCCTCCCCCCCCCCCCCTCACTCACTGTCAGACTCCTCACACAGCACAACAAGCTGCTTTTCCCCAATGATGCTCTCCTGCCTCCCCCCCCCCCCTCACTCACTGTCAGACTCCTCACACAACACAACAAGCTGCTTTTCCCCAATGATGCTCTCCTGCCTCCTCCTCCTCACTCACTGTTAGACTCCTCACACAGCACAACAAGCTGCTTTTCCCCAATGATGCTCTCCTGCCTCCTCCTCCTCACTCACTGTCAGACTCCTCACACAGCACAACAAGCTGCTTTTCCCCAATGATGCTCTCCTGCCTCCTCCTCCTCACTCACTGTCAGACTCCTCACACAGCACAACAAGCTGCTTTTCCCCAATGATGCTCTCCTGCCTCCCCCTCCTCACTCACTGTCAGACTCCTCACACAGCACAAAAAGCTGCTTTTCCCCAATGATGCTCTCCTGCCTCCTCCTCCTCACTCACTGTCAGACTCCTCACACAGCATAATAAGCTGCTTTTTCCCAATGATGCTCTCCTGCTTTTCCCCTCTCCTCACTCACTGTCACATAATACAACAAGCTGCTTTTCCCCAATGATGACCTCCTGCCTCTCCCCTCCTCACTCACTGTCAGACTCCTCACACAGCACAACAAGCTGCTTTTCCCCAATGATGCTCTCCTGCCTCCCCCCCCCCCCCTCACTCACTGTCAGACTCCTCACACAGCACAACAAGCTGCTTTTCCCCAATGATGCTCTCCTGCCTCCTCCTCCTCACTCACTGTCAGACTCCTCACACAGCACAACAAGCTGCTTTTCCCTCCCCAATGATGCTCTCCTGCCTCCCCCTCTTCACTCACTGTCAGACTCCTCACACAACACAACAAGCTGCTTTTCCCCAATGATGCTCTCCTGCCTCCTCCTCCTCACTCACTGTCAGACTCCTCACACAGCACAACAAGCTGCTTTTCCCCAATGATGCTCCCCTGCCTCCCCCCTCCTCACTCACTGTTACACTTCTCACACAGCACAACAAGCTGCTTTTCCCCAATGATGCTCTCCTGCCCCCCCCCCCCCCCTCACTCATTGTCAGACTCCTCACACAGCACAACAAGCTGCTTTTTCACAATGATGCTCTCCTCCCCCCCCCCCCCCCCTCACTGTCAGGCTCCTTACACTGCACAATAAGCTGCTTTTCCCCAATGATGCTCTCCTGCCTCCCCCCTCCTCGCTTGCTGTCAGACTCCTTACACAGCACAACAAGCTGCTTTTCCCCAATGATGTTCTCCTTCCCCCCTCCCCTCCTCACTCACTGTCAGACTCCTCACACAGCACAACAAGCTGCTTCTCCCCAATGATGCTCTCCTGCCCCACCCCTCCACCCCGCCCCCCTCCTCACTCACTGTCAGACTGCTCACACTGCACAACACGCTGCCTTTCCCCAATGCTGCTCTCCTGCCTCCCCCCTCCTCACTCACTGTCACTCCTCACACAGCACAACAAGCTGCTTTTCCCTCCCCAATGATGCTCTCCTGTCTCCCCCCTCCTCACTCACTGTCAGACTCCTCACACAGCACAACAAGCTGCTTTTCCCTCCCCAATGATGCTCTCCTGCCTCCCCCCTCCTCACTCACTGTCAGACTCCTCACACAGCACAACAGGCTGCTTTTCCCTCCCCAATGATGCTCTCCTGCCTCCCCCTCCTCACTCACTGTCAGACTCCTCACACAGCACAACAAGCTGCTTTTCCCCAATGATGCTGTCCTGCCTCCCCCTCCTCACTCACTGTCAGACTCCTTACACAGCACAACAAGCTGCTTTTCCCCAATAATGACCTCTTCATCTCACTCTCCTCTCACCTCCTCCTCTGACTGCATGCTGTTAGTGTAAACACAGTACAAACATGCTACCCCTGTAATCTCTGTGCCTGATGCAAATGCATCACCTTGCTTTATGACGAGAGAAGTTTAATAAATCACTGGGAGACTAAATCAAGGTAATTAACAGAAATCCTGACTTTTACGTGGCCACCTAAAATAGTTGGTCCTACCCCATATCATCCACCAGCCTGCCGCACCTGCCACGTGTCCACCTGTTCACTTGTCCGCACACTACTGTATACTTACATGGAAACTAGTCTCTACACCGCACACGGCACATGTGTATGATGTCATGTGCATGATGTAGTGATTTTGCTCCCGGCCACGAGCACGCGCTGTAGGGCGCCGGAGGGGCATTTATGGTAGAATGTGAGGGCAGAGCGGAGAATGGGGGGAGTGGTAGGCATCAGGACAGGTTACCATATAGCCTTCTCCCCAGTTTCTCTAGGTTTAGTCATCTCTGGTATCCTTTAAGTGTACCTGGCCAACCGCAGACAGGAGGGCAGCCACATGCCTCAGAGACAAGATGGCTGCGCCGTGGCTTAGAGACACAATGGCCACCCCAGTTACACAGAGACAAGATGGCTGCCCCATGGCTCAGAGACAAGATGGCTGCTCCAGCTACACAGAGACAAGATGGCTGCCCCATGGCTCAGAGACAAGATGGCTGCTCCAGTTACACAGAGACAAGATGGCTTCCCCATGGCTCAGAGACATGATGGCCACCCAAGTTACACAGAGACAAGATGGCTGCTCCATGGCTCAGAGACAAGATGGCTGCTCCAGTTACACAGAAACAAGATAGCTGCCCCATGGCTCAGAGACACGATGGCTGCTCCAGTTACAGAGAAACAAGATGGCTGCCCCATGGCTCAGAGACAAGATGGCTGCTCCAGTTACACAAAAACAAGATGGCTGCGCCCTGGCTCAGAGACAAGATGGCTGCTCCAGTTACACAGAAACAAGATGGCTGCCCCATGGCTCAAAGACAAGATGGCTGCTCCAGTTACACAGAAACAAGATGGCTGCCCCATGGCTCAGAGACAAGATGGCTGCTCCAGTTACACAGAAACAAGATGGCTGCCCCATGGCTCAGAGACACGATGGCTGCTCCAGTTACAGAGAAACAAGATGGCTGCCCCATGGCTCAGAGACAAGATGGCTGCTCCAGTTACACAGAAACAAGATGGCTGCCCCATGGCTCAGAGACAAGATGGCTGCTCCAGTTACACAGAAACAAGATGGCTGCCCCATGGCTCAGAGACAAGATGGCTGCTCCAGTTACACAGAGACAAGATGGCTGCCCCATGGCTCAGAGACAAGATGGCTGCTCCAGTTACACAGAAACAAGATGGCTGCCCCATGGCTCAGAGACAAGATGGCTGCTCCAGTTACACAGAGACAAGATGGCTGCCCCATGGCTCAGAGACAAGATGGCTGCTCCAGTTACACAGAGACAAGATGGCTGCCCCATGGCTCAGAGACAAGATGGCTGCTCCAGTTACACAGAGACAAGATGGCTGCCCCATGGCTCAGAGACAAGATGGCCACCCCAGTTACACAGAAACAAGGTAAACAAACGAAAAAGAGACGGCACACAATTGGCTGCAAAACTGTTGCTGTGTATTATGGAGCAAAGCACTGCATTCCATGTTACGGACTTCCGTCCTTCCTCAGATGCAGTGCTTTGCTCCATAATACACAGCAACAGTTTTGCAGCCAATTGTGTGCCGTCTCTTTTTCGTTTGTTAATGGTGAACCAGCGACCGTTTGGGTAATCCGGTCGAGACTGAGCACCGGCAAAGTGTACAGGTCATACATACCTGGCCCATATGCAATTCACTTTTTCACCTGAGTTTTCTCCTAAGTGATAACTTTTCAACGCCTTTTTAAAAAAGATTTTCAGTATTTTGCAATCAAAAAAGGTGAAAAAGTATTATCAAAATTATTTTGAGTATTTTCTTGCCTCCTGGTGGCTTGAAAGGCATGTTATTTACAAGTTTAAAAATATCACCTAGGAGAAAACTCAGGAGAAAAAGTGAATTGCATACGGGCCCAGGTGTACTGCTTCCCAGGCATCCCTTTCACTAACTACACACAGAAACAAGATGGCTGCCCCAGCTACACAGAAACAAGATGGCTGCTCAAGTTACAGAGAAACAATATGGCTGCCCCATGGCTCAGAGACAAGATGGCCAACCTAGTTACACAGAAACAAGATGGCTGCCCCATGGCTCAGAGACAAGATGGCCAACCTAGTTACACAGAAACAAGATGGCTGCCCCAGCTACACAGAAACAAGATGGCTGCTCCAGTTACAGAGAAACAATATGGCTGCCCCATGGCTCAGAGACAAGATGGCCAACCTAGTTACACAGAAACAAGATGGCTGCCCCATGGCTCAGAGACAAGATGGCCAACCTAGTTACACAGAAACAAGATGGCTGCCCCAGCTACACAGAAACAAGATGGCTGCTCCAGTTACAGAGAAACAATATGGCTGCCCCATGGCTCAGAGACAAGATGGCCACCCCAGTTACACAGAAACAAGATGGCTGCCCCAGCTACACAGATACAAGATGGCTGCTCAAGTTACAGAGAAACAAGATGGCTGCCCCATGGCTCAGATACAAGATGGCTGCCCCATGGCTCAGAGACAAGATGGCCACTCCAGTTACACAGAAACAAGATGGCTGCCCCAGCTACACAGAGACAAGATGGCTGCTCCAGTTACAGATAAACAAGATGGCTGCCCCATGGCTCAGAGACAAGATGGCTGCCCTATGGCTCAGAGACAAGATGGCCACCCCAGTTACACAGAAACAAGATTGCTGCCCCAGCTACACAGAAACAAGGTGGCTGCTCAAGTTACAGAGAAACAAGATGGCTGCCCCATGGCTCAAAGACACAATGGCTGCTCCAGTTACAGAGAAACAAGATAGCTGCCCCATGGCTCAGAGACACGATGGCTGCTCCAGTTACAGAGAAACAAGATGGCTGCCCAAAGGCTCAGAGACAAGATGGCTTCTCCAGTTACACAGAGACAAGATGGCTGCCCCATGGCTCAGAGACAAGATGGCTGCTCCAGTTACAGAGAAACAAGATGGCTGCCCCATGGCTCAGAGACATGATGGCTGCTCCAGTTACACAGAAACAAGATGGCTGCCCCATGGCTCAGAGACAAGATGGCTGCTCCAGTTACACAGAAACAAGATAGCTGCCCTATGGCTCAGAGACAAGATGGCTGCTCCAGTTACACAGAATCAAGATGGCTGCACCGTGGCTCAGAGACAAGATGGCTGCTCCAGTTACAGAGAAACAAGATGGCTGCCCCATGGCTCAGAGACAAGATGGCTGCTCCAGTTACACAGAAACCAGATGGCTGCCCCATGGCTCAGAGACAAGATGGCTGCTCCAGTTACACAGAGACAAGATGGCTGCCCCATGACTCATAGACAAGATGGCTGCTCCAGTTACACAGAAACAAGAAGACTTCCCATGGCTAAGAGACACGATGGCTGCTCCAGTTACACAGAAACAAGGTGGCTGCCCCATGGCTCAGAGACATGATGGCTGCTCCAGTTACACAGAGACAAGATGGCTGTCCCATGGCTCAGAGACAAGATGGCTGCTCCAGTTACACAGAAACAAGATGGCTGCCCCATGACTCAGAGACAAGATGGCAGCTCCAGTTACACAGAGACACGATGGCTGCTACAGTTACACAGAAACCAGATGGCTGCCCTATGGCTCAGAGACAAGATGGCTGCTCCAGTTACACAGAAACAAGGTGGCTGCCCCATGGCTCAGAGACATGATGGCTGCTCCAGTTACACAGAAACAAGATGGCTGCCCCATGGCTCAGAGACAAGATGGCTGCTCCAGTTACACAGAGACAAGATGGCTGCACCGTGGCTCAGAGACAAGATGGCTGCTCCAGTTACAGAGAAACAAGATGGCTGCCCCATGGCTCAGAGACAAGATGGCTGCTCCAGTTACACAGAAACCAGATGGCTGCCCCATGGCTCAGAGACAAGATGGCTGCTCCAGTTACACAGAGACAAGATGGCTGCCCCATGACTCATAGACAAGATGGCTGCTCCAGTTACACAGAAACAAGAAGACTTCCCATGGCTAAGAGACACGATGGCTGCTCCAGTTACACAGAAACGAGAAGACTTCCCATGGCTAAGAGACACGATGGCTGCTCCAGTTACACAGAAACAAGGTGGCTGCCCCATGGCTCAGAGACATGATGGCTGCTCCAGTTACACAGAGACAAGATGGCTGTCCCATGGCTCAGAGACAAGATGGCTGCTCCAGTTACACAGAAACATCACATTCACAATGCAGTTTACCATGAACCTGAGGTGAGAGGGATATGAAAGCTGCCATATTTATTTCTTTTTAAACAATACCAGTTGCCTGGCAGCCCTGCTGATCTATTTCTGAATCACACCAGAAACATGCATGCAGCTAATCTTGTCAGATCTGACATTGTCAGAAACACCTGATGTGCTGCATGCTTGTTCAGGGTCTATTGCTAAAAGTATTAGAGGTAGAGGATCAGCAGGACAGCCAGGTAACTAGTAAAGGAAATAAGTTATCAAAATCGGCCCAGAGGGGCCTGAGCGGGTGCCCTCTAGCGTCTCTGGACGAGCTCAGCTCATCCAGAACGCTAGGGAGGTTAAGTATTCAGAGATTAGATCAAGGAGTACGTTCTTCTTGAGGATCAGCACTTTTCACGCTTTTGTTGCACAGACATGTTGCCTCCATTGTTTTGCTGCTATCAAGGTTTGATGTGTAAAATTTTGCACTAGGCAGTTTTTTGAGTATTGTTCACAGTACACTATCGTGATAGGTTTTTTGGATCCAGGACACTGTTTATTGATTTGATCTAGCTGCTAACATTAAAGTCTTCCCTCTCCTCTCCCGGTCCCTGTTTCAGTGCTGGCTCGAGTCCCCCATAGCAGTATTCCACCAATTTGCTCACATGCTCCTGTCTCCACTGTCGAAGGGAGGCTATGGAAGTCTTCGGGAGCCCGAGTGTTCAGGAAGACGGGCTGCTCTATACTGCGCATGCACGAGCGTCCTCTATGCATAGAGCCGCCTGTCTTGGGGAGGTCTCGGTTCCCAAAGACTTCGGAACTCCCCTACGGCGGGGGACTCAATTGGAGGAGCTGCCGCTGCAATGAGGTCACCGTGAGAGGAGCGGGAAGGTTCTACATGACTCCGAGCCTTCCCTATCCTTGGGTGAGGATCTGTTTTTGTTTTTTATGACTCCCAATGACTTTAACCAATTGAATCACCTTTGTTACTGTACAGGTGTTACCAGCATCTTGTGGGGGTTCTGTTTATGTTCTTAATCAGGGGAGGTTTTCATTGCTTTTAACATTTGTTTTTGTGCTAGATAAGTCTATAATAAATTGTTATACTTTCTCACCAACAGTCAGTTCTTTGGCTTGTTATGATAATAGATATTTTCCACAACATGGACACTCTCTCTTTTGTATGCAACAAATAGATTGTCAGACAAGAGGCAAGTGTTACACCATGGTGTATGCAGTGGGTACTGTTACTCTGTGCTGACAGTGTTCTAGTGTATAATAATCCCCGTTTAACATGTTGTGCTTCAGTGATGTCCCCTGTTCCCTCCTGTCTTGTAAAGTGTTCCTTTGTCCTCCTTATACCCCAGCTGCAGACAATTATCAGAGCTGACCGGAAGACAGCTGTAACTGTAACCTGTAGGAGAGATATGCCTGAATTTTAAAACATGGCTAAAATCAATATTGTTATATCATTACTGATCATTGCCCAGAATTCCCACCAGACTTGTTCTCATATTTTTGGAGGTAAATCTCATGGGTTGCAACCTGCTGTCAGGACACACACACTAACACGCTCACCCTTTCATGCTTTATTCTTGATTACATGCATAATTCCACAATCATTTTACATTAGGATTGGATAAGAATTATAATATTTTCATGACAAAAAGCAATGAAAAAATCCTGATTAGTAATTCATTGTTGTGGTCCTCAAAGTGGTGGAAGTGCCTATTACCAGACTGGTGGGATTTCATCAGACTAGTGGGGTGGCTTTTATAAGACCGGTGGGCATGTCTTTCATCCGAGACAAGGTCTGGAGCAGCTGTAAGGAGTTATCAGGTTTTTCGCCCCCCCCCCCCTTACTTGTGGCTTCCTCCAGCTCGTTGCCGGCGACATGTGCCACGACGCAGCTCTGCTCACAGCCCGTGGCCCAGAATCCCTGCCGATACTGAGACTGACCGCAGTACAACACAAACAACATGGTGGTGATTGACAGCCCCGCTCGCTCAGGCGCAGTACGAGGTCGACCCTGAGGCCTCAGTACCGGCGGGTATTCCGGGCCGCGGGCTGCGAACGGAGCTGCGTCGTGGCGCATGTCGCCGGCAACGAGTTGGAGGAAGCCACAGTAGGGGGGGGGGGGGATTTGGTGCAAAGCCTGATAACTCATAACTCCTTTAAGAGATCTGCAGTAATTGGTCTGAGCCACGCTTACGCGTTTTGAGTTGTACGAAAGAAAAGCGCTTTACAAATGTTATTTGTTGCTGTTGTCTTTCATCAGACTGTAGGCGTGTCTGTCCCTCGTGGCAGGTTGTCTTGGGAAGTGGAGTTTGCGCACCGATGCCTGGGACCTCTGATCATCTCTCACATGACCTCCACTCAGGAGAAGTTATATCCAAAATCCTTGGAGGTCCTCAGAAGGTTTTCATGCCGATAGCAGGGGATGAAGGGCATGGCGCAGTCTATGGAGTTCTGCCCCGGGTGGTCGTTAGCAGGATAAATAATGAAAGACTGATTCCTCCCTGTGATCCATGTCTCCAGAATCCTGTAAGAGAAGAAGCAGAGAATGTGTACCAGGGCTGTGGAGTCGGTACAAAATCAGCCGACTCCAACCCTGACTCCTTACTTTATGAAACCACCGACTCCGACTCCAGGTACCAAGTGTGACCCCTTACTCTGTTTATACAGGAAGTAGCATCAGACGTTACAGCGAGGAACATCCGCAGTGGAACGCAGGAAGGTATGTGTATCTGCCCGCCACCCGCACACACTCTTATTGATGCTGGAGAGGAGCGCAGAGGGGAGAGCCCGAGGTGAGGGAGGGGGCCGCCCCCCCTCCCCGCCGATGTCCAATGCTCTCCCTTCATGCTGCGACCACAATGGCCCTGAGTGGTCCCCAGCCCCCCCTCCCCCCCCCCCCCCCCCCCCCCCCGTGGCTGCATCCCCTATTGTTACGCTCCTGCTTGGAGTATTATTTGGGAGCAGCTCACCATGAGCTGAATCTGCATAGAAGAAGGTGCTGCTCATATTCATATCAACATGTTAAAATAAGAAATACTGTATGTCAATTTAAATGTTGGGAATGGAGGTTAGAGTCAAGTAAACATATTTTTAGTAGAAAAATCCATATATTTACCATCACTCCCAACTGTCCCTCTTTCGGAGGGACAGTCCCGCTTTGGGAGCCCTGTCCCTCTGTCCCTCTTTCCCCCTCATTTGTCCCTTTTTCAGGACTTTGTCCCTCTTTCTATGTAAATATATATATTTCTCTACTAAAAATGTGTTTGATTGACTTTAAACTTTATTCCCCTCCTTTAAATTGATATATTACTAATTTTAAAATGTTAATATGAAGGTAAATTAACCAGGATAGAGAGGGCCAGTGTGGTTTGAATTATAAAACAACATATTTTTCTGAAGACATCGTTATGGTATGCAGGGCATCGTTATGGTGTGCCAGGGGCGTGATTAGGAGTGTGGCAGGGTTTTGGCTTAAAGATACTCTGAAGCGAGAATAAATCTCGCTTCAGAGCTCATAAACCGCCGCTATCCCGCGGCTAAACGGGGGTCCCTTCACCCCCAAACCCACCCCCACAAGACTTGGTCGCAAGTTGGTTGTGAAATTTTGTTTCCTAGAGGCAGGGCTAACGGCTGCAGCCCTGCCTCCAGTCACGTCTATCAGACGCGCATCGCCGCCTCTCCCCCGCCCCTCTCAGTGAAGGAAGACTGAGAGGGGCGGGGGAGAGGCGGAGGTACGCGTCTCATAGACGCGTGGGAGGCAGGGCTGCGGCGGTTAGCCCTGCCCCAATGCGGAAGCGCTCCCCCGCTGTACTGAGGGGATTTGGGGGTGAAGGGACCCCCGTTAAGCTGCGAGATAGCGGCGTTTTAGCAGGGGCACACATGCCCCTGCTATCTATGAGGTCTGAAGCGAGATTTATTCTCGCTTCAGACTCTCTTTAAGTGTCCTTCTTTCTCATCTCAAAAAGTTGGGAGGTATGTATTTACAAAATCTGTGCAAGAGACTCCTTAAAGAGGGACAGATGAGGAAGAAAGAGTGACTGTATTAGGTGAACAGTTAATGAAGTGAAAGCATAATAATAATAAAAATAATAAGATCTCTACACACACGCACACATCCAGGGTTGGATTTATACACTTTTACCATCCAAGGCCCAATGTCACCAACCCCACCACCCACCCGCCCTGTCCCTGTGCTTCCCTCATCTTGTGCTGTTTATCCTCAGTCCTGTAATGTCCTTTATTGCCCAGGCCGGGTCTGTGACTGCTGCCATTTACATGTTCGGCAATTTTACTGCCTGAGTGTGCCAGCGGCTGCCCGCCCCTTGCTGTCTGCTGCCCTAGGCCATGGCCTTCATGGCCCTGCCTCAAATTCAGCCACATGCACCTCTCACCTCCCTCATAGAAAAAAAAACGGACAATGGGACGTTACTCACATACAAAGTAACTTTTATAAGATTTGCAATGCATTTCAAGGGTCACTATCCCACTTCATCAGGCAATATTTTGGAGGGTACACAGTCGGGTCAATATCCTGGCTAAGCTCTTAGCACATAGACTGTGTACCCTCCAAACTATTGCCTGATGAAGCGGGATAGTGACCCGTGAAATGCAAATCTTGGAGCTTTTAATAAAAGTTACTTTGTATGTGAGTAACGTCCTATTGTCCGTTTTTTTTTTCTACGAGGGAGGTGAGTCTACACACTTCCCCCTTTTAAATGGTTTTTAATCGCTTTTACTCTTGTTGGCGCCTCTGTTATACTGTTAGGCCTCTTGCACACTGCAAGCAAATCAGATTCAGATTCAGATTTTTAATCTGTTTTTACATCCGATTCCGATTCAGATTTTTAATCTTAACTGCATGCTGCGTTTTTTGATCCGTTTTTCTGTTGAATGTATTCAAGGAAAATCGGAAACGGAATCGGAATCGGAATCGGAAACGGAATCGGAATCGGAATCGGAAAACGGATTTGCAGTGTGCAGGGAGCCTAATACAGATTTCCTTATATATAGCTCCAGGCATGTTACTGCAATGTCTGTTCCCCTCCAATATGCTCCCGCTGCCTGTAAAATAGCCCATCACCGGCCCCCACCAGAGTGAGTCGGCAACCTCTGACCTGGAGGCAGTGTAGCAGCGCATGCCCAGTATGTAAGTTCCAGCTATCAACCCACATTGTCCTGTGATCTCTGCACTGCTGTATGAGATGTGCATATGGCTGGATTTGAGGCAGGGCCATGAAGGCCATGGCCTAGGGCAGCAGACAGCAAGGGGCGGGCAGTGGGCTGGCACACTCAGGCAGTTAAATTGCCGAACATGTAAATGGAAGCAGTCACAGACCCGGCCTGTGGCAATAAAAGACATTACAGGACTGAGGATGAACAGCACAGGATAAGGGAAGCACAGGGACAGGGCGGGTGGTCAGCGGGGTTTGTGACATTGGGCCTTGGATGGTAAAGTGTATAAATCTGACCCTGGATGTGTGCGTGTGTGCAGAGATCTTATTATTATTATATGAGGGAGGTGAGTCCACCAACTTCCCCCTTTTAAATGGTTTTTAATCCCTTTTACTCTTGTTGGCGCCTCTGTTATACTGTTTTACAAATCAACTAGTCCCCCCCCCCCCCCCCCTGGTGGAGGGCTGTATCCCCTTTTTCCTATCTACAGAGAGCGACTTCTTATACCTGAGCGGGGTCAGGTTATAATTCTCCCCACCTGCCTATCCAGTGGTTGCCTTTTGTGGCAACCTATACTTGTGAGTATAACCATTGCTTGATTACACATTATCATCTGCTACTAAGGTACTACACTATTATTGGGCTCTCTGTCTCATTTTGTGTTTTTCGAGATATAAGGAAATCTGTTTTTCATGTGTGATGATTTTCAGGCTGTCACTATAGACATGAGAGTCCATCAGCCACCAGTGACCACCAGCCACGAGTGACCATCAGCCACTAGTGACCATCAGCTACGAGTGACCATTAGCCACGAGTGACCATCAGCCACGAGTGACCATCGGCTGCGAGTGACAATCATCTACTAGTATCTTTGCCGGGTTTAGGTTTTATTGTTAGCAGTGTCTTGTAGCCTCAAAGTCCCAGTGAATGTCTCATGTATGACTATGTTCAATGTCACCACCCAATGGAAGGACCATAAGACGCCCTCTACACTTACTTGTCAATGAAGTTGTGGTGTAAGAAGAATATGGGATCATTGGCAGAGATGGCAACCTGAGACATGGTCCCTCCAATGTAGTCGTGGAACATGTTGTGCATATTCTCGTCTGGGGTCATCTGGTCATGCACATTCTTGAAACCTGGTGAGAAGTTATACATTATAATATCCATAGTCGGTGTCTCACAGCATTGTCTTTATTGGTACAATGTATTCTGTGTACAGAAGACGCTGATAGCTGTGTTACCGTATGTTACAGTATGTGGAGACATAATCTGGACTTCTTAATACACTGCTCAAAAACTAAAAGGGAACACTTAAACACAATGTAACTCCAAGTCAATCACACTTCTGTGAAATCAAACTGTCCACCTAGGTCAGGCGCGGAGCTAGGGGGGGTCGGGGTAGGACACGTGCCCCGGGGCGCTAGGTCCCCAAGGGCGCCCAGCTGACTCTGAGCTGCGTGTGTTTTTTTTTTTTTTTGGGACAGCTCTGCCGCCCCCGCTCCACATCCGCCCCTGCTGTGCATCGGATACTACATCGCGCCCGCTTATCCCAACTGCGATGCCACCCCACTCTGCTCTACATCTCTCCGACTTTGTCGGCATTACAACCCCTGTGACAGTCAGGGGGAAGGGGCGGTGTGCGTAAACTTCCGTCGGGGCTCTCTAGGTAGAGTGTAGCCGCTCAAGCATGAGCTTTATCTTCGGAGAGGCGTGACGGAGCAGGCTTCAGCTGGAGAGAGAGTGTGGGATGTCCCCCAGGCCCCCACCTCAGGAGGAAACTTCAAAGGCTGCCTGCGCTGGTAAAGTATTTTTTTTTTCTTCTTTGGGCTGTTGGATTGTCCGGAGGTTAGAGAGGGGGGAGGGGGCATTGTACAATGTGTGTACATTGTGGTGTGTGCCAGAGTATGTGTGTGTACAGTGTGTGTATGTGTGTGTACAGTGTGTGCCAGAGTGTGTGTGTCCACAGTGTGTGTGTCCACAGTGTGTGTGTCCACAGTGTGTGCGTGCAGAGTGTGTGCGTACAGAGTGTGTGCGTACAGAGTGTGTGCGTGTCCACAGTGTGTGTGTCCACAGTGTGTGTGTGCCAGAGTGTGTGCGTACAGAGTGTGTGCGTGTCCACAGTGTGCGTGTCCACAGTGTGCGTGTCCACAGTGTGTGTGTCCACAGTGTGTGGGTGTACCAAAGTGTGTGTGTGTGTGTGTACCCACAGTGTGAGCGTGCGTGTCTTTGTGTCCACAATTTGTGTGCCAGAGCTTGTGTACCTACAGTGTGTCTCAAAGTGTGTGTGTATTTGTGTCAGAGTATGTATGTGTGTGTGTGTTTTGTTTTGTTTAAAAGGCATGCTTTCTGGGGAAAGGAAGGGGGTTGTTGTGGGTTGAGGAGGTGTTGTCCAGGCCATTGGCTGCTTAGGAGAAGCACCCCTGGGGAAAAGAAAGGGTAGTCGGGTGCCGCAGCCGCTGCTCTGGTCTGGACCAGACCAGAGTAGCGGCAAATCCATTGCGCGCTGCGACGAGACGGAGGTAAGTTCCGCCCGCCGCTGCCAGCCACCCGGACATTACTTCTGGAGGGGACAGCGAGGGAGGGAGAGCCCCCTAAGGTGACGGAAGGGGGGAGATGGCCCCCCTTCCTCACCACTGCTCACAGCTCCCTCCACTGCGCTGGTCCCCTCCTGCTGGGGGGCACACCTGACTACCTATTCTGGGGACATATACCCCCCGGCTACATATACTGGGCACATATACCCCTGGCTACATATATACTGGGCACATATACCCCCTGACTACATATACTGGGCACATATACCCCTGGCTACATATACTGGGCACATATACCCCTGGCTACCTGTTCTGTGGACATCTCTACCCCTGGCTACCTGTTTTGGGGACATCTATACCGCTGGCCACCTATTCTGGGGACATCTATACTGCTGGCCACCTATTCTGGGGACACCTATAGACCTGGGGCTACCTATTTTTGGGGAACCACTGCTGTCAGATTGAGTGTATTTTGGGGAACTGCTGCCAGGTGAGAGGTGTCTACCATATTAAGGGGGCATCTGCCTATTTATGTGAAATGCTGTCTATTTATGTGCCTCATGACTGCTGAATTTGTCTTGTTGGGGGCCTCATGGTTACTGAATTTGGCTTGTTGGGGGCCTCATGATTTGTTGGGGGCCTCAAGATCGCTGAATTTGTCTTGTTGGGGGCCTCATGATTGCTGAATCTGTCTTGTTGGGGGCCTCATGATTGCTGAGTTGGTCATGTTGGGGGCCTCATGATTGCTCATTTTGTCTTGATGGGGGGGGGGGGCTCATGATTGCTGAATTTGTCTTGGAACATGCTGGAAGGTACATACTGAGGGAGGGTGGGTGAGCGTGAGCCTGCTAACTTCCTGTACATTTGGCTCCACCCATAACCACGCCCACAATTGATGTGGTCACGCCCCTTTTGGTGCGGCGCACTCTTCACCTTAGGGGGCGCATTAATAGTCTTTGTCCCCGGGCGCTGAAAGCCCTAGCTACGCCTCTGACCTAGGTAGCAACACACTGATTGGCAATCAATGTCACTTGCTGTTGTGCAAATGGAATAGACAGCAGGTGGAAACTATACGAAAATTAGCAAGACATCCCCAATAAAGTTCCTATCATTTCTGGCTGATGTTTTGGTCAGTGCTGCTCGGATACCCCTTTTCAAAATCTGAATTGAATTTGGATTCAGATATCCGGATAGAAAACCGGAAGTGGCCTTTAAATTGCTTCCGAAATCAATCTCTCTCTCTCTCCCCCCCTCTCTCTCTCTCTCTTCCTCTCTCTCCCTTTCTCTGTCTCTGTCTCTCTTTCTCTCTCTCTCTCTTTCTCTCTCTCTCTCTTTCTCTCTCTCTCTCTTTCTCTCTTTCTCTCAGACTCTATGCCTCCAAACTGAATTCCTACCTGAAAACCTTCTGCTCGGATATCAGAACTAAGTATCCGACCGGATATACGGATTTCAGATAGATATCCGAGTTAACTCGGATATTGCAATTTGGATTTTAACAGATATCCGGAATCTGAATCCGGGTTCAGATAGCTGAAAAAGTTCGGATTATCTGGGTAGTTCGGGTACCCGAATATTGGATGAGCACCACTGGTTTTGGTCACTTTTGAATGCTGGTGGTGCTGTCACTCTGGTGGTAGCATTAGATGTAGTCTACAACCCACACAAGTGGCTCAGGTAGTGCAGCTCATCCAGGATGGCACATCAGTGCGAGCTGTGGCAGGAAGGTTTGCTGTGTCTGTCAGCGTAGTGTCCAGAGCATGGAGGCGCTACCAGGAGAGAGTCCAGTACATCAGGAGATGTGGAGGAGGCTGTAAGAAGGCAGCAACCCAGCAGCAGGACTGCTACCTCTGCCTTTGTGCAAGGAGGAACAGGAGTAGCACTGCCAGAGCCCTGCAAAATGGCCACCAGCGGGCCACAAATGTAGGGTGACCAGATGGGGTCGGCTAAAAAGGAGGACAGAGACCGTTAGAAAGGAGAACAAATACTGTATGACCAAATAACTCCAACTCCACGGTTACCATCAGAGCAGCATCCTTCACCAGGCAACCTAGGCAAGTGCCAGGGGTGTAAAGGGTGTCAAGAGGCCCATCTGCTTCCTTCTTTGACCTGTCTCCACTTCAGCCTACCAAAGGCACCACAAAGGGGTGGCAGATCTAACCAACATGCCTAGGGTCCCATTACATCTTAATCCATCTCTGGTTAGTACCAATGCCATACATGACTGTTTCTTTTCGACCTGCCTCAAAACATGGACATTTTGTCTTGTGACAATCACAAAACTTGCAACTTCTCTGTTTTAGTCATTTATGTTTCTTTTTCATTTGACATTTTACAAAAAGTATTGGTTAGTTGTGCTGTCGGACGGAACTAGAATATAAACAGAGTTGCCATGCTCCCATAAATATTGATAACCTGATAACAGAAGCCGAAGTCTGTTCAATCTCAGTATATCTCATATGTATCTCATATCTCATATGTATATCACATATGTCATAAGTAACATGCAGTCAACTCGGTTTCTGATTCTGTGGAAGGAGGACATTTTAATGAACTTTTGGAGTGCCTGGAGGACAGAGGAAACCATGCTAAAAAAAGAGGACATGTCCTCCTTTTGGAGGATGTCTGGTCACCCTAACAAATGTGCATCTGTCTGCTCAAACGGTCAGATACAGACTCCATGAGGGTGATATGAGGGCCCGACGTCCACAGGTGGGGGCTGTGCTTACACCCAAACACTGTGCAGGACATTTGGTAAGAACACTGAGATTGACAAATTTGCCACTGGTGCCCTGTGCTCTGAAAGCAGGTTCATACTGAGCCCATGGGACACGGCCAGGCCCGCCATCAGGGGGGTACAAGCGTGACTGCCGTCACGGGCCCGGGGCGGGCCTAGGGCCCGCAGCCTCGGCCCCCCCCCCCCCCGGCATTAACCTCCTGAGAGGTCTTTTCCCACCTCCCCTCCCCCAGCGGCCGCCGCTGTTAATACCTTAACAGCGGCGCTCTCCCCTCTCCGCCGCGCGTACTTTCCAGCAGCATCTCCCGGCTGCTCTGTGTGAGGCGGCAGGAAGCATGGCTCGGTTCCCATAGTAACGGCGATACAGATCGCCGTTACAGGAAGCCGCTGCCATGCTTCCTGCCGCCTCACACAAAGCAGCCGGGAGATGCTGCTGGAAAGTACGCGCGGAGGAGAGGGGAGAGCGCCGCTGTTAAGGTAACAACAGCGGCGGGGACGAGCACCACCTACCCATACTGGGGCACTATACTGACTATACTGGGGCACTATACTAGCTATACTGGGGCACTATACTTGCGCGCTATACTGGGGCACTATACTGACTATACTGGGGCACTATACTAGCTATACTGGGGCACTATACTTGCGCGCTATACTGGGGCACTGTACTGGCTATACTGGGGCACTATACTGACTATACTGGGGCACTATACTGGGGCACTGTACTGGCTATACTGGGGCACTATACTGGGGTACTGTGCTGGCTATACTGGGCACTGTACTGGCTATACTGGGGCACTGTACTGGCTATACTGGGGCACTATACCAGCTATACTGGGGCACTATACTGACTATACTGGGGCACTATACTGGCTATACTGGGGCACTATACTTGCGCGCTATACTGGGGCACTGTACTGGCTATACTGGGGCACTATACTGACTATACTGGGGCACTATACTGGGGCACTGTACTGGCTATACTGGGGCACTATACTGGGGTACTGTGCTGGCTATACTGGGCACTGTACTGGCTATACTGGGGCACTGTACTGGCTATACTGGGGCACTGTACTGGCTATACTGGGGCACTATACTAGCTATACTGGGGCACTATACTGACTATACTGGGGCACTATACTGGCTATACTGGGGCACTATACTTGCGCGCTATACTGGGGCACTGTACTGGCTATACTGGGGCACTATACTGACTATACTGGGGCACTATACTGGGGCACTATACTGGCTATACTGGGGCACTATACTGGGGTACTGTGCTGGCTATACTGGGCACTGTACTGGCTATACTGGGGCACTATACTAGCTATACTGGGGCACTATACTAGCTATACTGGGGCACTATACTGGCGCGCTATACTGGCTATACTGGGGCACTGTACTGGCGCGCTCTACTGACTATACTGGGGCACTATACTAGCGCGCTATACTGACTATACTGGGGCACTATACTGGCTATACTGGGGCACTGTACTGGCTATACTGGGGCACTATACTAGCTATACTGGGGCATTATACTGGGGCACTATACTGGGGCACTACTGGGGCACTATACTGGCTATACTGGGGCACTATACTAGCTATACTGGGGCGCTATACTGGGGCACTATACTGGCTATACTGGGGCACTATACTAGCTATACTGGGGCACTATACTGGCTATACTGGGGCACTATACTGGCTATACTGGGGCCCTATACTGGCGCGCTATACTGGGGCACTGTACTGGCTATACTGGGGCACTATACTGGCTATACTGGGGCACTGTACTGGCTATACTGGGGCACTGTACTGGGCGTGCACAGCAGTCTGTAGGGGGGCCCAGGCTTGATGTTGTGTGAGGGGCCCCAAAATTTCTCATGGCGGCCCTGGACACGGCTGTCCCCCTGGGACACAGGAGAGCGATCGGTTCTCATTGGCTGAAGCCTATGACAGCCGATCGCCGTCATTGGCTGGCTGGGGGAGGGAGGGAGTTGAGTAAATAAAATAATAATTAAATAGCTACATTAACCACTTCAGGATCACAGGTTTTTCCCCTTAAAAACCAAAACAACTTTCACATTTCAGCGCTCCTCCCATTCATTCAGCGATAACTTTATTGTTACTTATCACACTGAAATGATCTATATATTGTTTTTTTCGCCACAAATTATGCTTTCTTTGGGTGGTAGTTTTTGCTCTGAATTATTTTATTTTATATGCATTGTAAAGGGAATAATAAGGAAAAAAGAAAAAAAAAGAGATTATTTCTCAGTTTTCAGCCATTATAATTTTAAAATAAAATGTGCTTTGGTACATAAAACCCTCACATCTTATTTGCCCATTTGTCCGGTTTATTACAACGTTTAAATTGTGTCCCTAGTACAATGTATGGTGATAATATTTTAACTGGAAATGAAGGATCATTTTTTCATTTAGGGATTTTTAATACTTTTTCACTTATTACAAGAACTTTTTTTGAAAAAATATACTCATGACATCCGTATTAGAAAAGTCCCTAAGGTAACTATTTATGGAAAAAAAATTAAATGATGTAATTTTTTTTTTTTTTAACAAGTGATTTATTTCTGTAACTGTGGGGCAGGGATGGAAGGAGTTAAACGTAATAAAATAAAAAAAATAATAATAATAAACTTGCTATGGAAAACAGTATAGTGGCATAAATAGATGTATTTTACTTTTTGGCCACAAGATGGTGCTATTGAGACCGTGTTTCTATTAATAGAACACGGAAGTGTCGGGTCTCAGAGCTTATGCGAGGTTAACAAGCTCTGCGAAGACACGGGAACGGTGATTGGGATTGAGAATCAAAAGATTCTCACATCCTGATCACAGATGGAGGGGGCTGCGACAGTGGATCGGCGGAAAACAGTGCGGGGATCGTGAATGCGACGGTAAGGCAGCAGTATGCATATCTACGCCCCTGATCCGCATGTGAAGTTTAAAGGGGCGTAGATATGCGTACCAAGGATCCTAAAGTGGTTAATTTAAAAAAAAAGAACATAAATATTTATTAAAAAAAAATAAACACTAGGGGAGCGATCAGACCCCACCAACAGAAAGGGGAGGGATCACTTGTGTGCTGAGTTGTGCGGCCCTGCAGCGAGGCCTTAAAGCTGTAGTGGCTAATTTAGCAAAAAATGGTCTGGTCTAACACTGCGGTTCTCAAGTGGTTAAAGAGAACATAAGACGTCACAAAGTTAAAAAAAAGCAACTACTTACCTAAGGAGAGGGAAATCTCTGGATCCTCGAGGGCGGGGCTGGCCAATCTTTACGTGGCTCGGGCTGCATGCTGCGGACCACGGGCCACATTCTTTATATTCCAACCCCCGTCCCTCCCTGCAGAGTTGTGAGTGGGCAGTGGGAGATTTGAAGGAAACAGTAAATTCGGGCGCCTGAGGCTAGTGGACAAATCGGGCGCCGCCATTCACTCCTATAATAAATATCGTTTAATGGGCGCCCGATAGGAAAAAAGGGCGCCGGAGAAAAATAACGTTTTAAAAGCGGCGCCCGGAGACTTAATGTTTTATTACTGTTTCTCATGATTACACATTATTTAATAATTTATACATTTTTAAATTTTATTTTTAAACGAAAAACAGTACAATATTTTTTTTTAAACATTATTTTTAAACGAAAAACAGTACATTTTTTTAAACATTATTTTTAAACGAAAAAACCAACAGGGGGGTCTTAGGTTTAGGCACCAACAGTGGGGTCTTAGGTTTAGGCACCAACAGGGGGGTCTTAGGTTTAGGCACCAACAGGGGGTCTTAGGTTTAGGCACCAACAGGGGGGTCTTAGGTTTAGGCACTAACAGGGGGGTCTTAGGTTTAGGCACTAACAGGGGGGTCTTAGGTTTAGGCACTAACAGGGGGTCTTAGGTTTAGGCACCAACAGGGGGGTCTTAGGTTTAGGCACTAACAGGGGGGTCTTAGGTTTAGGCACTAACAGGGGGGTCTTAGGTTTAGGCACTAACAGGGGGGTCTAGGGGTTAGGGGTAGGTACAGGGAGGGTTACTTAGGCACCAACAGGGGGGGTCTTAGGTTTAGGCATCAACAGGGGGGTCTAGGGGTTAGGGGTAGGTACAGGGAGGGTTACTTAGTAATTTTTTTTTTAAACGTTATTATACGTTTCACTATTTAAACGCAAGATTAACGTTTTTACAATTGCCGATTTAATGCACATTATTTAATGATTTATAACTTTATAAAACATTAATTTTAAACGAAATACAGTACAATACATTTTTATCCATGCTTATCGTTAAAAACCCGGCGCCCTTTTTTCCCAGCGCCCCTTTTTAACGTACGCGATTTGAAACTCACCTTTAATCACCACTTCTCAAGTCATGTCTCCATGGCAACAGGACGACACATGATGTGACATCAGGACATGCCAGCGTATTACATGCTGCCGGCCAGCAGCGTGTCATTTTTATCCCCTGATGAAGATGGTTGCCGAAATCCGAATTGGGAATTTTGTAATGTTATATGCTATTAAATCAGGAACCTTTGAAGTAAGTTATATGTGTATGTGCAGTCTTACAACTATAGGCACAGTCTGCACTATTGGTTTGTCCTTCGCTTGCCCCCGTATCCAGGATATCTTGGCCGATAGAGTCTGGATCACATCGTGGAGCGCAATACGTCTGACATCATTTCCGGCTGATGCATTGGGTGGAAACAGTTTGTTCCGACACACGCACAGACATTGCGCAGTACGTTTTGGACTGAGACACGCCTCATATCTGCCCATTATCCGTCTGCAGGACGTGAGTTATTGAAATATAAGCCTTTTTGCCACGGATCAGGTACTTTTTTTCATCATGTTTTCAGCTGAACAGTGTACATCATTTAGCGATCGGTTCTTCTCCGTTTGACTATCCACTTCAGGGGGCCTTGTGTTGTGGACCAGCCCTGAGAACTTTGAGCAGCTTGTTTTATTACTGCGCCGCCTTAGCATAATTTAATTCTGCCAACTTGTAATACGCTGGCGCGTCATGAAGTCCCATCATGTGACGTACTGTAACCATGGAGATGTGATGTGGGAAGAGGTGATTGAAGGTGAGTTTCAAATCCCCCACTGCCCCACTCACAACTCTGCAGGGAGGGGGGTAAGGAGGGGAGGTCCTTGCACAGATGTAGTATGGCCGCTCGTACCTGAAGAGGGGTGGGGCCCCAAAGTGATTACCAACAAGCCCTCGTCAGTAACCCTCAGACAGTCAGCACAATAAATACTACAAAGGTAAGAGAATTCTCTTGTTACAGTCCGAGGCTGTATCTGGTGGGCATATGACCATCCTTCTGAGCAGACTACTGAGATCTTCCCACACTCTACAGAGTCCTGACTGTCTAGACCCCACCCTTATCCAGGCCACACCCACCTTTACAAGAAAGTAACTAAAAGCTCAGCCACACCTTCTCCAAGTATGCACTGCAGCAGGGAGAGAGATTAGTAAGACACATAGGGCTTGATTCACTAAGCAGTTTAGACTGATGGTTTTTAGTCTACTGATGGTTTGGTCAGTTGCATCAAAGGGGAATTCACTATTACCAAATGTTTTAGACCTGCTTTTAGACCTGGTCTAAACCATTTGGTAATTAGGTGGGTAAAGCAGGGAAAGTGACCAAAAGATGCAATTCACAAATGAGTAGCTATGACTGACATCCTTCTCCTCTGATGAGCTCTCCTCTGCATACAATTAAACTCCTGCATAATTAATTCAAATGGTTCCATCCTCACATCTAAAATACCTCATAGAATTACTTTACCGACAAGAAATCAGCTGGTCTGTTTGTGTGTTGCTGTTCATCAGAAATGCAGACAAGCTGCTTGTTGTGTTACAGGAAGGGGTGTTCCCCCTGCACGCCCATTCCAGCCTCAGACACGCCTTTCCCTGCCTCCAGCGGAAAAAACAATACAGTGCACGAGAGGACCTTCGGAGCCAGCCTGAAGCTCAGGTCCTCTCGTGAGTGGTGCTGGTGTGCAGGGCCGGGCCGAGGCATAGGCTGGAGAGGCTCCAGCCTCAGGGCGCAGTGTAGGAGGGGGCGCACAATTCATTCAGCTGTCATTCATAATTGTGTATGAAGCAGAAAGAAATAAGAAAAGGGGATACATAGCAGTGACTGCAGGCCAGATAACCAGATATGAAGGTGTTGGGGAGGTTGTGGGCCCTGTGGCGCCTCTTAGTCTAATAGTAATCAGTGTGTGACAGCTGGGGTGGGAGGGATGGAGGGGCGCACTTTGGTGTCTCAGCCTTGGGTGCTGGAGGACCTTGTCCCTGCTCTGCTGGTGTGTGTGCTGCAATCCGGAAGTACTTCCAGGGTCAAGGTCATTTTCCATTTCTAAAGATTTTTTGAAAAGTTTAAAAATAGAGATGGGAGTGGCAAACATTGACAGGAAGTGGCACGGCGTGATTCAAAGTGCCATCAGCATAGGTTAGTATTATTATTTATTTTATTTTATGGGAGAGAGATCTCCTTGGGTTTACACTATAAGAACTTCTTATCATTTAATTTTACCTTCCAGAGAGACTCACCTTCCAGAGCATTGCGGAAGCTCCAGTTTGCATTCCTGTCATACGGAGGATTATCAAAGTTTGGAAATCTTAGTGTGGCGGCCACATCATCGGCGCTGGGGATGCGGGTAAGGGGGTCCCGGCCGGGCTTCCTCAGCAGCGTCTCCAGCTGGTTAGTGGCAGCACTCCGGCAGTATGCATCAACATAGTTATACCCGCTGCAAATGGCCTGATGGGAGATGGAGAGAGAGGAGTCAGAGCTCTTCGTTGGGAGATTTATGAAAAATGAAGAGTATAGAGTAGGTTAGGGGATCATGATGCAGATAACGCACGTGTACAGGCAGCTGGAGGATGAGGATTGCAGATAACGCACGTGTACAGGCAGCTGGAGGATGAGGATAGCAGATAACGCACGTGTACAGGCAGCTGGAGGATGAGGATAGCAGATAACGCATGTGTGCAGGCAGCTGGAGGATGAGGATAGCAGATAACGCATGTGTGCAGGCAGCTGGAGGATGAGGATAGCAGATAACGCATGTGTACAGGCAGCTGGAGGATGAGGATAGCAGATAACGCATGTGTGCAGGCAGCTGGAGGATGAGGATAGCAGATAACGCGTGTGTGCAGGCAGCTGGAGGATGAGGATAGCAGATAACGCACGTGTACAGGCAGCTGGAGGATGAGGATAGCAGATAACGCATGTGTGCAGGCAGCTGGAGGAAGCTGAGGAGCGGATGCCCAGAACAAGGGCTCTGATTGGCCGCTAGGAGTAACTGCTCCAGTTTTCTGTACTTTTCCTTGCACTCGCATTAATAAGTCTCCCCTTGTGAGTCTATTCATAGAAGGACACATTATTTAAGACTGGAGCAATTAACCACTTAATGTTTATAGTACAGTAAATCTACTCCCCTAAAAACTTCATTTAAACCTCCAGGGGAGTAACGATCGCCACTGTGCACACCCCCACTCGATTGTGCACACCCTCCTGCGCTCCTTCTCACCGCTGCACGTTAGCCCAGAGATCAATGAATGAGAGCACAGCTTCCCTTCCCCAGCTCCCTCCAAAAATTGTTTGCCTGAAGAAGCGGGACTGTTACCCGTGAAACGCGTTGCACTTTTGGAGCTCATAATAAATGTTACTTTAAACTTGAAGTAACCTGCCCGTTGTCTGGCCATTTTTTCAGAAGTGAGTCCACCCACTTCCCCCTTTTTAACAATTTTAACTAATTTTACTCTACTTGGCGCCTCTGTTGTTATACCCCATTTATTGTTCTAAGTCCCCATGCGAATGATTGCAGCATTAACCACATAAGGACCACAGTCTTTTCACCCCTTAAGGACCAGACACTTTTTTCCATTCAGACCACTGCAGCTTGCTCGGTCATACAACCTACCACCTGAATGAATTTTCCCTCCTTTTCTTGTCCCTTTGGGCCCTTTACCACTAGCGCGTTTGCGCTAGCGGAATCGCAAAACCGCAAACCGCTAGCGATTTTACAATCGCTAGGGTTTGCTAAATAACATAGAAATCGCGGTAGGATGTTTCCACTACCGCGATTCGTTTCTGCCTGAAACGCGATCGCGGCGCGGAGCGATATTTGCCACGATTTTGCTATGCAGTGCATAGCATAGCAAAATCGCGGCCGCAAACGTCGGGAAATCGCCGGTAATTTTTTACCTTTGCGATTCAGCAGTCGCTAGCGTTCAGCGTGAACGCTACCGACTGCTAGTGGAAAAGGGCCCTTACTTTCTTTTGGTGCTATTTGATTGCTGCTGTGATTTTTTGTTTTTATTATATTCATCAAAAAAGAAATGAATTTTGTCAAAAAAATGATTTTTTTAACTTTCTATGCTGACATTTTTCAAATAAAGCAAAATTTCTATGTATATATTTTTGTCCAAATTTATTGTGCTACATGTCTTTGATTACAAAAAAATTCAATAAGTGTATATTTATTGGTTTGGGTAAAAGTTATAGCGTTTACAAACTATGGTGCCAAAAGTGAATTTTCCCATTTTGAAGCATCTCTGACTTTTCTGCGCACCGGTCAGGTTTCATGAGGGGCTAGAATTCCAGGATAGTACAAATACCCCCCAAATGACCCCATTTTGGAAAGAAGACATCCCAAAGTATTCACTAAGAGGCATGGTGAGTTCATAGAAGATTTTATTTATTGTCATAAGTTAGCGGAAAATGACACTTTGAAAAACAAAAAAGTTTCCATTTCTGCTAACTTGTGACAAAGAAAAATGAAATCTGCCACGGACTCACTATGCTCCTCTCTGAATACCTTGAAGTGTCTACTTTCCAAAATGGGGTCATTTGTGGGGTGTGCTTACTGTTCTGGCATTTTGGGGGCTGCTAAATTGTAAGCACCCCTGTAAAGCCTAAAGATGCTCATAGGACGTTGGGCCCCTTAGCGCACCTAGGCTGCAAAAAGGGGTCAGACATGTGGTACCGCCGTACTCAGGAGAAGTAGTATAATGTGTTTTGGAGTGTATTTTTACACATATCCATGCTGGGTGGGAGAAATATCTCTGTAAATTAGATTTTTTAACACACAATTGTCCATTTACAGAGAGATTTTTCCCACCCAGCATGGGTATGTGTAAAAATACACCCCAAAACACATTATACTACTTCTCCTGAGTACGGCGGTACTACGTGTTGCACTTTTTTGCACCCTAACTGCGCTAAGGGGCCCAAAGTCCAATGAGTACCTTTAGGATTTCACAGGCCATTTTGAGACATTTGTTTTCTAAACTACTCCTCACGCTTTAGGGCCCCTAAAATGCCAGGGCAGTATAGGAACCCCACTAATGACCCCATTTTAGAAAGACACCCCAAGGTATTCAGTTAGTAGTATGGTGAGTTCATAGAATATTTTATTTTTTGTCACAAATTAGTGGAAATTGATTTTTATTGTTTTTTTCACAAAGTGTAATTTTTCACTAACTTTTGACAAAAAATAAAATCTTCTATGAACTTGTCATACACCTAACGGAATACCTTGGGGTGTCTTCTTTCTAAAATGGGGTCACTTGGCAGGGTTCCTATACTGCCCTGGTATTTTAGTGGCCCAAAACCGTGAGGAGTAGTCATGAAACCAAATGCCTCAAAATGACTGTTCAGGGGTATAAGCATCTCCAAATTTTGATGACAGGTGGTCTATGAGGGGCTGAATTTTGTGGAACCGGTCATAAGCAGAGTGAACTCTTAGATGACAGGTTGTATTGGCACTGAAGTGCAGGAAGCGCAGGATGTTCTCAAATCGTGACCTGGACCTGGCAGGAGAGAACATGGGCATGTGATGTATTGAGTGCGTAGACCAATAAGACCGCAATACATTCTTTTTGACTGGACCCATGTTAAGGAGAAGGCCCCAAAAAATGTTACGTTCGGAAACTTGGAGTGGTTTCCACTGAAAAGGCTGGGCATAGTAGCTTCTTGGGTTGGCGGTTGCGTATTGTGTGGCATAACAGTTGGTCTCAGCCAGAATTAAGTCGTAGAGACCAGCAGTGATCAGAAAAAAAAATTCTGTCACTGCGGTGGGGTGGGTGAGGGTTTGGCCGGGTGATCAGAAGCCCACAGGGGGCAGATTAGGGCCTGATCTGATGGATAGGAGTGCTAGGGGGGTGACAGGAGGTGATTGATGGGTGTCTCAGGCAGGGGCGTAACTAGGCCCCACCGGGCCCCCCTGCAGATTTTCTGAGCGGGCCCCCCCCCCCCGGGGCCCGCTCGCGGCCGTTTTGTGGGTGCTGGAGGGGTGGCAGCATGAGGGGAAAGCCTTGCCCACAGTCGGCGGGGAGAGGGGTAGTTCCCCCCTCTCCCTCACCTCGGGGCTCTCCCCTCTGCGCTCCCCTCCAGCTCGTAAGTGTCTGTGGGGCTGTGGTGGGCAGCGAGCGGCGGGCAGATACATACCTGCTTCCGTGCGTTCCATCGGAGACTTCTCCCTCTAGCGGCTGACGTCACTTCCGGAAGCCCCGAGGTGAGGGAGAGGGGGGAACTACCCCTCTCCCCGCCGACTGTGGGCAAGGCTTTCCTCTCATGCTGCCACCCCTCCAGCACCCACAAAACGGCCGCGAGCGGGCCCGGGCCCCCCCGCGGGCGCAGGGGCTGCAGGGCCTATTCCTACGCCCCTGGTCTCAGGGGGTGATTAGAGGGGAGAATAGATGCAATCAATGCACTGGGGAGGTGATCGGAAGGGGGTCTGGGGGGGATCTGAGGGTTTGGCCAAGTGATCAGGAGCCCACACAGGGCAAATTAGGGCCTGATCTGATGGGTAGGTGTGCTAGGGGGTGACAGGTGGTGACAGGAGTCTGGATTCCACGGAATTCGAATTTCCGTGATTCCGGATGGAATTGAGCTTATTCCCGATTCCGCCGGTCGGAACGGAATTGCTATAGCAGTAATGTGGAATTCCGCAGAAAGATGCGGAATTCCGCCGGAATGCAAATTTATGTTAGCCAATCACAAGGAAGAAGTTTCTAAGTGTATTTCTGCCTGGAAAACGGAATTTCTGCACCAATAAGAGCCTTAATGAGAACCAAACAATCCTTCCTTAGCAACCAGCTCCCTAGATACCTATCAGCAGCTATCCCACCCATCTATATATATAATAGACTAAGTGCCTCAACCTTCAAACAAGAAGAAGAAGTACTTTGCATGAGAAAATGTATGCGTGATCAAACACCAAGTTTAAGGCCTCTTTTCCACGGACTGTTGAGCTGTGTGCTCAGCAAGCAGTTACCAGGCAGCAGCAAGCAGTTACCAGGCAGCAGCAAGCAGTTACCAGGCAGCAGCAAGTAGTTACCAGGCAGCAGCAAGTAGTTACCAGGCAGCAGCAAGCAGTTACCAGGCAGCAGCAAGCAGTTACCAGGCAGCAGCAAGCAGTTACCAGGCAGCAGCAAGCAGTTACCAGGCAGCAGCAAGCAGTTACCAGGCAGCAGCAAGCAGTTACCAGGCAGCAGCAAGCAGTTACCAGGCAGCAGCAAGCAGTTACCAGGCAGCAGCAAGCAGTTACCAGGCAGCAGCAAGCAGTTACCAGGCAGCAGCATCTATATATATAATAGACTAAGTGCCTCAACCTTCAAACAAGAAGAAGAAGTACTTTGCATGAGAAAATGTATGCGTGATCAAACACCAAGTTTAAGGCCTCTTTTCCACGGACTGTTGAGCTGTGTGCTCAGCAAGCAGTTACCAGGCAGCAGCAAGCAGTTACCAGGCAGCAGCAAGCAGTTACCAGGCAGCAGCAAGTAGTTACCAGGCAGCAGCAAGTAGTTACCAGGCAGCAGCAAGCAGTTACCAGGCAGCAGCAAGCAGTTACCAGGCAGCAGCAAGCAGTTACCAGGCAGCAGCAAGCAGTTACCAGGCAGCAGCAAGCAGTTACCAGGCAGCAGCAAGCAGTTACCAGGCAGCAGCAAGCAGTTACCAGGCAGCAGCAAGCAGTTACCAGGCAGCAGCAAGCAGTTACCAGGCAGCAGCAAGCAGTTACCAGGCAGCAGCAAGCAGTTACCAGGCAGCAACAAGCAGTTACCAGGCAGCAACAAGCAGTTACCAGGCAGCAACAAGCAGTTACCAGGCAGCAGCAAGCAGTTACCAGGCAGCAGTGAGCAGTTGTGAGAGTTTGAGAGCCATTTCACTGCCTATTCACAGTCCATGGAAAAGAGGCCTTACCCTAGCAAGTCTGACATTGCAAATCTGGCCTAATTGGATATTCATGAGGCAATGCTCATGCAAATGCATGCACAAACCAATACCACAAAGCAGTCACCCTGCTACATGCTACATTAGCACTATCCGGCTTAGTGCACACCAGAACGGTTCGGCAGCGTTTTGCGATCCACTTGCGGCTGCGGATACGCTTGGGTAATGTATTTCAATGGGCTGGTGCACACCAGAGCGGGAGGCGTTTTGCTGAAACGCATACTCCCGAGGTGAGGCATTTTTTTGGATTTCGGATGCGTTTCTGCCTCAATGTTAAGTATAGGAAAAACGCAAACCGCTCTGAAAAACGGCAGTTCAGAGCGGTTTTGCAGGCGTTTTTGTTACAGAAGCTGTTCAGTAACAGCTTTACTGTAACAATATATGAAATCTACTACACCAAAAACGCTTTACAAAACCGCAAAATGCTAGGTGAAATGCTACAGAAAAATAAGAAAAAGCGTTTCAAAATCTGCTAGCATTTTGCGGATCTGCTAGCAGTTTTTGGTGTGCTCCAGGCCTCCAGAGCGCAACGGGGAGGATTCCCAATGCCCCCTTTTTATACAACTGGGGGGACCGCAGGGTCCCAGGCTCTCTCACTGCCTGGAAACCACAGCGGCACCCCGGAGGGGGAGGCTGGGTGGCGTGGACCAGTGGTGCTCAGCAGAGCTCGAATATTCGAGTAGCTCGAATATTCGAGCTCTTTTTCAGCTATTCGAGCTCGGTATTCGAGCTCCGAATAGCTGTAGCTATTCGAATGGGCTATCCGAGTACACTCGAATAGCCCATTCACTATTCGAGCTATTCGAGCAACCCGGCGCTATTCGAGCTCGGTACCGAGCTCGAATAGCGTCATAGCCCAGATTGATGTCCTTAGAGCCAATCAGAGGGCTCCCAGGCCCTCTGACGGCAGCCAATCACAGAGGGGGACCCTGGCCAGCCCCTACCCTATAAATAGCGGCCGCCATGTTCCGTTTCTCCATGCTTGCCTGAGACTTGTACAGAGAGAGAGTTGCTCCTTTGTGCTTTGGCTTAGCAAGTGCTCTATTGTGATCATTTACCTAGCGTTTTTGCTCACCTACACCTGCCATATACACCTATATTGTTGTTAGTTAGATAGACATTGTATTTTAGTTAGTAGCTTGTGTGTTACATTAGAGACAGGCAGCTGCTGCAAGCTTACAGGTTTAGGCCTCAGGGGGGCCTTGCCTCTGTGGGCAGCTGTCCTCTGTTTATTTCTCTCATCTATACCAGTATTTCTGCTGTCCTTTACTAATAGTATTGTAGTTATACTGTACTAGGAGTAGGACACTCACTGACTGTCACTGTTTATAGGCTACTAGCTAGCTCCTGCGTGTGTGCACTCACTCACTGTCTGTGTGTGTACACACACTCTATTTCCTTCTGATTACTGATAGATTATTGTTAGTTAGTTGTACTTACTTACTACTTACTCTTACTGTACCCGTAGGGACACTCAGTGTCACTGTTCATATAGGCTACTAGCTCCTGCGTGCGGTCACTCACTGTCTGAGTGTACACACACCACCCACACTCCATTTCCTTCTGATCGCTGATTGATTATTGTAATTAGTTAGTTCTACTTACTGTTACTACTTACTCTTACTGTACTAGGAGTCTAGGACACTCAGTCACTGTCCATAGGCTACTAGCTCCTGCGTGCGGTCACTCACTGTCTGAGTGTACACACACCACCCACACTCTATTTCCTTCTGATCGCTGATTGATTATTGTAATTAGTTAGTTCTACTTACTGTTACTACTTACTCTTACTGTACTAGGAGTCTAGGACACTCAGTCACTGTGTTCATAGGCTACTAGCTCCTGCGTGCGTGCACTCACTGTCTGAGTGTACACACACTAAATTTACTTGTGATTACTACTGATTATTGTAACTGCTAGTTGTACTTCCTGACTGTTACTACTTACTTACTGTACTAGGGGACACTCACTCAGTCACCTCACCAACCAACCCACTCCATTAAAGTACCCCACTTTTCACCCGCCCTTTTAAAAAACTTTTGTCTATACGCCCAAAACATTGAAGATGTCTGGAAGTGGCAGCCAGCGCGGTTTGGGCAAGGGGAAGGGCAGCAAGGGAATCAGGAGGAGAGGGAGCAGCATTGTGGCAAGCCGCGGCCGCGGCCGCGGGCGCGCCACCATGCACAGTTCCGCAGCAGCAGCAGCAGCGTCAGTGGCTAACATTCCTCCCATAGCCACTGGCCGTGGACGCCTTGGGCGCCGCCCAGCAGGAGCATCTGCAACTCACGCTGCAGAGACGCAGCAGCAGCGTGTAGCACCTGCTCCCATTTTCCTCCAGCCGGGTCGGAAACGTCCCATTGAGGAAAAGGATGCAGACACTGTGGTGCAACTCATGACGGAGGATGAGCAGCCCGCCATCAGCTCTGCATCCGAGGCCTCCACCCTCACCACCACCACCACCACCACCACCACCCCTGTTCGCAGCAGCCGCCCAGCAGGGTCTGGGGAGGAGGCCAGTTCACCGTCACTCGCCGACCTGTCATTCAGCAGTCTTTTGACCCCAGGCATCATGAGTAAATTGTCTGCTGTTGTTGGCGATCTTGAGGAGGAGATGCTGATGGGCACTTTGGGGGATGAGGGATTGGACAGCAAGACTGTGGCGACAGTCAAGCAGCCCATCCATGCATCAGGAGAGGAGTTTGGGGGGTCCTCATCCCAGCAGGACATGTTTCAGGAGGGGGAGGATGATGATGACCCGGTGACAGACAGAGACTGGGTGCCACCACCTCCAGGGGATGTCGTCCTCAGCAGCTCTGAGGAGGAGGAGGAGGATGCGCTTGTGGGCCTTGCAAGGAGGCGCATCATTGCAAGCATTGGCAGCGTCCCACACCCTGCTGGTGTCTCAGGCTCAGCAGCAGCAGCAGCAGCATCAGCCAGTACCACCACCAGCCGCACCCAAGCCCCCCAAGCCCCCCCCCCAACCACCACAGGGAGACAGGCAGCAGCGCTTCCATGCCGTAGGGGGATGTTTAAGTCACCAATCTGGCGATATTTCACCATGCCCACTGTGTACAGCAAGTACGCCACTTGCAACCACTGTCAGCGGAAGTTGAGCAGAGGTGCAGACCCCTTAAAGTTCTGCACCAGCTCGCTCATCAACCACCTTGCGGCTAAACATTTCCACCAGCATGAGGAGTTCCAGAGGCTGAAGGCATCTGGTGCTGGCAGTGGCACCACACCCATCACTGCACAGCCTTCAGCAGCAGCAGCAGCAACAGCAGCCACCCGCCCTCCTGCTCCTCCAGCAGCACCAGCAGGAGTGCGGAAACGCACTGCTCCTCCCCCCTCTGCAACTCCTGCCGCCGACACTGAGGCTTGTTCTGGCAGCCAGTCCTCAGTGGCCTCCTCTGCTGTGTCTGCTGATTCCCGTGTCAGCAAAAGGCCACGCCAGAGCCTTTTGAGCGAGTCCTTCCAGGGGGTGGTTAGGGCTCTGCCTCCCAGCAGCCGTCGCGTGCGGCAGCTGAACGGCTTGCTGGCACGGGCCATGTGCTCCCAACTCCTGCCGTACACGCTCGTGCAGGAGGGGAGCGACATTCGTGCGCTGCTTGCTTGCGCAGCCCCAGACTGGCAGCTCCCCAGCAGACACTTTTTCTCCCGCAAGGCCATTCCTGCACTGCACCGCTTTGTGATGGCCAATGTGGAGCGAGGGCTGGAGCACGCGGTTGGTGAAAGGGTCCACGTCACCATGGACTCCTGGAGCAGCCGCTTCGGGACAGGCCGCTACCTGTCCTTCACTGTCCACTGGGTCAGCTTGGTGGAAGGGGGTGAGGATGGGAGAGCAGCAGCGGGCACAGCAGCAGCAGCAACACAGTGGGTGGTGCCACCCCGCAGGCTCAGGGGAACTGCAGCAGGTTCCTCCGATCCTCTGCCATCCTCCGGCACACCTGGCCAAACCCCCCGCCTCAGCAGCAGCGTGAAGGCCCGCCACTGCCAAGCGCTGCTGCACTTGGTCAGCCTTGGGAAGACCAAGCTGACGGCAACCCATGTGTTGGCCAAACTCCAGGAGCAGGAGAGGATTTGGCTGACCCCCAGAGGCCTCAGAGTCGGAGAGGTGGTGGCCGACAATGGGGCCAATCTGGTTGCCGCAATAGACAGGGGAAACCTGACCCACATCCCCTGTCTTGCCCACGTGCTGAACCTGGTGGTGCAGAAGTTCCTGCGCACCTACCAGGGGATGGGCGAACTGCTGGAAACGGCAAGGAATGTTGTGCGTCACTTCCGGCGCTCGGCTGCAGCCTGTGCGAGCCTGGAAGACGTGCAAAAGGAGCTGGATCTGCCACGCCATCGGCTGATCCTTGACGTTCCGACTCGCTGGAACTCCACCCTGGCGATGTTGGAGCGTCTGGTTGAACAGAGGCGCGCTGTCAAAGAGTACCTTGCCCTGGTCACTATTTCCGCAGCTCTGAGAAGGGACAAGACCAGCAACTTACCGTCCATCGTCCCCGATGATGACTGGAGGCACATGCAGCAGGTGTGCTTAGTGCTGGCTCCCTTCCTGCAGGCCACAAACATGGTGAGCAGGGACCATGCTATGGTCTGCGAGTGGGTGCCCCTGGTTTCTCTGCTGAACAGGGCCCTCGATGCTTTGCTGGAACAGGGAGCGGCAGCCTTGGACCAGCAGGAGCGGCAACCAGCTGCGCAGTCCACCTCTGAGGGGGAGGAGGAGGAGGACTTGGTGGAGGTCCCTGACCTGGCTGCTGATGAGGGGGATCAGCACAGCGCAGCTGAGTTGGTGCGGGGGTGGAGAGAGGATGAGGCGGCAGAGGAGGAGGATGAGGACAGCACTGACGTCGATGTGCCAGCAGACGTGGCCCGCCTCTTCCCAATGGCAGCGCACATGCTGACGTGCCTGCGCAGGGATCCCAGGGTGATCCAGATGAAGCAGAGGGAGGACATCTGGATCAGCATGATGTTGGACCCACGCCTCAAGGGGAAGTTGAGCCAGTTCCTGCCGCCTGCAGGAGGAGACCCAGCGCAACAAATAAGGAGCTTGCAGCAGGCCCTTGTTGAGCGCTTGGAGGAAGCCTTCCCCCAGCCTTCCACCCCCACTGTCCAGCAGCCAGCACAGAGGCAGCAGCAGGTGCCTGCATCCAGCAGCAGCAAGCGCCCCACAGACCTGCTGTCTCTCAGCCACGAGCTCTACAGGACTGTAGAGGCTCCGGCAGCAGTGACTAGAGAGGAGATGCATGCAGCAGCATCCTCCTCCGGTCACAGCCAACGCCTGACCAGCATGGTGGCTGACTACATGGGGTCGTACAGCGGGCTTGACAGCGATGCCCCTGTTGATCCCATGGAGTATTGGGTCAAGCGCATGGAGATCTGGAGCGAGCTGGCGCAGTACGCCCTGGAAGTGCTGTCCTGCCCCCCTTCCAGCGTGCTGTCCGAGCGCTGCTTCAGTGCAGCTGGTGGCGTGGTCACCGAGAAACGCTCACGTCTGTCTCACAAGTCTGTGGACAGACTGACGTTTCTCAAGATGAACCAGGCGTGGGTGGAAGGCGAGTTCCTGGCCCCTGTTGTCGGCGAGAGGGGGACATGAACTGGCTGCCGGAACCATCGTTAATGTGCCTTACCACCCTTTACCACCTCCTGGCTCCTGCTCGCTAAGCCAGCCTGGTTCACTTTGACTATTACGTCGCCTGCAGCCACACATTTTACACCTACAGTGGGCTGCTGTGTACTGCCCTTCTGCTGTCTGTCTGTGTTTCCCACTGCCAGGGTACACAGATGATTTACCTTCTGCTGCCACTCTGCCACCAGCTATTACGTCAAACAATAGCTATATTGGTTGCAAAACCAAAAACCAAACAAACCATTAAAAAAAAAAAAAAGGTTTAATTTTTCTGAGGTGCCCGGGTTGAAAACTGTGTTGTCCCAGTTGTGTATTGGACACAATGTGGGCTGCACGACCGCTGTCTGGGACCTCCTGTTGTGTTTATTTACAGCCCTGGTATCAACGCTAGGTACCAGGGCTATTATGTCACGCTGCCTACCTGCTGCCACACTCACACTGCTCCTCCATACCTCCTCCTGCTGCTGCTGCTGCTGCTGTCTGTCTGTGTTTCCCACTGCCAGGGTACACAGATGATTTACCTTCTGCTGCCACTCTGCCACCAGCTATTACGTCAAACAATAGCTATATTGGTTGCAAAACCAAAAACCAAACAAACCATTAAAAAAAAAAAAAAGGTTTAATTTTTCTGAGGTGCCCGGGTTGAAAACTGTGTTGTCCCAGTTGTGTATTGGACACAATGTGGGCTGCACGACCGCTGTCTGGGACCTCCTGTTGTGTTTATTTACAGCCCTGGTATCAACGCTAGGTACCAGGGCTATTATGTCACGCTGCCTACCTGCTGCCACACTCACACTGCTCCTCCATACCTCCTCCTGCTGCTGCTGCTGCTGCTGTCTGTCTGTGTTTCCCACTGCCAGGGTACACAGATGATTTACCTTCTGCTGCCACTCTGCCACCAGCTATTACGTCAAACAATAGCTATATTGGTTGCAAAACCAAAAACCAAACAAACCATTAAAAAAAAAAAAAAGGTTTAATTTTTCTGAGGTGCCCGGGTTGAAAACTGTGTTGTCCCAGTTGTGTATTGGACACAATGTGGGCTGCACGACCGCTGTCTGGGACCTCCTGTTGTGTTTATTTACAGCCCTGGTATCACCGCTAGGTACCAGGGCTATTATGTCACGGCGAGCTGCCTGCCTCATTGACTGCCTGCTGCCACACACTCATCCTCCTCCTCCTGCTGCTGAATTTACCTCCTGCTGTCTTTGTGTTTCCACTGCCAGGGAGCACATACAATGGCGCTTCCAACATGCGTGCGCCCACCAGCTATTTGTTACGCTCAAAAATAGCTGCATTTCTTTAAAAAAAAAATTGAAAAGAGAAATACGTGAAGAAGAAGAAGACGATATTGAAAAGGAAGGAGAAGATGAAGATGAAGAAGAAGAAGAAGATGAAGAAGAAGATGAAGAAGATGATGAAGAAGATGAAGAAGAAGAAGAAGATGATGAAGAAGATGAAGAAGAAGAAGATGAAGAAGAAGAGGAAGAGGAAGAGGAAGAGGAAGAGGAAGAGGAAGAGGAAGAGGAAGAGGAAGAGGAAGAGGAAGAGGAAGAGGAAGAGGAAGAGGAAGAGGAAGAGGAAGAGGAAGAGGAAGAGGAAGAGGAAGAAGAAGAAGAAGAAGAAGAAGAAGAAGAAGAAGAAGAAGAAGAAGAAGAAGAAGAAGAAGAAGAAGAAGAAGAAGAAGAAGAAGAAGAAGAAGAAGAAGAAGAAGAAGAAGAAGAAGAAGAAGAAGAAGAAGAAGAAGAAGAAGAAGAAGAAGAAGAAGAAGAAGAAGTATATACAGTAACACTACTGAACAAAATTAAGGACACAACTTCTCTTTCCACATTTTTTTTTTAAAGGAACATCCCCACATAATCACTTGCTGTTGTTACTTGGAAAAAAAGAGGTTTCTTGCATCATTCACCCTCAAAACAAGTGTTGGAAGCTATTTAAGGCCAATTCGAATAGTCAGCTCGAATAGTTAGCTCGAATACCGAATCGAATAGTGAGCTCGAAGTCCGAGGTCGAATCGAATAGTAAAAATTATTCGACTCGAATATTCGACTGACCTCGAATAATTTACTATTCGAATTCGACCAAACTCGAATTTTAAAAAGGGGTATTTGAGCAACACTAAACGTAACCAGTTTTTCAATGGTGTAATGGTTTAACATAGAAAACTTACCGTTGGCTCTAGATTCTAATCTATCACTCCGATTTGCAAACGGATTTCACTGAAGCTGTAACTTTCATCCCAGAACATAGTTTAGGGGCCATTACTTCTTCAACTATAGTCATTTTTCTTTCGATTGCAAACGTAACCAGTTTTTCAATGGTGTAATGGTTTAACATAGAAAATTTACCGTTGGCTCTAGATTCTAATCTATCACTCCGATTTGCAAACGGATTTCACTGAAGCTGTAACTTTCATCCCAGAACATAGTTTAGGGGCCATTACTTCTTCAACTATAGTCATTTTTCTTTCAATTGCAAACGTAAGCAGTTTTTCAATGGTGTAATGGTTTAACATAGAAAACTTACTGTTGGCTCTAGATTCTAATCTATCACTCCGATTTGCAAACGGATTTCACTGAAGCTGTAACTTTCATCCCAGAACATAGTTTAGGGGCCATTACTTCTTCAACTATAGTCATTTTTCTTTCGATTGCAAACGTAACCAGTTTTTCAATGGTGTAATGGTTTAACATAGAAAACTTACCGTTGGCTCTAGATTCTAATCTATCACTCCGATTTGCAAACGGATTTCACTAAAGCTGTAACTTTCATCCCAGAACACAGTTTAGGGGCCATTACTTCTTCAACTATAGTCATTTTTCTTTCAATTGCAAACGTAACCAGTTTTTCAATGGTGTAATGGTTTAACATAGAAAATTTACCGTTGGCTCTAGATTCTAATCTATCACTCCGATTTGCAAACGGATTTCACTGAAGCTGTAACTTTCATCCAAGAACATAGTTTAGGGGCCATTACTTCTTCAACTATAGTCATTTTTCTTTCGATTGCAAACGTAACCAGTTTTTCAATGGTGTAATGGTTTAACATAGAAAATTTACCGTTGGCTCTAGATTCTAATCTATCACTCCGATTTGCAAACGGATTTCACTGAAGCTGTAACTTTCATCCCAGAACATAGTTTAGGGGCCATTACTTCTTCAACTATAGTCATTTTTCTTTCAATTGCAAACGTAACCAGTTTTTCAATGGTGTAATGGTTTAACCTCCCTAGCGGTATGGACAGAAATGTCCGTTCAAAAAAACATGCTGTGAACAGTATAAACATGCATACACATCAATACTCTCCTGCACTGTATACTAGACCCTTGCTTGACACATTTTGGCAAGTTACAGGGAAAAAAAAGTTTTAAAAATACATTTTATCACTGTTTGCACAGAAATCCTGGGGAAATTGAACGCTGGGAAGGTTAACATAGAAAACTTACCGTTGGCTCTAGATTCTAATCTATCACTCCGATTTGCAAACGGATTTCACTGAAGCTGTAACTTTCATCCCAGAACATAGTTTAGGGGCCATTACTTCTTCAACTATAGTCATTTTTCTTTCGATTGCAAACGTAACCAGTTTTTCAATGGTGTAATGGTTTAACATAGAAAACTTACCGTTGGCTCTAGATTCTAATCTATCACTCCGATTTGCAAACGGATTTCACTAAAGCTGTAACTTTCATCCCAGAACACAGTTTAGGGGCCATTACTTCTTCAACTATAGTCATTTTTCTTTCAATTGCAAACGTAACCAGTTTTTCAATGGTGTAATGGTTTAACATAGAAAATTTACCGTTGGCTCTAGATTCTAATCTATCACTCCGATTTGCAAACGGATTTCACTGAAGCTGTAACTTTCATCCAAGAACATAGTTTAGGGGCCATTACTTCTTCAACTATAGTCATTTTTCTTTCGATTGCAAACGTAACCAGTTTTTCAATGGTGTAATGGTTTAACATAGAAAACTTACCGTTGGCTCTAGATTCTAATCTATCACTCCGATTTGCAAACGGATTTCACTGAAGCTGTAACTTTCATCCCAGAACATAGTTTAGGGGCCATTACTTCTTCAACTATAGTCATTTTTCTTTCGATTGCAAACGTAACCAGTTTTTCAATGGTGTAATGGTTTAACATAGAAAATTTACCGTTGGCTCTAGATTCTAATCTATCACTCCGATTTGCAAACGGATTTCACTGAAGCTGTAACTTTCATCCCAGAACATAGTTTAGGGGCCATTACTTCTTCAACTATAGTCATTTTTCTTTCAATTGCAAACGTAAGCAGTTTTTCAATGGTGTAATGGTTTAACATAGAAAACTTACTGTTGGCTCTAGATTCTAATCTATCACTCCGATTTGCAAACGGATTTCACTGAAGCTGTAACTTTCATCCCAGAACATAGTTTAGGGGCCATTACTTCTTCAACTATAGTCATTTTTCTTTCGATTGCAAACGTAACCAGTTTTTCAATGGTGTAATGGTTTAACATAGAAAACTTACCGTTGGCTCTAGATTCTAATCTATCACTCCGATTTGCAAACGGATTTCACTGAAGCTGTAACTTTCATCCCAGAACATAGTTTAGGGGCCATTACTTCTTCAACTATAGTCATTTTTCTTTCGATTGCAAACGTAACCAGTTTTTCAATGGTGTAATGGTTTAACATAGAAAACTTACCGTTGGCTCTAGATTCTAATCTATCACTCCGATTTGCAAATGGATTTCACTGAAGCTGTAACTTTCATCCCAGAACATAGTTTAGGGGCCATTACTTCTTCAACTATAGTCATTTTTCTTTCGATTGCAAACGTAACCAGTTTTTCAATGGTGTAATGGTTTAACATAGAAAACTTACCGTTGGCTCTAGATTCTAATCTATCACTCCGATTTGCAAACGGATTTCACTGAAGCTGTAACTTTCATCCCAGAACATAGTTTAGGGGCGATTACGTCTTCAACTATAGTCATTTTTCTTTCGATTGCAAACGTAACCAGTTTTTCAATGGTGTAATGGTTTAACATAGAAAATTTACCGTTGGCTCTAGATTCTAATCTATCACTCCGATTTGCAAACGGATTTCACTGAAGCTGTAACTTTCATCCCAGAACATAGTTTAGGGGCCATTACTTCTTCAACTATAGTCATTTTTCTTTCAATTGCAAACGTAACCAGTTTTTCAATGGTGTAATGGTTTAACATAGAAAACTTACCGTTGGCTCTAGATTCTAATCTATCACTCCGATTTGCAAACGGATTTCACTGAAGCTGTAACTTTCATCCCAGAACATAGTTTAGGGGCCATTACTTCTTCAACTATAGTCATTTTTCTTTCGATTGCAAACGTAACCAGTTTTTCAATGGTGTAATGGTTTAACATAGAAAACTTACCGTTGGCTCTAGATTCTAATCTATCACTCCGATTTGCAAACGGATTTCACTAAAGCTGTAACTTTCATCCCAGAACACAGTTTAGGGGCCACTACTTCTTCAACTATAGTCATTTTTCTTTCAATTGCAAACGTAACCAGTTTTTCAATGGTGTAATGGTTTAACATAGAAAATTTACCGTTGGCTCTAGATTCTAATCTATCACTCCGATTTGCAAACGGATTTCACTGAAGCTGTAACTTTCATCCAAGAACATAGTTTAGGGGCCATTACTTCTTCAACTATAGTCATTTTTCTTTCGATTGCAAACGTAACCAGTTTTTCAATGGTGTAATGGTTTAACATAGAAAACTTACCGTTGGCTCTAGATTCTAATCTATCACTCCGATTTGCAAACGGATTTCACTGAAGCTGTAACTTTCATCCCAGAACATAGTTTAGGGGCCATTACTTCTTCAACTATAATCATTTTTCTTTCGATTGCAAACGTAACCAGTTTTTCAATGGTGTAATGGTTTAACATAGAAAACTTACCGTTGGCTCTAGATTCTAATCTATCACTCCGATTTGCAAATGGATTTCACTGAAGCTGTAACTTTCATCCCAGAACATAGTTTAGGGGCCATTACTTCTTCAACTATAGTCATTTTTCTTTCGATTGCAAACGTAACCAGTTTTTCAATGGTGTAATGGTTTAACATAGAAAACTTACCGTTGGCTCTAGATTCTAATCTATCACTCCGATTTGCAAACGGATTTCACTAAAGCTGTAACTTTCATCCCAGAACACAGTTTAGGGGCCATTACTTCTTCAACTATAGTCATTTTTCTTTCAATTGCAAACGTAACCAGTTTTTCAATGGTGTAATGGTTTAACATAGAAAATTTACCGTTGGCTCTAGATTCTAATCTATCACTCCGATTTGCAAACGGATTTCACTGAAGCTGTAACTTTCATCCAAGAACATAGTTTAGGGGCCATTACTTCTTCAACTATAGTCATTTTTCTTTCGATTGCAAACGTAACCAGTTTTTCAATGGTGTAATGGTTTAACATAGAAAACTTACCGTTGGCTCTAGATTCTAATCTATCACTCCGATTTGCAAACGGATTTCACTGAAGCTGTAACTTTCATCCCAGAACATAGTTTAGGGGCCATTACTTCTTCAACTATAATCATTTTTCTTTCGATTGCAAACGTAACCAGTTTTTCAATGGTGTAATGGTTTAACATAGAAAACTTACCGTTGGCTCTAGATTCTAATCTATCACTCCGATTTGCAAATGGATTTCACTGAAGCTGTAACTTTCATCCCAGAACATAGTTTAGGGGCCATTACTTCTTCAACTATAGTCATTTTTCTTTCGATTGCAAACGTAACCAGTTTTTCAATGGTGTAATGGTTTAACATAGAAAACTTACCGTTGGCTCTAGATTCTAATCTATCACTCCGATTTGCAAATGGATTTCACTGAAGCTGTAACTTTCATCCCAGAACATAGTTTAGGGGCCATTACTTCTTCAACTATAGTCATTTTTCTTTCGATTGCAAACGTAACCAGTTTTTCAATGGTGTAATGGTTTAACATAGAAAACTTACCGTTGGCTCTAGATTCTAATCTATCACTCCGATTTGCAAACGGATTTCACTGAAGCTGTAACTTTCATCCCAGAACATAGTTTAGGGGCCATTACTTCTTCAACTATAGTCATTTTTCTTTCGATTGCAAACGTAACCAGTTTTTCAATGGTGTAATGGTTTAACATAGAAAACTTACCGTTGGCTCTAGATTCTAATCTATCACTCCGATTTGCAAATGGATTTCACTGAAGCTGTAACTTTCATCCCAGAACATAGTTTAGGGGCCATTACTTCTTCAACTATAGTCATTTTTCTTTCGATTGCAAACGTAACCAGTTTTTCAATGGTGTAATGGTTTAACATAGAAAACTTACCGTTGGCTCTAGATTCTAATCTATCACTCCGATTTGCAAACGGATTTCACTGAAGCTGTAACTTTCATCCCAGAACATAGTTTAGGGGCCATTACTTCTTCAACTATAGTCATTTTTCTTTCGATTGCAAACGTAACCAGTTTTTCAATGGTGTAATGGTTTAACATAGAAAACTTACCGTTGGCTCTAGATTCTAATCTATCACTCCGATTTGCAAACGGATTTCACTGAAGCTGTAACTTTCATCCCAGAACATAGTTTAGGGGCCATTACTTCTTCAACTATAGTCATTTTTCTATCGATTGCAAACGTAACCAGTTTTTCAATGGTGTAATGGTTTAACATATAAAAATTTACCGTTGGCTCTAGATTCTAATCTATCACTCCGATTTGCAAACGGATTTCACTGAAGCTATAACTTTCATCCCAGAACATAGTTTAGGGGCCATTACTTCTTCAACTATAGTCATTTTTCTTTCGATTGCAAACGTAACCAGTTTTTCAATGGTGTAATGGTTTAACATAGAAAACTTACCGTTGGCTCTAGATTCTAATCTATCACTCCGATTTGCAAACGGATTTCACTGAAGCTGTAACTTTCATCCCAGAACATAGTTTAGGGGCCATTACTTCTTCAACTATAGTCATTTTTCTTTCGATTGCAAACGTAACCAGTTTTTCAATGGTGTAATGGTTTAACATAGAAAATTTACCGTTGGCTCTAGATTCTAATCTATCACTCCGATTTGCAAACGGATTTCACTGAAGCTGTAACTTTCATCCCAGAACATAGTTTAGGGGCCATTACTTCTTCAACTATAGTCATTTTTCTTTCAATTGCAAACGTAAGCAGTTTTTCAATGGTGTAATGGTTTAACATAGAAAACTTACTGTTGGCTCTAGATTCTAATCTATCACTCCGATTTGCAAACGGATTTCACTGAAGCTGTAACTTTCATCCCAGAACATAGTTTAGGGGCCATTACTTCTTCAACTATAGTCATTTTTCTTTCGATTGCAAACGTAACCAGTTTTTCAATGGTGTAATGGTTTAACATAGAAAACTTACCGTTGGCTCTAGATTCTAATCTATCACTCCGATTTGCAAACGGATTTCACTAAAGCTGTAACTTTCATCCCAGAACACAGTTTAGGGGCCATTACTTCTTCAACTATAGTCATTTTTCTTTCAATTGCAAACGTAACCAGTTTTTCAATGGTGTAATGGTTTAACATAGAAAATTTACCGTTGGCTCTAGATTCTAATCTATCACTCCGATTTGCAAACGGATTTCACTGAAGCTGTAACTTTCATCCAAGAACATAGTTTAGGGGCCATTACTTCTTCAACTATAGTCATTTTTCTTTCGATTGCAAACGTAACCAGTTTTTCAATGGTGTAATGGTTTAACATAGAAAACTTACCGTTGGCTCTAGATTCTAATCTATCACTCCGATTTGCAAACGGATTTCACTGAAGCTGTAACTTTCATCCCAGAACATAGTTTAGGGGCCATTACTTCTTCAACTATAGTCATTTTTCTTTCGATTGCAAACGTAACCAGTTTTTCAATGGTGTAATGGTTTAACATAGAAAACTTACCGTTGGCTCTAGATTCTAATCTATCACTCCGATTTGCAAACGGATTTCACTGAAGCTGTAACTTTCATCCCAGAACATAGTTTAGGGGCCATTACTTCTTCAACTATAGTCATTTTTCTTTTGATTGCAAACGTAACCAGTTTTTCAATGGTGTAATGGTTTAACATAGAAAACTTACCGTTGGCTCTCGATTCTAATCTATCACTCCGATTTGCAAACGGATTTCACTGAAGCTGTAACTTTCATCCCAGAACATAGTTTAGGGGCCATTACCTCTTCAACTATAGTCATTTTTCTTTCGATTGCAAACGTAACCAGTTTTTCAATGGTGTAATGGTTTAACATAGAAAACTTACCGTTGGCTCTCGATTCTAATCTATCACTCCGATTTGCAAACGGATTTCACTGAAGCTGTAACTTTCATCCCAGAACATAGTTTAGGGGCCATTACCTCTTCAACTATAGTCATTTTTCTTTCGATTGCAAACGTAACCAGTTTTTCAATGGTGTAATGGTTTAACATAGAAAACTTACCGTTGGCTCTAGATTCTAATCTATCACTCCGATTTGCAAACGGATTTCACTGAAGCTGTAACTTTCATCCCAGAACATAGTTTAGGGGCCATTACTTCTTCAACTATAGTCATTTTTCTTTCGATTGCAAACGTAACCAGTTTTTCAATGGTGTAATGGTTTAACATAGAAAACTTACCGTTGGCTCTAGATTCTAATCTATCACTCCGATTTGCAAACGGATTTCACTGAAGCTGTAACTTTCATCCCAGAACATAGTTCAGGGGCCATTACTTCTTCAACTATAGTCATTTTTCTTTCGATTGCAAACGTAACCAGTTTTTCAATGGTGTAATGGTTTAACATAGAAAACTTACCGTTGGCTCTAGATTCTAATTTATCACTCCGATTTGCAAACGGATTTCACTGAAGCTGTAACTTTCATCCCAGAACATAGTTTAGGGGCCATTACTTCTTCAACTATAGTCATTTTTCTTTCGATTGCAAACGTAACCAGTTTTTCAATGGTGTAATGGTTTAACATAGAAAACTTACCGTTGGCTCTAGATTCTAATCTATCACTCCGATTTGCAAACGGATTTCACTGAAGCTGTAACTTTCATCCCAGAACATAGTTTAGGGGCCATTACTTCTTCAACTATAGTCATTTTTCTTTCGATTGCAAACGTAACCAGTTTTTCAATGGTGTAATGGTTTAACATAGAAAACTTACCGTTGGCTCTAGATTCTAATCTATCACTCCGATTTGCAAACGGATTTCACTGAAGCTGTAACTTTCATCCCAGAACATAGTTTAGGGGCCATTACTTCTTCAACTATAGTCATTTTTCTTTCGATTGCAAACGTAACCAGTTTTTCAATGGTGTAATGGTTTAACATAGAAAACTTACCGTTGGCTCTAGATTCTAATCTATCACTCCGATTTGCAAACGGATTTCACTGAAGCTGTAACTTTCATCCCAGAACATAGTTTAGGGGCCATTACCTCTTCAACTATAGTCATTTTTCTTTCGATTGCAAACGTAACCAGTTTTTCAATGGTGAAATGGTTTAACATAGAGAACTTACCGTTGGCTCTAGATTCTAATCTATCACTCCGATTTGCAAACGGATTTCACTGAAGCTGTAACTTTCATCCCAGAACATAGTTTAGGGGCCATTACTTCTTCAACTATAGTCATTTTTCTTTCGATTGCAAACGTAACCAGTTTTTCAATGGTGTAATGGTTTAACATAGAAAACTTACCGTTGGCTCTAGATTCTAATTTATCACTCCGATTTGCAAACGGATTTCACTGAAGCTGTAACTTTCATCCCAGAACATAGTTTAGGGGCCATTACTTCTTCAACTATAGTCATTTTTCTTTCGATTGCAAACGTAACCAGTTTTTCAATGGTGTAATGGTTTAACATAGAAAACTTACCGTTGGCTCTAGATTCTAATCTATCACTCCGATTTGCAAACGGATTTCACTGAAGCTGTAACTTTCATCCCAGAACATAGTTTAGGGGCCATTACTTCTTCAACTATAGTCATTTTTCTTTCGATTGCAAACGTAACCAGTTTTTCAATGGTGTAATGGTTTAACATAGAAAACTTACCGTTGGCTCTAGATTCTAATCTATCACTCCGATTTGCAAACGGATTTCACTGAAGCTGTAACTTTCATCCCAGAACATAGTTTAGGGGCCATTACTTCTTCAACTATAGTCATTTTTCTTTCGATTGCAAACGTAACCAGTTTTTCAATGGTGTAATGGTTTAACATAGAAAACTTACCGTTGGCTCTAGATTCTAATCTATCACTCCGATTTGCAAACGGATTTCACTGAAGCTGTAACTTTCATCCCAGAACATAGTTTAGGGGCCATTACCTCTTCAACTATAGTCATTTTTCTTTCGATTGCAAACGTAACCAGTTTTTCAATGGTGTAATGGTTTAACATAGAAAATTTACCGTTGGCTCTAGATTCTAATCTATCACTCCGATTTGCAAACGGATTTCACTGAAGCTGTAACTTTCATCCAAGAACATAGTTTAGGGGCCATTACTTCTTCAACTATAGTCATTTTTCTTTCGATTGCAAACGTAACCAGTTTTTCAATGGTGTAATGGTTTAACATAGAAAACTTACCGTTGGCTCTAGATTCTAATCTATCACTCCGATTTGCAAACGGATTTCACTGAAGCTGTAACTTTCATCCCAGAACATAGTTTAGGGGCCATTACTTCTTCAACTATAGTCATTTTTCTTTCGATTGCAAACGTAACCAGTTTTTCAATGGTGTAATGGTTTAACATAGAAAACTTACCGTTGGCTCTAGATTCTAATCTATCACTCCGATTTGCAAACGGATTTCACTGAAGCTGTAACTTTCATCCCAGAACATAGTTTAGGGGCCATTACTTCTTCAACTATAGTCATTTTTCTATCGATTGCAAACGTAACCAGTTTTTCAATGGTGTAATGGTTTAACATATAAAAATTTACCGTTGGCTCTAGATTCTAATCTATCACTCCGATTTGCAAACGGATTTCACTGAAGCTATAACTTTCATCCCAGAACATAGTTTAGGGGCCATTACTTCTTCAACTATAGTCATTTTTCTTTCGATTGCAAACGTAACCAGTTTTTCAATGGTGTAATGGTTTAACATAGAAAACTTACCGTTGGCTCTAGATTCTAATCTATCACTCCGATTTGCAAACGGATTTCACTGAAGCTGTAACTTTCATCCCAGAACATAGTTTAGGGGCCATTACTTCTTCAACTATAGTCATTTTTCTTTCGATTGCAAACGTAACCAGTTTTTCAATGGTGTAATGGTTTAACATAGAAAATTTACCGTTGGCTCTAGATTCTAATCTATCACTCCGATTTGCAAACGGATTTCACTGAAGCTGTAACTTTCATCCCAGAACATAGTTTAGGGGCCATTACTTCTTCAACTATAGTCATTTTTCTTTCAATTGCAAACGTAAGCAGTTTTTCAATGGTGTAATGGTTTAACATAGAAAACTTACTGTTGGCTCTAGATTCTAATCTATCACTCCGATTTGCAAACGGATTTCACTGAAGCTGTAACTTTCATCCCAGAACATAGTTTAGGGGCCATTACTTCTTCAACTATAGTCATTTTTCTTTCGATTGCAAACGTAACCAGTTTTTCAATGGTGTAATGGTTTAACATAGAAAACTTACCGTTGGCTCTAGATTCTAATCTATCACTCCGATTTGCAAACGGATTTCACTAAAGCTGTAACTTTCATCCCAGAACACAGTTTAGGGGCCATTACTTCTTCAACTATAGTCATTTTTCTTTCAATTGCAAACGTAACCAGTTTTTCAATGGTGTAATGGTTTAACATAGAAAATTTACCGTTGGCTCTAGATTCTAATCTATCACTCCGATTTGCAAACGGATTTCACTGAAGCTGTAACTTTCATCCAAGAACATAGTTTAGGGGCCATTACTTCTTCAACTATAGTCATTTTTCTTTCGATTGCAAACGTAACCAGTTTTTCAATGGTGTAATGGTTTAACATAGAAAACTTACCGTTGGCTCTAGATTCTAATCTATCACTCCGATTTGCAAACGGATTTCACTGAAGCTGTAACTTTCATCCCAGAACATAGTTTAGGGGCCATTACTTCTTCAACTATAGTCATTTTTCTTTCGATTGCAAACGTAACCAGTTTTTCAATGGTGTAATGGTTTAACATAGAAAACTTACCGTTGGCTCTAGATTCTAATCTATCACTCCGATTTGCAAACGGATTTCACTGAAGCTGTAACTTTCATCCCAGAACATAGTTTAGGGGCCATTACTTCTTCAACTATAGTCATTTTTCTTTCGATTGCAAACGTAACCAGTTTTTCAATGGTGTAATGGTTTAACATAGAAAACTTACCGTTGGCTCTAGATTCTAATTTATCACTCCGATTTGCAAACGGATTTCACTGAAGCTGTAACTTTCATCCCAGAACATAGTTTAGGGGCCATTACTTCTTCAACTATAGTCATTTTTCTTTCGATTGCAAACGTAACCAGTTTTTCAATGGTGTAATGGTTTAACATAGAAAACTTACCGTTGGCTCTAGATTCTAATCTATCACTCCGATTTGCAAACGGATTTCACTGAAGCTGTAACTTTCATCCCAGAACATAGTTTAGGGGCCATTACTTCTTCAACTATAGTCATTTTTCTTTCGATTGCAAACGTAACCAGTTTTTCAATGGTGTAATGGTTTAACATAGAAAACTTACCGTTGGCTCTAGATTCTAATCTATCACTCCGATTTGCAAACGGATTTCACTGAAGCTGTAACTTTCATCCCAGAACATAGTTTAGGGGCCATTACTTCTTCAACTATAGTCATTTTTCTTTCGATTGCAAACGTAACCAGTTTTTCAATGGTGTAATGGTTTAACATAGAAAACTTACCGTTGGCTCTAGATTCTAATCTATCACTCCGATTTGCAAACGGATTTCACTGAAGCTGTAACTTTCATCCCAGAACATAGTTTAGGGGCCATTACCTCTTCAACTATAGTCATTTTTCTTTCGATTGCAAACGTAACCAGTTTTTCAATGGTGAAATGGTTTAACATAGAGAACTTACCGTTGGCTCTAGATTCTAATCTATCACTCCGATTTGCAAACGGATTTCACTGAAGCTGTAACTTTCTTCCCAGAACATAGTTTAGGGGCCATTACTTCTTCAACTATAGTCATTTTTCTTTCGATTGCAAACGTAACCAGTTTTTCAATGGTGTAATGGTTTAACATAGAAAACTTACCGTTGGCTCTCGATTCTAATCTATCACTCCGATTTGCAAACGGATTTCACTGAAGCTGTAACTTTCATCCCAGAACATAGTTTAGGGGCCATTACCTCTTCAACTATAGTCATTTTTCTTTCGATTGCAAACGTAACCAGTTTTTCAATGGTGTAATGGTTTAACATAGAAAACTTACCGTTGGCTCTCGATTCTAATCTATCACTCCGATTTGCAAACGGATTTCACTGAAGCTGTAACTTTCATCCCAGAACATAGTTTAGGGGCCATTACCTCTTCAACTATAGTCATTTTTCTTTCGATTGCAAACGTAACCAGTTTTTCAATGGTGTAATGGTTTAACATAGAGAACTTACTGTTGGCTCTAGATTCTAATCTATCACTCCGATTTGCAAACGGATTTCACTGAAGCTGTAACTTTCTTCCCAGAACATAGTTTAGGGGCCATTACTTCTTCAACTATAGTCATTTTTCTTTCGATTGCAAACGTAACCAGTTTTTCAATGGTGTAATGGTTTAACATAGAAAACTTACCGTTGGCTCTAGATTCTAATCTATCACTCCGATTTGCAAACGGATTTCACTGAAGCTGTAACTTTCATCCCAGAACATAGTTTAGGGGCCATTACTTCTTCAACTATAGTCATTTTTCTTTCGATTGCAAACGTAACCAGTTTTTCAATGGTGTAATGGTTTAACATAGAAAACTTACCGTTGGCTCTAGATTCTAATCTATCACTCCGATTTGCAAACGGATTTCACTGAAGCTGTAACTTTCATCCCAGAACATAGTTTAATGGCCATTACTTCTTCAACTATAGTCATTTTTCTATCGATTGCAAACGTAACCAGTTTTTCAATGGTGTAATGGTTTAACATATAAAAATTTACCGTTGGCTCTAGATTCTAATCTATCACTCCGATTTGCAAACGGATTTCACTGAAGCTATAACTTTCATCCCAGAACATAGTTTAGGGGCCATTACTTCTTCAACTATAGTCATTTTTCTTTCGATTGCAAACGTAACCAGTTTTTCAATGGTGTAATGGTTTAACATAGAAAACTTACCGTTGGCTCTAGATTCTAATCTATCACTCCGATTTGCAAACGGATTTCACTGAAGCTGTAACTTTCATCCCAGAACATAGTTTAGGGGCCATTACTTCTTCAACTATAGTCATTTTTCTTTCGATTGCAAACGTAACCAGTTTTTCAATGGTGTAATGGTTTAACATAGCAAACTTACCGTTGGCTCTAGATTCTAATCTATCACTCCGATTTGCAAACGGATTTCACTGAAGCTGTAACTTTCATCCCAGAACATAGTTTAGGGGCCATTACTTCTTCAACTATAGTCATTTTTCTTTCGATTGCAAACGTAACCAGTTTTTCAATGGTGTAATGGTTTAACATAGAAAACTTACCGTTGGCTCTAGATTCTAATCTATCACTCCGATTTGCAAACGGATTTCACTGAAGCTGTAACTTTCATCCCAGAACATAGTTTAGGGGCCATTACCTCTTCAACTATAGTCATTTTTCTTTCGATTGCAAACGTAACCAGTTTTTCAATGGTGAAATGGTTTAACATAGAGAACTTACCGTTGGCTCTAGATTCTAATCTATCACTCCGATTTGCAAACGGATTTCACTGAAGCTGTAACTTTCTTCCCAGAACATAGTTTAGGGGCCATTACTTCTTCAACTATAGTCATTTTTCTTTCGATTGCAAACGTAACCAGTTTTTCAATGGTGTAATGGTTTAACATAGAAAACTTACCGTTGGCTCTCGATTCTAATCTATCACTCCGATTTGCAAACGGATTTCACTGAAGCTGTAACTTTCATCCCAGAACATAGTTTAGGGGCCATTACCTCTTCAACTATAGTCATTTTTCTTTCGATTGCAAACGTAACCAGTTTTTCAATGGTGTAATGGTTTAACATAGAAAACTTACCGTTGGCTCTCGATTCTAATCTATCACTCCGATTTGCAAACGGATTTCACTGAAGCTGTAACTTTCATCCCAGAACATAGTTTAGGGGCCATTACCTCTTCAACTATAGTCATTTTTCTTTCGATTGCAAACGTAACCAGTTTTTCAATGGTGTAATGGTTTAACATAGAGAACTTACTGTTGGCTCTAGATTCTAATCTATCACTCCGATTTGCAAACGGATTTCACTGAAGCTGTAACTTTCTTCCCAGAACATAGTTTAGGGGCCATTACTTCTTCAACTATAGTCATTTTTCTTTCGATTGCAAACGTAACCAGTTTTTCAATGGTGTAATGGTTTAACATAGAAAACTTACCGTTGGCTCTAGATTCTAATCTATCACTCCGATTTGCAAACGGATTTCACTGAAGCTGTAACTTTCATCCCAGAACATAGTTTAGGGGCCATTACTTCTTCAACTATAGTCATTTTTCTTTCGATTGCAAACGTAACCAGTTTTTCAATGGTGTAATGGTTTAACATAGAAAACTTACCGTTGGCTCTAGATTCTAATCTATCACTCCGATTTGCAAACGGATTTCACTGAAGCTGTAACTTTCATCCCAGAACATAGTTTAGGGGCCATTACTTCTTCAACTATAGTCATTTTTCTATCGATTGCAAACGTAACCAGTTTTTCAATGGTGTAATGGTTTAACATATAAAAATTTACCGTTGGCTCTAGATTCTAATCTATCACTCCGATTTGCAAACGGATTTCACTGAAGCTATAACTTTCATCCCAGAACATAGTTTAGGGGCCATTACTTCTTCAACTATAGTCATTTTTCTTTCGATTGCAAACGTAACCAGTTTTTCAATGGTGTAATGGTTTAACATAGAAAACTTACCGTTGGCTCTCGATTCTAATCTATCACTCCGATTTGCAAACGGATTTCACTGAAGCTGTAACTTTCATCCCAGAACATAGTTTAGGGGCCATTACCTCTTCAACTATAGTCATTTTTCTTTCGATTGCAAACGTAACCAGTTTTTCAATGGTGTAATGGTTTAACATAGAAAACTTACCGTTGGCTCTCGATTCTAATCTATCACTCCGATTTGCAAACGGATTTCACTGAAGCTGTAACTTTCATCCCAGAACATAGTTTAGGGGCCATTACCTCTTCAACTATAGTCATTTTTCTTTCGATTGCAAACGTAACCAGTTTTTCAATGGTGTAATGGTTTAACATAGAGAACTTACTGTTGGCTCTAGATTCTAATCTATCACTCCGATTTGCAAACGGATTTCACTGAAGCTGTAACTTTCTTCCCAGAACATAGTTTAGGGGCCATTACTTCTTCAACTATAGTCATTTTTCTTTCGATTGCAAACGTAACCAGTTTTTCAATGGTGTAATGGTTTAACATAGAAAACTTACCGTTGGCTCTAGATTCTAATCTATCACTCCGATTTGCAAACGGATTTCACTGAAGCTGTAACTTTCATCCCAGAACATAGTTTAGGGGCCATTACTTCTTCAACTATAGTCATTTTTCTTTCGATTGCAAACGTAACCAGTTTTTCAATGGTGTAATGGTTTAACATAGAAAACTTACCGTTGGCTCTAGATTCTAATCTATCACTCCGATTTGCAAACGGATTTCACTGAAGCTGTAACTTTCATCCCAGAACATAGTTTAATGGCCATTACTTCTTCAACTATAGTCATTTTTCTATCGATTGCAAACGTAACCAGTTTTTCAATGGTGTAATGGTTTAACATATAAAAATTTACCGTTGGCTCTAGATTCTAATCTATCACTCCGATTTGCAAACGGATTTCACTGAAGCTATAACTTTCATCCCAGAACATAGTTTAGGGGCCATTACTTCTTCAACTATAGTCATTTTTCTTTCGATTGCAAACGTAACCAGTTTTTCAATGGTGTAATGGTTTAACATAGAAAACTTACCGTTGGCTCTAGATTCTAATCTATCACTCCGATTTGCAAACGGATTTCACTGAAGCTGTAACTTTCATCCCAGAACATAGTTTAGGGGCCATTACTTCTTCAACTATAGTCATTTTTCTTTCGATTGCAAACGTAACCAGTTTTTCAATGGTGTAATGGTTTAACATAGCAAACTTACCGTTGGCTCTAGATTCTAATCTATCACTCCGATTTGCAAACGGATTTCACTGAAGCTGTAACTTTCATCCCAGAACATAGTTTAGGGGCCATTACTTCTTCAACTATAGTCATTTTTCTTTCGATTGCAAACGTAACCAGTTTTTCAATGGTGTAATGGTTTAACATAGAAAACTTACCGTTGGCTCTAGATTCTAATCTATCACTCCGATTTGCAAACGGATTTCACTGAAGCTGTAACTGTCATCCCAGAACATAGTTTAGGGGCCATTACCTCTTCAACTATAGTCATTTTTCTTTCGATTGCAAACGTAACCAGTTTTTCAATGGTGAAATGGTTTAACATAGAGAACTTACCGTTGGCTCTAGATTCTAATCTATCACTCCGATTTGCAAACGGATTTCACTGAAGCTGTAACTTTCTTCCCAGAACATAGTTTAGGGGCCATTACTTCTTCAACTATAGTCATTTTTCTTTCGATTGCAAACGTAACCAGTTTTTCAATGGTGTAATGGTTTAACATAGAAAACTTACCGTTGGCTCTCGATTCTAATCTATCACTCCGATTTGCAAACGGATTTCACTGAAGCTGTAACTTTCATCCCAGAACATAGTTTAGGGGCCATTACCTCTTCAACTATAGTCATTTTTCTTTCGATTGCAAACGTAACCAGTTTTTCAATGGTGTAATGGTTTAACATAGAAAACTTACCGTTGGCTCTCGATTCTAATCTATCACTCCGATTTGCAAACGGATTTCACTGAAGCTGTAACTTTCATCCCAGAACATAGTTTAGGGGCCATTACCTCTTCAACTATAGTCATTTTTCTTTCGATTGCAAACGTAACCAGTTTTTCAATGGTGTAATGGTTTAACATAGAGAACTTACTGTTGGCTCTAGATTCTAATCTATCACTCCGATTTGCAAACGGATTTCACTGAAGCTGTAACTTTCTTCCCAGAACATAGTTTAGGGGCCATTACTTCTTCAACTATAGTCATTTTTCTTTCGATTGCAAACGTAACCAGTTTTTCAATGGTGTAATGGTTTAACATAGAAAACTTACCGTTGGCTCTAGATTCTAATCTATCACTCCGATTTGCAAACGGATTTCACTGAAGCTGTAACTTTCATCCCAGAACATAGTTTAGGGGCCATTACTTCTTCAACTATAGTCATTTTTCTTTCGATTGCAAACGTAACCAGTTTTTCAATGGTGTAATGGTTTAACATAGAAAACTTACCGTTGGCTCTAGATTCTAATCTATCACTCCGATTTGCAAACGGATTTCACTGAAGCTGTAACTTTCATCCCAGAACATAGTTTAGGGGCCATTACTTCTTCAACTATAGTCATTTTTCTATCGATTGCAAACGTAACCAGTTTTTCAATGGTGTAATGGTTTAACATATAAAAATTTACCGTTGGCTCTAGATTCTAATCTATCACTCCGATTTGCAAACGGATTTCACTGAAGCTATAACTTTCATCCCAGAACATAGTTTAGGGGCCATTACTTCTTCAACTATAGTCATTTTTCTTTCGATTGCAAACGTAACCAGTTTTTCAATGGTGTAATGGTTTAACATAGAAAACTTACCGTTGGCTCTAGATTCTAATCTATCACTCCGATTTGCAAACGGATTTCACTGAAGCTGTAACTTTCATCCCAGAACATAGTTTAGGGGCCATTACTTCTTCAACTATAGTCATTTTTCTTTCGATTGCAAACGTAACCAGTTTTTCAATGGTGTAATGGTTTAACATAGAAAATTTACCGTTGGCTCTAGATTCTAATCTATCACTCCGATTTGCAAACGGATTTCACTGAAGCTGTAACTTTCATCCCAGAACATAGTTTAGGGGCCATTACTTCTTCAACTATAGTCATTTTTCTTTCAATTGCAAACGTAAGCAGTTTTTCAATGGTGTAATGGTTTAACATAGAAAACTTACTGTTGGCTCTAGATTCTAATCTATCACTCCGATTTGCAAACGGATTTCACTGAAGCTGTAACTTTCATCCCAGAACATAGTTTAGGGGCCATTACTTCTTCAACTATAGTCATTTTTCTTTCGATTGCAAACGTAACCAGTTTTTCAATGGTGTAATGGTTTAACATAGAAAACTTACCGTTGGCTCTAGATTCTAATCTATCACTCCGATTTGCAAACGGATTTCACTGAAGCTGTAACTTTCATCCCAGAACATAGTTTAGGGGCCATTACTTCTTCAACTATAGTCATTTTTCTTTCGATTGCAAACGTAACCAGTTTTTCAATGGTGTAATGGTTTAACATAGAAAACTTACCGTTGGCTCTAGATTCTAATCTATCACTCCGATTTGCAAACGGATTTCACTGAAGCTGTAACTTTCATCCCAGAACATAGTTTAGGGGCCATTACTTCTTCAACTATAGTCATTTTTCTTTCGATTGCAAACGTAACCAGTTTTTCAATGGTGTAATGGTTTAACATAGAAAACTTACCGTTGGCTCTAGATTCTAATCTATCACTCCGATTTGCAAACGGATTTCACTGAAGCTGTAACTTTCATCCCAGAACATAGTTTAGGGGCCATTACTTCTTCAACTATAGTCATTTTTCTTTCGATTGCAAACGTAACCAGTTTTTCAATGGTGTAATGGTTTAACATAGAAAACTTACCGTTGGCTCTAGATTCTAATCTATCACTCCGATTTGCAAACGGATTTCACTGAAGCTGTAACTTTCATCCCAGAACATAGTTTAGGGGCCATTACTTCTTCAACTATAGTCATTTTTCTTTCGATTGCAAACGTAACCAGTTTTTCAATGGTGTAATGGTTTAACATAGAAAACTTACCGTTGGCTCTAGATTCTAATCTATCACTCCGATTTGCAAACGGATTTCACTGAAGCTGTAACTTTCATCCCAGAACATAGTTTAGGGGCCATTACCTCTTCAACTATAGTCATTTTTCTTTCGATTGCAAACGTAACCAGTTTTTCAATGGTGTAATGGTTTAACATAGAAAACTTACCGTTGGCTCTCGATTCTAATCTATCACTCCGATTTGCAAACGGATTTCACTGAAGCTGTAACTTTCATCCCAGAACATAGTTTAGGGGCCATTACCTCTTCAACTATAGTCATTTTTCTTTCGATTGCAAACGTAACCAGTTTTTCAATGGTGTAATGGTTTAACATAGAGAACTTACCGTTGGCTCTAGATTCTAATCTATCACTCCGATTTGCAAACGGATTTCACTGAAGCTGTAACTTTCATCCCAGAACATAGTTTAGGGGCCATTACTTCTTCAACTATAGTCATTTTTCTTTCGATTGCAAACGTAACCAGTTTTTCAATGGTGTAATGGTTTAACATAGAAAACTTACCGTTGGCTCTAGATTCTAATCTATCACTCCGATTTGCAAACGGATTTCACTGAAGCTGTAACTTTCATCCCAGAACATAGTTTAGGGGCCATTACTTCTTCAACTATAGTCATTTTTCTTTCGATTGCAAACGTAACCAGTTTTTCAATGGTGTAATGGTTTAACATAGAAAACTTACCGTTGGCTCTAGATTCTAATCTATCACTCCGATTTGCAAACGGATTTCACTGAAGCTGTAACTTTCATCCCAGAACATAGTTTAGGGGCCATTACTTCTTCAACTATAGTCATTTTTCTTTCGATTGCAAACGTAACCAGTTTTTCAATGGTGTAATGGTTTAACATAGAAAACTTACCGTTGGCTCTAGATTCTAATCTATCACTCCGATTTGCAAACGGATTTCACTAAAGCTGTAACTTTCATCCCAGAACACAGTTTAGGGGCCATTACTTCTTCAACTATAGTCATTTTTCTTTCAATTGCAAACGTAACCAGTTTTTCAATGGTGTAATGGTTTAACATAGAAAATTTACCGTTGGCTCTAGATTCTAATCTATCACTCCGATTTGCAAACGGATTTCACTGAAGCTGTAACTTTCATCCAAGAACATAGTTTAGGGGCCATTACTTCTTCAACTATAGTCATTTTTCTTTCGATTGCAAACGTAACCAGTTTTTCAATGGTGTAATGGTTTAACATAGAAAACTTACCGTTGGCTCTAGATTCTAATCTATCACTCCGATTTGCAAACGGATTTCACTGAAGCTGTAACTTTCATCCCAGAACATAGTTTAGGGGCCATTACTTCTTCAACTATAATCATTTTTCTTTCGATTGCAAACGTAACCAGTTTTTCAATGGTGTAATGGTTTAACATAGAAAACTTACCGTTGGCTCTAGATTCTAATCTATCACTCCGATTTGCAAATGGATTTCACTGAAGCTGTAACTTTCATCCCAGAACATAGTTTAGGGGCCATTACTTCTTCAACTATAGTCATTTTTCTTTCGATTGCAAACGTAACCAGTTTTTCAATGGTGTAATGGTTTAACATAGAAAACTTACCGTTGGCTCTAGATTCTAATCTATCACTCCGATTTGCAAATGGATTTCACTGAAGCTGTAACTTTCATCCCAGAACATAGTTTAGGGGCCATTACTTCTTCAACTATAGTCATTTTTCTTTCGATTGCAAACGTAACCAGTTTTTCAATGGTGTAATGGTTTAACATAGAAAACTTACCGTTGGCTCTAGATTCTAATCTATCACTCCGATTTGCAAACGGATTTCACTGAAGCTGTAACTTTCATCCCAGAACATAGTTTAGGGGCCATTACTTCTTCAACTATAGTCATTTTTCTTTCGATTGCAAACGTAACCAGTTTTTCAATGGTGTAATATTTTAACATAGAAAACTTACCGTTGGCTCTAGATTCTAATCTATCACTCCGATTTGCAAATGGATTTCACTGAAGCTGTAACTTTCATCCCAGAACATAGTTTAGGGGCCATTACTTCTTCAACTATAGTCATTTTTCTTTCGATTGCAAACGTAACCAGTTTTTCAATGGTGTAATGGTTTAACATAGAAAACTTACCGTTGGCTCTAGATTCTAATCTATCACTCCGATTTGCAAACGGATTTCACTGAAGCTGTAACTTTCATCCCAGAACATAGTTTAGGGGCCATTACTTCTTCAACTATAGTCATTTTTCTTTCGATTGCAAACGTAACCAGTTTTTCAATGGTGTAATGGTTTAACATAGAAAACTTACCGTTGGCTCTAGATTCTAATCTATCACTCCGATTTGCAAACGGATTTCACTGAAGCTGTAACTTTCATCCCAGAACATAGTTTAGGGGCCATTACTTCTTCAACTATAGTCATTTTTCTATCGATTGCAAACGTAACCAGTTTTTCAATGGTGTAATGGTTTAACATATAAAAATTTACCGTTGGCTCTAGATTCTAATCTATCACTCCGATTTGCAAACGGATTTCACTGAAGCTATAACTTTCATCCCAGAACATAGTTTAGGGGCCATTACTTCTTCAACTATAGTCATTTTTCTTTCGATTGCAAACGTAACCAGTTTTTCAATGGTGTAATGGTTTAACATAGAAAACTTACCGTTTGCTCTAGATTCTAATCTATCACTCCGATTTGCAAACGGATTTCACTGAAGCTGTAACTTTCATCCCAGAACATAGTTTAGGGGCCATTACTTCTTCAACTATAGTCATTTTTCTTTCGATTGCAAACGTAACCAGTTTTTCAATGGTGTAATGGTTTAACATAGAAAATTTACCGTTGGCTCTAGATTCTAATCTATCACTCCGATTTGCAAACGGATTTCACTGAAGCTGTAACTTTCATCCCAGAACATAGTTTAGGGGCCATTACTTCTTCAACTATAGTCATTTTTCTTTCAATTGCAAACGTAAGCAGTTTTTCAATGGTGTAATGGTTTAACATAGAAAACTTACTGTTGGCTCTAGATTCTAATCTATCACTCCGATTTGCAAACGGATTTCACTGAAGCTGTAACTTTCATCCCAGAACATAGTTTAGGGGCCATTACTTCTTCAACTATAGTCATTTTTCTTTCGATTGCAAACGTAACCAGTTTTTCAATGGTGTAATGGTTTAACATAGAAAACTTACCGTTGGCTCTAGATTCTAATCTATCACTCCGATTTGCAAACGGATTTCACTAAAGCTGTAACTTTCATCCCAGAACACAGTTTAGGGGCCATTACTTCTTCAACTATAGTCATTTTTCTTTCAATTGCAAACATAACCAGTTTTTCAATGGTGTAATGGTTTAACATAGAAAATTTACCGTTGGCTCTAGATTCTAATCTATCACTCCGATTTGCAAACGGATTTCACTGAAGCTGTAACTTTCATCCAAGAACATAGTTTAGGGGCCATTACTTCTTCAACTATAGTCATTTTTCTTTCGATTGCAAACGTAACCAGTTTTTCAATGGTGTAATGGTTTAACAAAGAAAACTTACCGTTGGCTCTAGATTCTAATCTATCACTCCAATTTGCAAACGGATTTCACTGAAGCTGTAACTTTCATCCCAGAACATAGTTTAGGGGCCATTACTTCTTCAACTATAGTCATTTTTCTTTCAATTGCAAACGTAAGCAGTTTTTCAATGGTGTAATGGTTTAACATAGAAAACTTACTGTTGGCTCTAGATTCTAATCTATCACTCCGATTTGCAAACGGATTTCACTGAAGCTGTAACTTTCATCCCAGAACATAGTTTAGGGGCCATTACTTCTTCAACTATAGTCATTTTTCTTTCGATTGCAAACGTAACCAGTTTTTCAATGGTGTAATGGTTTAACATAGAAAACTTACCGTTGGCTCTAGATTCTAATCTATCACTCCGATTTGCAAACGGATTTCACTAAAGCTGTAACTTTCATCCCAGAACACAGTTTAGGGGCCATTACTTCTTCAACTATAGTCATTTTTCTTTCAATTGCAAACGTAACCAGTTTTTCAATGGTGTAATGGTTTAACATAGAAAATTTACCGTTGGCTCTAGATTCTAATCTATCACTCCGATTTGCAAACGGATTTCACTGAAGCTGTAACTTTCATCCCAGAACATAGTTTAGGGGCCATTACTTCTTCAACTATAGTCATTTTTCTTTCGATTGCAAACGTAACCAGTTTTTCAATGGTGTAATGGTTTAACATAGAAAACTTACCGTTGGCTCTAGATTCTAATCTATCACTCCGATTTGCAAACGGATTTCACTGAAGCTGTAACTTTCATCCCAGAACATAGTTTAGGGGCCATTACTTCTTCAACTATAATCATTTTTCTTTCGATTGCAAACGTAACCAGTTTTTCAATGGTGTAATGGTTTAACATAGAAAACTTACCGTTGGCTCTAGATTCTAATCTATCACTCCGATTTGCAAATGGATTTCACTGAAGCTGTAACTTTCATCCCAGAACATAGTTTAGGGGCCATTACTTCTTCAACTATAGTCATTTTTCTTTCGATTGCAAACGTAACCAGTTTTTCAATGGTGTAATGGTTTAACATAGAAAACTTACAGTTGGCTCTAGATTCTAATCTATCACTCCGATTTGCAAACGGATTTCACTGAAGCTGTAACTTTCATCCCAGAACATAGTTTAGGGGCGATTACGTCTTCAACTATAGTCATTTTTCTTTCGATTGCAAACGTAACCAGTTTTTCAATGGTGTAATGGTTTAACATAGAAAATTTACCGTTGGCTCTAGATTCTAATCTATCACTCCGATTTGCAAACGGATTTCACTGAAGCTGTAACTTTCATCCCAGAACATAGTTTAGGGGCCATTACTTCTTCAACTATAGTCATTTTTCTTTCAATTGCAAACGTAACCAGTTTTTCAATGGTGTAATGGTTTAACATAGAAAACTTACCGTTGGCTCTAGATTCTAATCTATCACTCCGATTTGCAAACGGATTTCACTGAAGCTGTAACTTTCATCCCAGAACATAGTTTAGGGGCCATTACTTCTTCAACTATAGTCATTTTTCTTTCGATTGCAAACGTAACCAGTTTTTCAATGGTGTAATGGTTTAACATAGAAAACTTACCGTTGGCTCTAGATTCTAATCTATCACTCCGATTTGCAAACGGATTTCACTAAAGCTGTAACTTTCATCCCAGAACACAGTTTAGGGGCCATTACTTCTTCAACTATAGTCATTTTTCTTTCAATTGCAAACGTAACCAGTTTTTCAATGGTGTAATGGTTTAACATAGAAAATTTACCGTTGGCTCTAGATTCTAATCTATCACTCCGATTTGCAAACGGATTTCACTGAAGCTGTAACTTTCATCCAAGAACATAGTTTAGGGGCCATTACTTCTTCAACTATAGTCATTTTTCTTTCGATTGCAAACGTAACCAGTTTTTCAATGGTGTAATGGTTTAACATAGAAAACTTACCGTTGGCTCTAGATTCTAATCTATCACTCCGATTTGCAAACGGATTTCACTGAAGCTGTAACTTTCATCCCAGAACATAGTTTAGGGGCCATTACTTCTTCAACTATAATCATTTTTCTTTCGATTGCAAACGTAACCAGTTTTTCAATGGTGTAATGGTTTAACATAGAAAACTTACCGTTGGCTCTAGATTCTAATCTATCACTCCGATTTGCAAACGGATTTCACTGAAGCTGTAACTTTCATCCCAGAACATAGTTTAGGGGCCATTACTTCTTCAACTATAGTCATTTTTCTTTCGATTGCAAACGTAACCAGTTTTTCAATGGTGTAATGGTTTAACATAGAAAACTTACCGTTGGCTCTAGATTCTAATCTATCACTCCGATTTGCAAACGGATTTCACTAAAGCTGTAACTTTCATCCCAGAACACAGTTTAGGGGCCATTACTTCTTCAACTATAGTCATTTTTCTTTCAATTGCAAACGTAACCAGTTTTTCAATGGTGTAATGGTTTAACATAGAAAATTTACCGTTGGCTCTAGATTCTAATCTATCACTCCGATTTGCAAACGGATTTCACTGAAGCTGTAACTTTCATCCAAGAACATAGTTTAGGGGCCATTACTTCTTCAACTATAGTCATTTTTCTTTCGATTGCAAACGTAACCAGTTTTTCAATGGTGTAATGGTTTAACATAGAAAACTTACCGTTGGCTCTAGATTCTAATCTATCACTCCGATTTGCAAACGGATTTCACTGAAGCTGTAACTTTCATCCCAGAACATAGTTTAGGGGCCATTACTTCTTCAACTATAATCATTTTTCTTTCGATTGCAAACGTAACCAGTTTTTCAATGGTGTAATGGTTTAACATAGAAAACTTACCGTTGGCTCTAGATTCTAATCTATCACTCCGATTTGCAAATGGATTTCACTGAAGCTGTAACTTTCATCCCAGAACATAGTTTAGGGGCCATTACTTCTTCAACTATAGTCATTTTTCTTTCGATTGCAAACGTAACCAGTTTTTCAATGGTGTAATGGTTTAACATAGAAAACTTACCGTTGGCTCTAGATTCTAATCTATCACTCCGATTTGCAAATGGATTTCACTGAAGCTGTAACTTTCATCCCAGAACATAGTTTAGGGGCCATTACTTCTTCAACTATAGTCATTTTTCTTTCGATTGCAAACGTAACCAGTTTTTCAATGGTGTAATGGTTTAACATAGAAAACTTACCGTTGGCTCTAGATTCTAATCTATCACTCCGATTTGCAAACGGATTTCACTGAAGCTGTAACTTTCATCCCAGAACATAGTTTAGGGGCCATTACTTCTTCAACTATAGTCATTTTTCTTTCGATTGCAAACGTAACCAGTTTTTCAATGGTGTAATGGTTTAACATAGAAAACTTACCGTTGGCTCTAGATTCTAATCTATCACTCCGATTTGCAAACGGATTTCACTGAAGCTGTAACTTTCATCCCAGAACATAGTTTAGGGGCCATTACTTCTTCAACTATAGTCATTTTTCTTTCGATTGCAAACGTAACCAGTTTTTCAATGGTGTAATGGTTTAACATAGAAAACTTACCGTTGGCTCTAGATTCTAATCTATCACTCCGATTTGCAAACGGATTTCACTGAAGCTGTAACTTTCATCCCAGAACATAGTTTAGGGGCCATTACTTCTTCAACTATAGTCATTTTTCTATCGATTGCAAACGTAACCAGTTTTTCAATGGTGTAATGGTTTAACATATAAAAATTTACCGTTGGCTCTAGATTCTAATCTATCACTCCGATTTGCAAACGGATTTCACTGAAGCTATAACTTTCATCCCAGAACATAGTTTAGGGGCCATTACTTCTTCAACTATAGTCATTTTTCTTTCGATTGCAAACGTAACCAGTTTTTCAATGGTGTAATGGTTTAACATAGAAAACTTACCGTTGGCTCTAGATTCTAATCTATCACTCCGATTTGCAAACGGATTTCACTGAAGCTGTAACTTTCATCCCAGAACATAGTTTAGGGGCCATTACTTCTTCAACTATAGTCATTTTTCTTTCGATTGCAAACGTAACCAGTTTTTCAATGGTGTAATGGTTTAACATAGAAAATTTACCGTTGGCTCTAGATTCTAATCTATCACTCCGATTTGCAAACGGATTTCACTGAAGCTGTAACTTTCATCCCAGAACATAGTTTAGGGGCCATTACTTCTTCAACTATAGTCATTTTTCTTTCAATTGCAAACGTAAGCAGTTTTTCAATGGTGTAATGGTTTAACATAGAAAACTTACTGTTGGCTCTAGATTCTAATCTATCACTCCGATTTGCAAACGGATTTCACTGAAGCTGTAACTTTCATCCCAGAACATAGTTTAGGGGCCATTACTTCTTCAACTATAGTCATTTTTCTTTCGATTGCAAACGTAACCAGTTTTTCAATGGTGTAATGGTTTAACATAGAAAACTTACCGTTGGCTCTAGATTCTAATCTATCACTCCGATTTGCAAACGGATTTCACTAAAGCTGTAACTTTCATCCCAGAACACAGTTTAGGGGCCATTACTTCTTCAACTATAGTCATTTTTCTTTCAATTGCAAACGTAACCAGTTTTTCAATGGTGTAATGGTTTAACATAGAAAATTTACCGTTGGCTCTAGATTCTAATCTATCACTCCGATTTGCAAACGGATTTCACTGAAGCTGTAACTTTCATCCAAGAACATAGTTTAGGGGCCATTACTTCTTCAACTATAGTCATTTTTCTTTCGATTGCAAACGTAACCAGTTTTTCAATGGTGTAATGGTTTAACATAGAAAACTTACCGTTGGCTCTAGATTCTAATCTATCACTCCGATTTGCAAACGGATTTCACTGAAGCTGTAACTTTCATCCCAGAACATAGTTTAGGGGCCATTACTTCTTCAACTATAGTCATTTTTCTTTCGATTGCAAACGTAACCAGTTTTTCAATGGTGTAATGGTTTAACATAGAAAACTTACCGTTGGCTCTAGATTCTAATCTATCACTCCGATTTGCAAACGGATTTCACTGAAGCTGTAACTTTCATCCCAGAACATAGTTTAGGGGCCATTACTTCTTCAACTATAGTCATTTTTCTTTCGATTGCAAACGTAACCAGTTTTTCAATGGTGTAATGGTTTAACATAGAAAACTTACCGTTGGCTCTCGATTCTAATCTATCACTCCGATTTGCAAACGGATTTCACTGAAGCTGTAACTTTCATCCCAGAACATAGTTTAGGGGCCATTACCTCTTCAACTATAGTCATTTTTCTTTCGATTGCAAACGTAACCAGTTTTTCAATGGTGTAATGGTTTAACATAGAAAACTTACCGTTGGCTCTAGATTCTAATCTATCACTCCGATTTGCAAACGGATTTCACTGAAGCTGTAACTTTCATCCCAGAACATAGTTTAGGGGCCATTACTTCTTCAACTATAGTCATTTTTCTTTCGATTGCAAACGTAACCAGTTTTTCAATGGTGTAATGGTTTAACATAGAAAACTTACCGTTGGCTCTAGATTCTAATCTATCACTCCGATTTGCAAACGGATTTCACTGAAGCTGTAACTTTCATCCCAGAACATAGTTTAGGGGCCATTACTTCTTCAACTATAGTCATTTTTCTTTCGATTGCAAACGTAACCAGTTTTTCAATGGTGTAATGGTTTAACATAGAAAACTTACCGTTGGCTCTAGATTCTAATCTATCACTCCGATTTGCAAACGGATTTCACTGAAGCTGTAACTTTCATCCCAGAACATAGTTTAGGGGCCATTACCTCTTCAACTATAGTCATTTTTCTTTCGATTGCAAACGTAACCAGTTTTTCAATGGTGAAATGGTTTAACATAGAGAACTTACCGTTGGCTCTAGATTCTAATCTATCACTCCGATTTGCAAACGGATTTCACTGAAGCTGTAACTTTCATCCCAGAACATAGTTTAGGGGCCATTACTTCTTCAACTATAGTCATTTTTCTTTCGATTGCAAACGTAACCAGTTTTTCAATGGTGTAATGGTTTAACATAGAAAACTTACCGTTGGCTCTAGATTCTAATTTATCACTCCGATTTGCAAACGGATTTCACTGAAGCTGTAACTTTCATCCCAGAACATAGTTTAGGGGCCATTACTTCTTCAACTATAGTCATTTTTCTTTCGATTGCAAACGTAACCAGTTTTTCAATGGTGTAATGGTTTAACATAGAAAACTTACCGTTGGCTCTAGATTCTAATCTATCACTCCGATTTGCAAACGGATTTCACTGAAGCTGTAACTTTCATCCCAGAACATAGTTTAGGGGCCATTACTTCTTCAACTATAGTCATTTTTCTTTCGATTGCAAACGTAACCAGTTTTTCAATGGTGTAATGGTTTAACATAGAAAACTTACCGTTGGCTCTAGATTCTAATCTATCACTCCGATTTGCAAACGGATTTCACTGAAGCTGTAACTTTCATCCCAGAACATAGTTTAGGGGCCATTACTTCTTCAACTATAGTCATTTTTCTTTCGATTGCAAACGTAACCAGTTTTTCAATGGTGTAATGGTTTAACATAGAAAACTTACCGTTGGCTCTAGATTCTAATCTATCACTCCGATTTGCAAACGGATTTCACTGAAGCTGTAACTTTCATCCCAGAACATAGTTTAGGGGCCATTACCTCTTCAACTATAGTCATTTTTCTTTCGATTGCAAACGTAACCAGTTTTTCAATGGTGTAATGGTTTAACATAGAGAACTTACCGTTGGCTCTAGATTCTAATCTATCACTCCGATTTGCAAACGGATTTCACTGAAGCTGTAACTTTCATCCCAGAACATAGTTTAGGGGCCATTACTTCTTCAACTATAGTCATTTTTCTTTCGATTGCAAACGTAACCAGTTTTTCAATGGTGTAATGGTTTAACATAGAAAACTTACCGTTGGCTCTAGATTCTAATCTATCACTCCGATTTGCAAACGGATTTCACTGAAGCTGTAACTTTCATCCCAGAACATAAATTAGGGGCCATTACTTCTTCAACTATAGTCATTTTTCTTTCGATTGCAAACGTAACCAGTTTTTCAATGGTGTAATGGTTTAACATAGAAAACTTACCGTTGGCTCTAGATTCTAATCTATCACTCCGATTTGCAAACGGATTTCACTGAAGCTGTAACTTTCATCCCAGAACATAGTTTAGGGGCCATTACTTCTTCAACTATAGTCATTTTTCTTTCGATTGCAAACGTAACCAGTTTTTCAATGGTGTAATGGTTTAACATAGAAAACTTACCGTTGGCTCTAGATTCTAATCTATCACTCCGATTTGCAAACGGATTTCACTAAAGCTGTAACTTTCATCCCAGAACACAGTTTAGGGGCCATTACTTCTTCAACTATAGTCATTTTTCTTTCAATTGCAAACGTAACCAGTTTTTCAATGGTGTAATGGTTTAACATAGAAAATTTACCGTTGGCTCTAGATTCTAATCTATCACTCCGATTTGCAAACGGATTTCACTGAAGCTGTAACTTTCATCCAAGAACATAGTTTAGGGGCCATTACTTCTTCAACTATAGTCATTTTTCTTTCGATTGCAAACGTAACCAGTTTTTCAATGGTGTAATGGTTTAACATAGAAAACTTACCGTTGGCTCTAGATTCTAATCTATCACTCCGATTTGCAAACGGATTTCACTGAAGCTGTAACTTTCATCCCAGAACATAGTTTAGGGGCCATTACTTCTTCAACTATAATCATTTTTCTTTCGATTGCAAACGTAACCAGTTTTTCAATGGTGTAATGGTTTAACATAGAAAACTTACCGTTGGCTCTAGATTCTAATCTATCACTCCGATTTGCAAATGGATTTCACTGAAGCTGTAACTTTCATCCCAGAACATAGTTTAGGGGCCATTACTTCTTCAACTATAGTCATTTTTCTTTCGATTGCAAACGTAACCAGTTTTTCAATGGTGTAATGGTTTAACATAGAAAACTTACCGTTGGCTCTAGATTCTAATCTATCACTCCGATTTGCAAATGGATTTCACTGAAGCTGTAACTTTCATCCCAGAACATAGTTTAGGGGCCATTACTTCTTCAACTATAGTCATTTTTCTTTCGATTGCAAACGTAACCAGTTTTTCAATGGTGTAATGGTTTAACATAGAAAACTTACCGTTGGCTCTAGATTCTAATCTATCACTCCGATTTGCAAACGGATTTCACTGAAGCTGTAACTTTCATCCCAGAACATAGTTTAGGGGCCATTACTTCTTCAACTATAGTCATTTTTCTTTCGATTGCAAACGTAACCAGTTTTTCAATGGTGTAATGGTTTAACATAGAAAACTTACCGTTGGCTCTAGATTCTAATCTATCACTCCGATTTGCAAATGGATTTCACTGAAGCTGTAACTTTCATCCCAGAACATAGTTTAGGGGCCATTACTTCTTCAACTATAGTCATTTTTCTTTCGATTGCAAACGTAACCAGTTTTTCAATGGTGTAATGGTTTAACATAGAAAACTTACCGTTGGCTCTAGATTCTAATCTATCACTCCGATTTGCAAACGGATTTCACTGAAGCTGTAACTTTCATCCCAGAACATAGTTTAGGGGCCATTACTTCTTCAACTATAGTCATTTTTCTTTCGATTGCAAACGTAACCAGTTTTTCAATGGTGTAATGGTTTAACATAGAAAACTTACCGTTGGCTCTAGATTCTAATCTATCACTCCGATTTGCAAACGGATTTCACTGAAGCTGTAACTTTCATCCCAGAACATAGTTTAGGGGCCATTACTTCTTCAACTATAGTCATTTTTCTATCGATTGCAAACGTAACCAGTTTTTCAATGGTGTAATGGTTTAACATATAAAAATTTACCGTTGGCTCTAGATTCTAATCTATCACTCCGATTTGCAAACGGATTTCACTGAAGCTATAACTTTCATCCCAGAACATAGTTTAGGGGCCATTACTTCTTCAACTATAGTCATTTTTCTTTCGATTGCAAACGTAACCAGTTTTTCAATGGTGTAATGGTTTAACATAGAAAACTTACCGTTGGCTCTAGATTCTAATCTATCACTCCGATTTGCAAACGGATTTCACTGAAGCTGTAACTTTCATCCCAGAACATAGTTTAGGGGCCATTACTTCTTCAACTATAGTCATTTTTCTTTCGATTGCAAACGTAACCAGTTTTTCAATGGTGTAATGGTTTAACATAGAAAACTTACCGTTGGCTCTAGATTCTAATCTATCACTCCGATTTGCAAACGGATTTCACTAAAGCTGTAACTTTCATCCCAGAACACAGTTTAGGGGCCATTACTTCTTCAACTATAGTCATTTTTCTTTCAATTGCAAACGTAACCAGTTTTTCAATGGTGTAATGGTTTAACATAGAAAATTTACCGTTGGCTCTAGATTCTAATCTATCACTCCGATTTGCAAACGGATTTCACTGAAGCTGTAACTTTCATCCAAGAACATAGTTTAGGGGCCATTACTTCTTCAACTATAGTCATTTTTCTTTCGATTGCAAACGTAACCAGTTTTTCAATGGTGTAATGGTTTAACATAGAAAACTTACCGTTGGCTCTAGATTCTAATCTATCACTCCGATTTGCAAACGGATTTCACTGAAGCTGTAACTTTCATCCCAGAACATAGTTTAGGGGCCATTACTTCTTCAACTATAGTCATTTTTCTTTCGATTGCAAACGTAACCAGTTTTTCAATGGTGTAATGGTTTAACATAGAAAACTTACCGTTGGCTCTAGATTCTAATCTATCACTCCGATTTGCAAACGGATTTCACTGAAGCTGTAACTTTCATCCCAGAACATAGTTTAGGGGCCATTACTTCTTCAACTATAGTCATTTTTCTTTCGATTGCAAACGTAACCAGTTTTTCAATGGTGTAATGGTTTAACATAGAAAACTTACCGTTGGCTCTAGATTCTAATTTATCACTCCGATTTGCAAACGGATTTCACTGAAGCTGTAACTTTCATCCCAGAACATAGTTTAGGGGCCATTACTTCTTCAACTATAGTCATTTTTCTTTCGATTGCAAACGTAACCAGTTTTTCAATGGTGTAATGGTTTAACATAGAAAACTTACCGTTGGCTCTAGATTCTAATCTATCACTCCGATTTGCAAACGGATTTCACTGAAGCTGTAACTTTCATCCCAGAACATAGTTTAGGGGCCATTACTTCTTCAACTATAGTCATTTTTCTTTCGATTGCAAACGTAACCAGTTTTTCAATGGTGTAATGGTTTAACATAGAAAACTTACCGTTGGCTCTAGATTCTAATCTATCACTCCGATTTGCAAACGGATTTCACTGAAGCTGTAACTTTCATCCCAGAACATAGTTTAGGGGCCATTACTTCTTCAACTATAGTCATTTTTCTTTCGATTGCAAACGTAACCAGTTTTTCAATGGTGTAATGGTTTAACATAGAAAACTTACCGTTGGCTCTAGATTCTAATCTATCACTCCGATTTGCAAACGGATTTCACTGAAGCTGTAACTTTCATCCCAGAACATAGTTTAGGGGCCATTACCTCTTCAACTATAGTCATTTTTCTTTCGATTGCAAACGTAACCAGTTTTTCAATGGTGTAATGGTTTAACATAGAAAACTTACCGTTGGCTCTAGATTCTAATCTATCACTCCGATTTGCAAACGGATTTCACTGAAGCTGTAACTTTCATCCCAGAACATAGTTTAGGGGCCATTACCTCTTCAACTATAGTCATTTTTCTTTCGATTGCAAACGTAACCAGTTTTTCAATGGTGTAATGGTTTAACATAGAAAACTTACCGTTGGCTCTAGATTCTAATCTATCACTCCGATTTGCAAACGGATTTCACTGAAGCTGTAACTTTCATCCCAGAACATAGTTTAGGGGCCATTACTTCTTCAACTATAGTCATTTTTCTTTCGATTGCAAACGTAACCAGTTTTTCAATGGTGTAATGGTTTAACATAGAAAACTTACCGTTGGCTCTAGATTCTAATTTATCACTCCGATTTGCAAACGGATTTCACTGAAGCTGTAACTTTCATCCCAGAACATAGTTTAGGGGCCATTACTTCTTCAACTATAGTCATTTTTCTTTCGATTGCAAACGTAACCAGTTTTTCAATGGTGTAATGGTTTAACATAGAAAACTTACCGTTGGCTCTAGATTCTAATCTATCACTCCGATTTGCAAACGGATTTCACTGAAGCTGTAACTTTCATCCCAGAACATAGTTTAGGGGCCATTACTTCTTCAACTATAGTCATTTTTCTTTCGATTGCAAACGTAACCAGTTTTTCAATGGTGTAATGGTTTAACATAGAAAACTTACCGTTGGCTCTAGATTCTAATCTATCACTCCGATTTGCAAACGGATTTCACTGAAGCTGTAACTTTCATCCCAGAACATAGTTTAGGGGCCATTACTTCTTCAACTATAGTCATTTTTCTTTCGATTGCAAACGTAACCAGTTTTTCAATGGTGTAATGGTTTAACATAGAAAACTTACCGTTGGCTCTAGATTCTAATCTATCACTCCGATTTGCAAACGGATTTCACTGAAGCTGTAACTTTCATCCCAGAACATAGTTTAGGGGCCATTACCTCTTCAACTATAGTCATTTTTCTTTCGATTGCAAACGTAACCAGTTTTTCAATGGTGTAATGGTTTAACATAGAGAACTTACCGTTGGCTCTAGATTCTAATCTATCACTCCGATTTGCAAACGGATTTCACTGAAGCTGTAACTTTCATCCCAGAACATAGTTTAGGGGCCATTACTTCTTCAACTATAGTCATTTTTCTTTCGATTGCAAACGTAACCAGTTTTTCAATGGTGTAATGGTTTAACATAGAAAACTTACCGTTGGCTCTAGATTCTAATCTATCACTCCGATTTGCAAACGGATTTCACTGAAGCTGTAACTTTCATCCCAGAACATAGTTTAGGGGCCATTACTTCTTCAACTATAGTCATTTTTCTTTCGATTGCAAACGTAACCAGTTTTTCAATGGTGTAATGGTTTAACATAGAAAACTTACCGTTGGCTCTAGATTCTAATCTATCACTCCGATTTGCAAACGGATTTCACTGAAGCTGTAACTTTCATCCCAGAACATAGTTTAGGGGCCATTACTTCTTCAACTATAGTCATTTTTCTTTCGATTGCAAACGTAACCAGTTTTTCAATGGTGTAATGGTTTAACATAGAAAACTTACCGTTGGCTCTAGATTCTAATCTATCACTCCGATTTGCAAACGGATTTCACTGAAGCTGTAACTTTCATCCCAGAACATAGTTTAGGGGCCATTACTTCTTCAACTATAGTCATTTTTCTTTCGATTGCAAACGTAACCAGTTTTTCAATGGTGTAATGGTTTAACATAGAAAACTTACCGTTGGCTCTAGATTCTAATCTATCACTCCGATTTGCAAACGGATTTCACTGAAGCTGTAACTTTCATCCCAGAACATAGTTTAGGGGCCATTACTTCTTCAACTATAGTCATTTTTCTTTCGATTGCAAACGTAACCAGTTTTTCAATGGTGTAATGGTTTAACATAGAAAACTTACCGTTGGCTCTAGATTCTAATTTATCACTCCGATTTGCAAACGGATTTCACTGAAGCTGTAACTTTCATCCCAGAACATAGTTTAGGGGCCATTACTTCTTCAACTATAGTCATTTTTCTTTCGATTGCAAACGTAACCAGTTTTTCAATGGTGTAATGGTTTAACATAGAAAACTTACCGTTGGCTCTAGATTCTAATCTATCACTCCGATTTGCAAACGGATTTCACTGAAGCTGTAACTTTCATCCCAGAACATAGTTTAGGGGCCATTACTTCTTCAACTATAGTCATTTTTCTTTCGATTGCAAACGTAACCAGTTTTTCAATGGTGTAATGGTTTAACATAGAAAACTTACCGTTGGCTCTAGATTCTAATCTATCACTCCGATTTGCAAACGGATTTCACTGAAGCTGTAACTTTCATCCCAGAACATAGTTTAGGGGCCATTACTTCTTCAACTATAGTCATTTTTCTTTCGATTGCAAACGTAACCAGTTTTTCAAAGGTGTAATGGTTTAACATAGAAAACTTACCGTTGGCTCTAGATTCTAATCTATCACTCCGATTTGCAAACGGATTTCACTGAAGCTGTAACTTTCATCCCAGAACATAGTTTAGGGGCCATTACCTCTTCAACTATAGTCATTTTTCTTTCGATTGCAAACGTAACCAGTTTTTCAATGGTGTAATGGTTTAACATAGAGAACTTACCGTTGGCTCTAGATTCTAATCTATCACTCCGATTTGCAAACGGATTTCACTGAAGCTGTAACTTTCATCCCAGAACATAGTTTAGGGGCCATTACTTCTTCAACTATAGTCATTTTTCTTTCGATTGCAAACGTAACCAGTTTTTCAATGGTGTAATGGTTTAACATAGAAAACTTACCGTTGGCTCTAGATTCTAATCTATCACTCCGATTTGCAAACGGATTTCACTGAAGCTGTAACTTTCATCCCAGAACATAGTTTAGGGGCCATTACTTCTTCAACTATAGTCATTTTTCTTTCGATTGCAAACGTAACCAGTTTTTCAATGGTGTAATGGTTTAACATAGAAAACTTACCGTTGGCTCTAGATTCTAATCTATCACTCCGATTTGCAAACGGATTTCACTGAAGCTGTAACTTTCATCCCAGAACATAGTTTAGGGGCCATTACTTCTTCAACTATAGTCATTTTTCTTTCGATTGCAAACGTAACCAGTTTTTCAATGGTGTAATGGTTTAACATAGAAAACTTACCGTTGGCTCTAGATTCTAATCTATCACTCCGATTTGCAAACGGATTTCACTAAAGCTGTAACTTTCATCCCAGAACACAGTTTAGGGGCCATTACTTCTTCAACTATAGTCATTTTTCTTTCAATTGCAAACGTAACCCGTTTTTCAATGGTGTAATGGTTTAACATAGAAAATTTACCGTTGGCTCTAGATTCTAATCTATCACTCCGATTTGCAAACGGATTTCACTGCAGCTGTAACTTTCATCCAAGAACATAGTTTAGGGGCCATTACTTCTTCAACTATAGTCATTTTTCTTTCGATTGCAAACGTAACCAGTTTTTCAATGGTGTAATGGTTTAACATAGAAAACTTACCGTTGGCTCTAGATTCTAATCTATCACTCCGATTTGCAAACGGATTTCACTGAAGCTGTAACTTTCATCCCAGAACATAGTTTAGGGGCCATTACTTCTTCAACTATAATCATTTTTCTTTCGATTGCAAACGTAACCAGTTTTTCAATGGTGTAATGGTTTAACATAGAAAACTTACCGTTGGCTCTAGATTCTAATCTATCACTCCGATTTGCAAATGGATTTCACTGAAGCTGTAACTTTCATCCCAGAACATAGTTTAGGGGCCATTACTTCTTCAACTATAGTCATTTTTCTTTCGATTGCAAACGTAACCAGTTTTTCAATGGTGTAATGGTTTAACATAGAAAACTTACCGTTGGCTCTAGATTCTAATCTATCACTCCGATTTGCAAATGGATTTCACTGAAGCTGTAACTTTCATCCCAGAACATAGTTTAGGGGCCATTACTTCTTCAACTATAGTCATTTTTCTTTCGATTGCAAACGTAACCAGTTTTTCAATGGTGTAATGGTTTAACATAGAAAACTTACCGTTGGCTCTAGATTCTAATCTATCACTCCGATTTGCAAACGGATTTCACTGAAGCTGTAACTTTCATCCCAGAACATAGTTTAGGGGCCATTACTTCTTCAACTATAGTCATTTTTCTTTCGATTGCAAACGTAACCAGTTTTTCAATGGTGTAATGGTTTAACATAGAAAACTTACCGTTGGCTCTAGATTCTAATCTATCACTCCGATTTGCAAATGGATTTCACTGAAGCTGTAACTTTCATCCCAGAACATAGTTTAGGGGCCATTACTTCTTCAACTATAGTCATTTTTCTTTCGATTGCAAACGTAACCAGTTTTTCAATGGTGTAATGGTTTAACATAGAAAACTTACCGTTGGCTCTAGATTCTAATCTATCACTCCGATTTGCAAACGGATTTCACTGAAGCTGTAACTTTCATCCCAGAACATAGTTTAGGGGCCATTACTTCTTCAACTATAGTCATTTTTCTTTCGATTGCAAACGTAACCAGTTTTTCAATGGTGTAATGGTTTAACATAGAAAACTTACCGTTGGCTCTAGATTCTAATCTATCACTCCGATTTGCAAACGGATTTCACTGAAGCTGTAACTTTCATCCCAGAACATAGTTTAGGGGCCATTACTTCTTCAACTATAGTCATTTTTCTATCGATTGCAAACGTAACCAGTTTTTCAATGGTGTAATGGTTTAACATATAAAAATTTACCGTTGGCTCTAGATTCTAATCTATCACTCCGATTTGCAAACGGATTTCACTGAAGCTATAACTTTCATCCCAGAACATAGTTTAGGGGCCATTACTTCTTCAACTATAGTCATTTTTCTTTCGATTGCAAACGTAACCAGTTTTTCAATGGTGTAATGGTTTAACATAGAAAACTTACCGTTGGCTCTAGATTCTAATCTATCACTCCGATTTGCAAACGGATTTCACTGAAGCTGTAACTTTCATCCCAGAACATAGTTTAGGGGCCATTACTTCTTCAACTATAGTCATTTTTCTTTCGATTGCAAACGTAACCAGTTTTTCAATGGTGTAATGGTTTAACATAGAAAATTTACCGTTGGCTCTAGATTCTAATCTATCACTCCGATTTGCAAACGGATTTCACTGAAGCTGTAACTTTCATCCCAGAACATAGTTTAGGGGCCATTACTTCTTCAACTATAGTCATTTTTCTTTCAATTGCAAACGTAAGCAGTTTTTCAATGGTGTAATGGTTTAACATAGAAAACTTACTGTTGGCTCTAGATTCTAATCTATCACTCCGATTTGCAAACGGATTTCACTGAAGCTGTAACTTTCATCCCAGAACATAGTTTAGGGGCCATTACTTCTTCAACTATAGTCATTTTTCTTTCGATTGCAAACGTAACCAGTTTTTCAATGGTGTAATGGTTTAACATAGAAAACTTACCGTTGGCTCTAGATTCTAATCTATCACTCCGATTTGCAAACGGATTTCACTAAAGCTGTAACTTTCATCCCAGAACACAGTTTAGGGGCCATTACTTCTTCAACTATAGTCATTTTTCTTTCAATTGCAAACGTAACCAGTTTTTCAATGGTGTAATGGTTTAACATAGAAAATTTACCGTTGGCTCTAGATTCTAATCTATCACTCCGATTTGCAAACGGATTTCACTGAAGCTGTAACTTTCATCCAAGAACATAGTTTAGGGGCCATTACTTCTTCAACTATAGTCATTTTTCTTTCGATTGCAAACGTAACCAGTTTTTCAATGGTGTAATGGTTTAACATAGAAAACTTACCGTTGGCTCTAGATTCTAATCTATCACTCCGATTTGCAAACGGATTTCACTGAAGCTGTAACTTTCATCCCAGAACATAGTTTAGGGGCCATTACTTCTTCAACTATAGTCATTTTTCTTTCGATTGCAAACGTAACCAGTTTTTCAATGGTGTAATGGTTTAACATAGAAAACTTACCGTTGGCTCTAGATTCTAATCTATCACTCCGATTTGCAAACGGATTTCACTGAAGCTGTAACTTTCATCCCAGAACATAGTTTAGGGGCCATTACTTCCTCAACTATAGTCATTTTTCTTTCGATTGCAAACGTAACCAGTTTTTCAATGGTGTAATGGTTTAACATAGAAAACTTACCGTTGGCTCTAGATTCTAATCTATCACTCCGATTTGCAAACGGATTTCACTGAAGCTGTAACTTTCATCCCAGAACATAGTTTAGGGGCCATTACTTCTTCAACTATAGTCATTTTTCTTTCGATTGCAAACGTAACCAGTTTTTCAATGGTGTAATGGTTTAACATAGAAAACTTACCGTTGGCTCTAGATTCTAATCTATCACTCCGATTTGCAAACGGATTTCACTGAAGCTGTAACTTTCATCCCAGAACATAGTTTAGGGGCCATTACTTCTTCAACTATAGTCATTTTTCTTTCGATTGCAAACGTAACCAGTTTTTCAATGGTGTAATGGTTTAACATAGAAAACTTACCGTTGGCTCTAGATTCTAATCTATCACTCCGATTTGCAAACGGATTTCACTGAAGCTGTAACTTTCATCCCAGAACATAGTTTAGGGGCCATTACTTCTTCAACTATAGTCATTTTTCTTTCGATTGCAAACGTAACCAGTTTTTCAATGGTGTAATGGTTTAACATAGAAAACTTACCGTTGGCTCTAGATTCTAATCTATCACTCCGATTTGCCAACGGATTTCACTGAAGCTGTAACTTTCATCCCTGAACATAGTTTAGGGGCCATTACTTCTTCAACTATAGTCATTTTTCTTTCGATTGCAAACGTAACCAGTTTTTCAATGGTGTAATGGTTTAACATAGAAAACTTACCGTTGGCTCTAGATTCTAATCTATCACTCCGATTTGCAAACTGATTTCACTGAAGCTGTAACTTTCATCCCAGAACATAGTTTAGGGGCCATTACTTCTTCAACTATAGTCATTTTTCTTTCGATTGCAAACGTAACCAGTTTTTCAATGGTGTAATGGTTTAACATAGAAAACTTACCGTTGGCTCTAGATTCTAATCTATCACTCCGATTTGCCAACGGATTTCACTGAAGCTGTAACTTTCATCCCTGAACATAGTTTAGGGGCCATTACTTCTTCAACTATAGTCATTTTTCTTTCGATTGCAAACGTAACCAGTTTTTCAATGGTGTAATGGTTTAACATAGAAAACTTACCGTTGGCTCTAGATTCTAATCTATCACTCCGATTTGCAAACGGATTTCACTGAAGCTGTAACTTTCATCCCAGAACATAGTTTAGGGGCCATTACTTCTTCAACTATAGTCATTTTTCTTTCGATTGCAAACGTAACCAGTTTTTCAATGGTGTAATGGTTTAACATAGAAAACTTACCGTTGGCTCTAGATTCTAATCTATCACTCCGATTTGCAAACGGATTTCACTGAAGCTGTAACTTTCATCCCAGAACATAGTTTAGGGGCCATTACTTCTTCAACTATAGTCATTTTTCTTTCGATTGCAAACGTAACCAGTTTTTCAATGGTGTAATGGTTTAACATAGAAAACTTACCGTTGGCTCTAGATTCTAATCTATCACTCAGATTTGCAAACGGATTTCACTGAAGCTGTAACTTTCATCCCAGAACATAGTTTAGGGGCCATTACTTCTTCAACTATAGTCATTTTTCTTTCGATTGCAAACGTAACCAGTTTTTCAATGGTGTAATGGTTTAACATAGAAAACTTACCGTTGGCTCTAGATTCTAATCTATCACTCCGATTTGCAAACGGATTTCACTGAAGCTGTAACTTTCATCCCAGAGCATAGTTTAGGGGCCATTACTTCTTCAACTATAGTCATTTTTCTTTTGATTGCAAACGTAACCAGTTTTTCAATGGTGTAATGGTTTAACATAGAAAACTTACCGTTGGCTCTAGATTCTAATCTATCACTCCGATTTGCAAACGGATGTCACTGAAGCTGTAACTTTCATCCCAGAACATAGTTTAGGGGCCATTACTTCTTCAACTATAGTCATTTTTCTTTCCATTGCAAACGTAACCAGTTTTTCAATGGTGTAATGGTTTAACATAGAAAACTTACCGTTGGCTCTAGATTCTAATCTATCACTCCGATTTGCAAACGGATTTCACTGAAGCTGTAACTTTCATCCCAGAACATAGTTTAGGGGCCATTACTTCTTCAACTATAGTCATTTTTCTTTCGATTGCAAACGTAACCAGTTTTTCAATGGTGTAATGGTTTAACATAGAAAACTTACCGTTGGCTCTAGATTCTAATCTATCACTCCGATTTGCAAACGGATTTCACTGAAGCTGTAACTTTCATCCCAGAACATAGTTTAGGGGCCATTACTTCTTCAACTATAGTCATTTTTCTTTCGATTGCAAACGTAACCAGTTTTTCAATGGTGTAATGGTTTAACATAGAAAACTTACCGTTGGCTCTAGATTCTAATCTATCACTCCGATTTAAAAGCGGATTTCACTGAAGCTGTAACTTTCATCCCAGAACATAGTTTAGGGGCCATTACTTCTTCAACTATAGTCATTTTTCTTTCGATTGCAAACGTAACCAGTTTTTCAATGGTGTAATGGTTTAACATAGAAAACTTACCGTTGGCTCTAGATTCTAATCTATCACTCCGATTTGCAAACGGATTTCACTGAAGCTGTAACTTTCATCCCAGAACATAGTTTAGGGGCCATTACTTCTTCAACTATAGTCATTTTTCTTTCGTTTCAAGGGTGTTTATTCAAAATATTGCATAATACATGAAATTCCAAACCATACAAAACAAGAATTTTTCCCCACTTAGGGGATTCACGTTATAGCTTCAACAGTTACATGAAACAATTGCACTACTTAAAAGCTACATGTTTGTTAAAGGCTTGCACTTGAAATTTCCTATTGAAAAACCATACACCTTTATTTTATATAACGAGGTAGAAGAAAAAGAACAGGAGAAAAGAGGGGAGGGTAAGATTTGGGAAAAAGATAAGAGAACAGAGGAAGGGTGAAAGAAGGGATTTTTACTTATCGAGATATGCTTCCAATAAACGTGGACCATGAGTGGGGTTTCCACAACATGCCAATGGTCCCAAGCCACTAGGGAATAGAAAGGAAAAAGAAAAAGGAAGAGGGAAAGGGGAATAAAGAGTAAGCAGTGGTGCATCCAACATCCAATCATAAATTATAGTAGTCATCAAGCCTATCCTGAGCCTAGAACTCATGTAGAGTGTACTCCAAGCCCTGATTATCCTGCCACGTAATCCATGGGTCCCATATTTTGAAGAAATTATTCATCCTATCATACAACTTTGCTAGGATATGTTCAGACTGCATTGTGTCGTTAAGACCTTGGAAGACAGCGTCTACCGACAGAGTGGACGAACGCCATTTTGAGGCTAGGTGTCTTTTGGCATGTGCCATCGTAAATTGTATAAGTTTGTGAGTCGCGTATGGAATGGTCGAGGATTTTTCCCCCAAAAGAGCTATAGTAGGTTCAAAAGCAATGGTTCTACCTATTATCAATTCCAGCTTCCTCCATATTGAGCTCCAATATGACTGCGCTACAGGGCAGGCCCACCATATATGCCAAGTGTCTCCTTTAATGGGACATCCTCTAAAACATAGATCGGAGTGAGATGAGGAAAACAAACTCAGCTTGGCAGGGGTGTAGTGTGCTCTATGAAGAAGCTTGAGAGAGGTTTCGATAGACGAATAGAATAGGCTGCTTTTACTTAGTTGGGAGCAACAATGGTGCCATTTAGCATCTGAAAGAGTAGTTGCACAGTCTTTCTCCCAGTCTAGCTGGCATTTTAGCTTGGGCTCCAAATCATGCTCCAGAAGTAATGCGTAAATATCAGAAATGAAACCTCTGTCCAGCGATCTTCCCCTACATCTCACTTCGAAAGGCGTATAGAGAAGAACATTATTCTCTCTATCTAAAGAGCGTATGAAGTTTAAAATTTGGTGGGCTCTAAATATTTCCGACTGGGGTACCTGGATTGATTCAAATAGTTGGGCGGGTGACATGACTTTAAAGGCTTTTAGAAATTTGCCTACAAATAATAGTTCTTTCTGGTACCACCATATAAATTATGACGTTGAGTGGCCTAAAGGAAAGTCGGGGTTCCTGAGGATATGCGTCATACACGAGGGAATGGCTTGGAGACCATAAGCATATCTATATTTAGACCATATTTTAAAGGAGTGGGCAGAAACCGGAGATTTTTTATTAATGAGTTGATAAGGTATACTTTTAGCCCACATAGTAGCAGGCATGGATAAGGGACTTATTAGCTGGGATTCTAAATTCACCCACAAAGGTGCGGCAAACCCTGAGTTTACAGCCGCTAATTGGCTTATTTGAGCTGCAATATAATAGTTCCACAAGACCGGAGCACCTAGACCACCTCTGTCTTTTGGTCTTGTCAACGTTGAATATTTAATCCTAGGTTTTCGCTGTCTCCAGATAAATTTTTGTATTTGTTTTTGGAGGTTGTGTATCGCGAACTTTTTAATTGATGTAGGAAGGACTCTGAAAAGGTAAAGGAGACGTGGGAGCAAGGTCATTTTGACCGAAGTCACTCTTCCCAGGAGGGAGATTGGGTATTCGTTCCAACTCTCCAAGTCAGATTGAAGTTTTCTCAGCATAGCCGGATAGTTGTTATCGTACAGTTTAGTGGGATCGCGGGTGAGATTTATTCCAAGATACTTAATCATTTTTGGTTGACATTGGATACCGAGAGTTTTGGCTAAGTTTTCGGTCTCGTGAAGGGGGGATTCTGTTAACATCAACTCAGACTTATCATAGTTTAGTCGAAGGCCTGAAAATGTAGTGAAGGTCTGTAATATTTTAAATAGGTTTGGGATGGACGTGTGAGGGGACGTGAGCGTTAAAAAGACGTCGTCCGCAAATAAACTAATCTTGTAATCTCTATTACCTATTGTAACACCCAGAATTTCTTTGGAGTTACGGATTGCATTAGCCAATGGCTCCATCATGAGGGCGAATAGGCCCGGTGAAAGGGGGCACCCTTGCCTAGTTCCCCGCTGTATGGGGAAAAATAATCTATGAGGGGATGGCATCTTTAAGGAAGCAGTGGGAACTGAGTATAGGGCGTTGATTGCATGCATGAAGTTACCTGTAAAACCATATCCATGTAATACTGCCTTCATATAAGGCCATTTCACTAGATCGAAGGCCTTCTCCATATCTAATGCTAATAGGGCTAGGTTCTTGCGGAGACGTTTACATACATATTGGATATTCACTATCTTCCTAATATTATCTGGAGCCTGGCGTAAGGGTATAAAACCCACCTGGTCTTTATTGATAAGCGTGGGAAGGACCGTATTTAATCTCATTGCCAGGATGGATGTGAATAATTTATAGTCAATGCCTAGCAAGGAGATGGGCCTATAATTCTTAACTAATAGGGGATCCCTGTTAGGTTTGGGGATTACAACCAATGATGAGATTAGAAATTCTGGGGGGGGGAATATTTCCTTTCATTATAGTGTTATAGAACTTTAATAGGTGGGGAGCTAATTTATATTCGAATTTCTTGTAGTAGAGCGCCGTTAGGCCATCGGGTCCCGGTGCCTTCGGTCTTTTTAATTTTTTAATTGCTTCATGAAGCTCTTCTAATGTAATGTCCATATTTAGAGATTTGGCTATAGGGTCTAATAAAGGACCACTAATATTTTGTGTTAGAAAATCCGATTGAGCGGGAAGGTGAGTGACATCTGACTTATCTGCATAGAGGGATTTATAGAATTCCATAAATGTGTTGTGAATCTTGTCGGGGCTGGAAGTTATAGTGCCATCCGCTTTTCTAATTCTAATAACTCTATTGAGTACCTGTTGGTTCCGTAATTTTCGGGCTAGCCACCTATTAGGCTTGTTTATCTGTTCATATGATACTGCCTTACTCCACCTAAGTGCCTTTTCCGCCTCTAAATTTAATATGATGTTTAATTGTAGTTGCAGGGCTTGAATTTGTTTTAATAGAAATCTAGAGGGGCTAGTCTGGTTTAATATGGACAACTTACTGATTTTATGTTCTAAATTTGCCTGAATTATGGTTTTATTTTTCTTATAGGTTGATGCTATCCGTATGAATTCGCCTCTAATAACCGCTTTGTGGGCCAGCCAGCAAATACCAGGGGAAACCTCAGAAGTGGCGTTCTCCTTAAAGTAATTATCTAGGCAAGAATCAATTTTTTCATAAATGTCGGAGTTAAGAAGCAGAGATTCGTTGAGTCTCCAGGGGGATGGCTGAGTTCTTTTAGTTTGCGAGGACAATACCGTCAGAACCGGATCATGATCCGACCATGATGTTAGCAGGTGTCTGGAATAGACCATGGAGGGGACACAACTCGCTGATATCAGAATGAGATCTATTCGAGAGTAGGTATTATGTGGTGCCGAGAGAAAAGTATAACCTCTTTTGGCTCCATTATGCTCCCTCCATGAGTCCACCAGAGAATGTTGCCTGAACAAGTTATCAAAGAAAGTCTTGGTTCGTTTGATATCTGAGGGGCGGGGAGGGTTAGTCCTATCAATAGTATCATTAGGGGTTGAATTGAAATCTCCGGCCCATATTAAGGTGTTATACTTTAATGTAAGAAGTAGGTCAGAAATCTTGGAGACCGTTTCCATTGACTTACCAGGGGGAGCATACACATTTACAATACATAGCAATTCGGACTGAAACTCACCCAACACAATAATGTAAGTGCCCTCCGTATCTGTATATTGTTGGGAAACTTCTATTGGAAAATCATTAGAAAACAATATTGCCACTCCCCTCCGTTTTGTAATATAGCTAGACAAGTAAAACCTCCTGAATTTTCTATGAAAAAATTTCGGATGTGACTTCTGGGTGAAATGTGTCTCTTGAAGGCACAGGATATCGGGGGCGTGTTTTACATACTCTTTGAAGGCTTTGGTACGCTTCTGGGGAGAGTTCAGGCCCCTGGGGTTATGTGAGATCACGTGAATTGGCTTGTTAGCCATTGTCAAAATGTGGTGATTCGATCAATTGTGACAACATTTGATAACGGGGGGCCCAATATATTTGGACGTCTAGGAGTGATAGGTGTATGATGACTCTAGTGTTGAAGTGGGATGAGGTTGGATGCTTAGTAGAAGAATTGGATGAGGGGGGGGGGGAGACGTAAGGCCGTAGGCCTCAGGGTAGTCCCATAGGACTAATAGTTCATTCCAAGTGTAACCCATAATAAGGTAAGGTCACACCTGAATGAATGTCGTGGGGGCAACAATAACCTCCAAGGCCACCACTTGTTCTAAGATATCTGCATAGATGGCTGGCCTGGACCCTAAAATACTAATTAACTGTTGTTCGCCATTAAAGTATTGTAAAACCGTCTCTATAACATTCTATAATCACTATATATAGCAGAAGACAATAATTGCAAAGGTAGCTAAGCACTAAACAGGCAATTGGTAATACGAATATTACTGAAATAAAGACATTGAGGCTCATAACATTAAACCGCTAGGAAAAAGCCTTCTTGCTTAATGCTATACGAAACCTTCTAAGGTGTGTCCTGGTGAAAACCAACACGTAGTTCTATTCCAAAGGAGTTCCTGTGGAAATCACTTAAGGGTGATCAATTATAGAGGCCAACGTTGGGCCCCGCATCATAAAGGGGGTCCCCTTGTAGAAGTTATCTGTAATGTCCGACCTAAGCCTACTCCTGGGGGTCGTCTGGATTAACACCAGTGGATTAAGGAGGTCAGATATATCTTTGACCCCACATCATAAAGGGGGTCGCTTAGTCTGGAAGTCTCCTGGTCATTCAAAACTGAAGAGCTTGTTATACCCAAAGTTGAGTACTCGGTCCCACATCATAAAGGGGACCTCGGTGAGCGATAAAGCAACTCCCAAGAAGAAGAATGAAGGAGCGAAGAGTATCTACTTAGATTATTGAAGGGTTTTTCGCATGCCAATCAGAGACATGAAGTGGAATGGACGCTTCTCATTCCTCTTGTGACGATTCTTGTGGAAGGTATTCCAATGCCCGGGGCCGGAATCGTGCTCTTCCAATTGTTTCCCAGTTTCGTCTCCGTCTAGGGGACCCTTGTCGTCCGGGAGGCTGGTTAGATGGTGGAGGAAGGGAGAATGGTATGTTCGCCTCATTCAAGATCGCTGCAGCTTCATCTGGAGTCTTGCAATTGAATTGCTTGCCGTTAATCTCAAAAGAAAGCATAAACGGGAACCTCCACCTATACTTAATAGTAGCTCTTTGTAAGGCCAGAGTGTATGGCCTTAATGCCCGTCTCTTTGCTATGGTGGTGGGGGCAAGGTCCGCAAAGATTTGGACTGATTGGTGTACATCAGGGAGATGCTCTAGATCCCGTGCAGCGAGAAGTATGTTGTCTCTTGCATCTTCAGATGCGATCCGTGCAATGACGTCCCTCGGCAAGTCAGGATTTCGAGGGCGAGCAAAAGCCCTATGAATGCGCACTACTCGCATGAGTGAAGAGTCCATATTTGGAAGTAGTGCCGAGAAAAGGTTGGTGGCTACATGTTCTAAGTCTTGAACAGATTCGGGAAGGCCTCTAATTCTTACATTTGAGCGCCTGCACCTATTCTCAAGGTCCTCCATTTTCTCCTCTACAGTAGTGATTCTAGTGTCCTGGGAGTCGATATGGGACTTATCGATCTGTACAGCAGATAACAAATCATCGGATTGCTCTTCTAGAAGATGAACTCTTCCTCCCAGGTCATCTATTTTGGTATTAAGTTCGTTGACCGCCTCTCTCAGCTCAGCACGGAAGATTCGCGTAATTGCCCCTAGTAGTTCCTCATTGGACATATTACTTTGAGTGGTCGCATGCGTATTTCTATGCGGAGAATCATATGGATTGTATTGAGGATCTCCATGCGTATCATTCTGTGGGCTTCTATATGGGTCCAGGACACTGCCATGCGTAGCTTCATGCGTACTTTTTTCCGCGAGCACGCGTCTACCATCTAAACAATCTTGCTGGTCGCGTAGCTGCATGGGTGGAGGCGTACTAGCATGCGGATTTGGGCTTGCGGCATGCGTATTTACGTACGCATTGGTCGCTGCGGTTTGCAATGGTGGGCCAGCGTGATTCGGCGGGGAACCCTCAGACCTACCTCTACCAGCTGCGGAGGGGGGTCCCGGTTGCTGCGGGTGTTGCGGGGAGCCGTTCCTGCCGTTGGGCTGTGTGGCAGAGCCTGGGCTGCGCTAAACAGTGCCTGTCACGTTTCTAGCCGCCCCTTTTGGAGCCTGGTGAGCGGCCTGGGCTTGCTGGGAAACAGCGCTGGGTGTGGAGGCTTTTGTTCGGGCCTGGTCAGCCATATTGGAGAATCTTCTCCTGGGTTTGAGCGGCGAAAGAAGGGGTCTTACGGTTGGCTTGTTTCTCAGAGGGTATCCAGGGGAGGCTCTTCGCATAGCTCAGTAGTAGGGCTATCCAGCGGTATATAGATGTCCAGGATCCAGCCAGTATTGTAGCGGTGATGGCCCTTGGAATGCAGAGCTCACAGAGCACACATCCTCACTCTGTGGCACTGCACATGCGCCCCGTCATTTTTCTTTCGATTGCAAACTTAACCAGTTTTTCAATGGTGTAATGGTTTAACATAGAAAACTTACCGTTGGCTCTAGATTCTAATCTATCACTCCGATTTGCAAACGGATTTCACTGAAGCTGTAACTTTCATCCCAGAACATAGTTTAGGGGCCATTACTTCTTCAACTATAGTCATTTTTCTTTCGATTGCAAACGTAACCAGTTTTTCAATGGTGTAATGGTTTAACATAGAAAACTTACCGTTGGCTCTAGATTCTAATCTATCACTCCGATTTGCAAACGGATTTCACTGAAGCTGTAACTTTCATCCCAGAACATAGTTTAGGGGCCATTACTTCTTCAACTATAGTCGTTTTTCTTTCGATTGCAAACGTAACCAGTTTTTCAATGGTGTAATGGTTTAACATAGAAAACTTACCGTTGGCTCTAGATTCTAATCTATCACTCCGATTTGCAAACGGATTTCACTGAAGCTGTAACTTTCATCCCAGAGCATAGTTTAGGGGCCATTACTTCTTCAACTATAGTCATTTTTCTTTTGATTGCAAACGTAACCAGTTTTTCAATGGTGTAATGGTTTAACATAGAAAACTTACCGTTGGCTCTAGATTCTAATCTATCACTCCGATTTGCAAACGGATGTCACTGAAGCTGTAACTTTCATCCCAGAACATAGTTTAGGGGCCATTACTTCTTCAACTATAGTCATTTTTCTTTCCATTGCAAACGTAACCAGTTTTTCAATGGTGTAATGGTTTAACATAGAAAACTTACCGTTGGCTCTAGATTCTAATCTATCACTCCGATTTGCAAACGGATTTCACTGAAGCTGTAACTTTCATCCCAGAACATAGTTTAGGGGCCATTACTTCTTCAACTATAGTCATTTTTCTTTCGATTGCAAACGTAACCAGTTTTTCAATGGTGTAATGGTTTAACATAGAAAACTTACCGTTGGCTCTAGATTCTAATCTATTACTCCGATTTGCAAACGGATTTCACTGAAGCTGTAACTTTCATCCCAGAACATAGTTTAGGGGCCATTACTTCTTCAACTATAGTCATTTTTCTTTCGATTGCAAACGTAACCAGTTTTTCAATGGTGTAATGGTTTAACATAGAAAACTTACCGTTGGCTCTAGATTCTAATCTATCACTCCGATTTGCAAACGGATGTCACTGAAGCTGTAACTTTCATCAAAGAACATAGTTTAGGGGCCATTACTTCTTCAACTATAGTCATTTTTCTTTCGATTGCAAACGTAACCAGTTTTTCAATGGTGTAATGGTTTAACATAGAAAACTTACCGTTGGCTCTAGATTCTAATCTATCACTCCGATTTGCAAACGGATGTCACTGAAGCTGTAACTTTCATCCCAGAACATAGTTTAGGGGCCATTACTTCTTCAACTATAGTCATTTTTCTTTCGATTGCAAACGTAACCAGTTTTTCAATGGTGTAATGGTTTAACATAGAAAACTTACCGTTGGCTCTAGATTCTAATCTATCACTCCGATTTGCAAACGGATTTCACTGAAGCTGTAACTTTCATCCCAGAACATAGTTTAGGGGCCATTACTTCTTCAACTATAGTCATTTTTCTTTCGATTGCAAACGTAACCAGTTTTTCAATGGTGTAATGGTTTAACATAGAAAACTTACCGTTGGCTCTAGATTCTAATCTATCACTCCGATTTGCAAACGGATGTCACTGAAGCTGTAACTTTCATCCCAGAACATAGTTTAGGGGCCATTACTTCTTCAACTATAGTCATTTTTCTTTCGATTGCAAACGTAACCAGTTTTTCAATGGTGTAATGGTTTAACATAGAAAACTTACCGTTGGCTCTAGATTCTAATCTATCACTCCGATTTGCAAACGGATGTCACTGAAGCTGTAACTTTCATCCCAGAACATAGTTTAGGGGCCATTACTTCTTCAACTATAGTCATTTTTCTTTCGATTGCAAACGTAACCAGTTTTTCAATGGTGTAATGGTTTAACATAGAAAACTTACCGTTGGCTCTAGATTCTAATCTATCACTCCGATTTGCAAACGGATTTCACTGAAGCTGTAACTTTCATCCCAGAACATAGTTTAGGGGCCATTACTTCTTCAACTATAGTCATTTTTCTTTCGATTGCAAACGTAACCAGTTTTTCAATGGTGTAATGGTTTAACATAGAAAACTTACCGTTGGCTCTAGATTCTAATCTATCACTCCGATTTGCAAACGGATTTCACTGAAGCTGTAACTTTCATCCCAGAACATAGTTTAGGGGCCATTACTTCTTCAACTATAGTCATTTTTCTTTCGATTGCAAACGTAACCAGTTTTTCAATGGTGTAATGGTTTAACATAGAAAACTTACCGTTGGCTCTAGATTCTAATCTATCACTCCGATTTGCAAACGGATTTCACTGAAGCTGTAACTTTCATCCCAGAACATAGTTTAGGGGCCATTACTTCCTCAACTATAGTCATTTTTCTTTCGATTGCAAACGTAACCAGTTTTTCAATGGTGTAATGGTTTAACATAGAAAACTTACCGTTGGCTCTAGATTCTAATCTATCACTCCGATTTGCAAACGGATTTCACTGAAGCTGTAACTTTCATCCCAGAACATAGTTTAGGGGCCATTACTTCTTCAACTATAGTCATTTTTCTTTCGATTGCAAACGTAACCAGTTTTTCAATGGTGTAATGGTTTAACATAGAAAACTTACCGTTGGCTCTAGATTCTAATCTATCACTCCGATTTGCAAACGGATTTCACTGAAGCTGTAACTTTCATCCCAGAACATAGTTTAGGGGCCATTACTTCTTCAACTATAGTCATTTTTCTTTCGATTGCAAACGTAACCAGTTTTTCAATGGTGTAATGGTTTAACATAGAAAACTTACCGTTGGCTCTAGATTCTAATCTATCACTCCGATTTGCAAACGGATTTCACTGAAGCTGTAACTTTCATCCCAGAACATAGTTTAGGGGCCATTACTTCTTCAACTATAGTCATTTTTCTTTCGATTGCAAACGTAACCAGTTTTTCAATGGTGTAATGGTTTAACATAGAAAACTTACCGTTGGCTCTAGATTCTAATCTATCACTCCGATTTGCAAACGGATTTCACTGAAGCTGTAACTTTCTTCCCAGAACATAGTTTAGGGGCCATTACTTCTTCAACTATAGTCATTTTTCTTTCGATTGCAAACGTAACCAGTTTTTCAATGGTGTAATGGTTTAACATAGAAAACTTACCGTTGGCTCTAGATTCTAATCTATCACTCCGATTTGCAAACGGATTTCACTGAAGCTGTAACTTTCATCCCAGAGCATAGTTTAGGGGCCATTACTTCTTCAACTATAGTCATTTTTCTTTCGATTGCAAACGTAACCAGTTTTTCAATGGTGTAATGGTTTAACATAGAAAACTTACCGTTGGCTCTAGATTCTAATCTATCACTCCGATTTGCAAACGGATGTCACTGAAGCTGTAACTTTCATCCCAGAACATAGTTTAGGGGCCATTACTTCTTCAACTATAGTCATTTTTCTTTCCATTGCAAACGTAACCAGTTTTTCAATGGTGTAATGGTTTAACATAGAAAACTTACCGTTGGCTCTAGATTCTAATCTATCACTCCGATTTGCAAACGGATTTCACTGAAGCTGTAACTTTCATCCCAGAACATAGTTTAGGGGCCATTACTTCTTCAACTATAGTCATTTTTCTTTCGATTGCAAACGTAACCAGTTTTTCAATGGTGTAATGGTTTAACATAGAAAACTTACCGTTGGCTCTAGATTCTAATCTATTACTCCGATTTGCAAACGGATTTCACTGAAGCTGTAACTTTCATCCCAGAACATAGTTTAGGGGCCATTACTTCTTCAACTATAGTCATTTTTCTTTCGATTGCAAACGTAACCAGTTTTTCAATGGTGTAATGGTTTAACATAG